>NC_133108.1:21916908-22516908 GCF_022965805.1 Primulina eburnea | reverse complement strand
AGCTGGAAATGATGAAGCTGTAGTGAATCAGTTCATCAGAGGGTTGAATTCAGAGGTAGTTGCATTTATGAATTTGCAACGACCTTATCATTTTGCTGATATCTTGAGTAGAGCAAAGAGAGCGGAGATGAGTCTGATTAGATAATTGACAAGGTTGTGTGTGAAGCCACTTCAGACACAGCAATCCCCTCTTCGATATGATCACGGCAGTACGAGTGGGAAGCAAGATTTGCTGAAAGCTCGAAAGAAGGCATTCAAGAAGTTTGGAAGTGGTTCCTCTAGCTCCAGTGGTTCTAGCCCGAGTTATACTGGAGTATATTGCAGGACTTGCGGAGGGAGACATCCCACCGAGCAATGCCAGGGAGTGACTGGTAGATGCAATATTTGTGGACAGCCGGGACACTTTGCTAAAGTCTGTCCCCAGAAGCGTTCCCGAAGATTGTAGGGAACAGAGTTCAATTGAAAACACAAATCCAGAATTTACAACAGGTACTATTCTTTGTGATTCTATTGCATATGTATTGATATATACTAATGCATTTGTTAAAGAATATCTTTGACTGAGTTGCATGGAGATATGTTGTATCGGTTGAGTTTGTATGTACTGTAGTATTGATGCCCTTGCTTGTTGAGGAAGTGTTGATATCAGAGATTTCTGTATATATTGTATACTACAGTAAGATGAGAATAAAATAGAAATAGCTTATGATGTACTTGTGTTCCTGATTTGAACGCATTATTGATATGTATAAGCTGAACAAGTATAGACATATTGGAGAATTTTTCCAGAAATGGTAAGAGTCAGATCAGAGATGACTGATCAGTGGAGATACCACGATAAGGATTCTAGATTTAGAATTCCTTTGATATCTGTGTTGTATATGACTCGATTAATACAGAAAGGAGCAGATTGCATCCCTATGTATTCAGTAGACCTACTGAAATCGAGCCTAACATTGACAGATATGTCAATGATGTATGAGTTGGCAGACATTAGCCAGATAAGATTTCAGATTTGTGTATTATATTAGAAAGATAAATTTCAGAATTGAATTCAGATCAGATATTGATCGTTATTTTAGAATTCAACATAGAATGACATTGAATGTACAGAACGATACAGAAAGAATTGAAAGATCAATAGAAGAGTACCGACCAGGAGTACATCTGATCTAGTGATACTCTTTGGCATGTTTCAGTATATTCAGAGAGGTTCTGATGATGTTATGCTCATTGTATCTGTGAGATTTTGATATATTTGCAGCATCTGATTGATTGAATAGAATATTTGAAGACTTTATTGAATATTCTGAGAACTGTAATGATTGTATACAGAAATTATTCAGATAAGAATCTTGCTTGAAACAGATTGTATTCAGAATATGCGATATCTGAAGTTAGTGTACAGATTGATTTTGATACAGTTGAGATTGTGATCAGTTATTGATAAGATACCGATATCAGAAAGATCAGGAATTTCAGAAATGTCAGAAATGTCAGAAATGTATATTGTCTGATTTGACAGATTATCTTATTCGATTATTGCTTTATATCTGCTTGTGTATTGTTATTGTTCTAAATCAGTATTCCTGATATCTTATATTGGTTGGGAGCACCTTTTAATTGCAGATGAGATATAGCAGTTGATCAGAATGACATGAAGATATTTACCAGAAATCAATGTGTTATGAGTTCATTGAACTCACTAGATCTGTATAGGTTATTGATATTTTGTATCTGATTTGATGAATCCGTATATGCTACAGATTAGTGTGAACTAGAGGGAGTATATACAGTTTCAACCGAATCAGCGTTGAATTCAAGAGTTACAGTAAGTCAAGAATGTGATCAGAATGTTCAGAACTTGATTGTAATAACCAGAATAGGGTATCTATCAGAGTAACAGATATGTGATTCTGTGTTTTGTATGAGACTGTTTATCTTGTGATGTCAGATGTGTCAGAATTGTACAGCAAAGCTTGATATCGATAACCAGAGCCGAATACCAGGTAGGTATATTTTCTTTAATTTATATTATTGACTGATTTGTGTATATCAAATAGTTCGAACCAGAAAGAACAGATATTGTCAGAAGCTTACAGTCATGGATTCAGTGTTCAGTATGATGATTGAGAATGTATTGTATTCGAACAGATAGTTGTGATATAGACAGATGAGATCAGTTATAACAGAATTGTATTGAAATGTTGGCAGAAATTGTACTAATACGTCTGAATTGCTAACAGAAAAGACAGAAAAATAGAAATTAGAAGATTTATTACAGAATTGTATAGTTTTAAATAGAAATGGGAGTACATTTCTATAGCATCCGTAATGAAATTACTGCCATTTTCTACAGATTGTGAAATATGATATGATTAAGACTGACAGATTGTTCAATCTATATCTATCAGTTTGTACCAGATAATGTACAAACATGACCAATGACACAGATCGGTGTCAGAAAAGTGGTCAGAAAGATCGGAATGTCATAGTAGATTATGTCAGATTGTGATTTTGCTTGAGTTTGTATTCGTGACAGAATATATCATGAACTCTTTCTTAGAACGTTTCACAGATTGACAGGCAGTTAGAATATGTTATCCAGATATTGGAAGATTTGGATACAGCTTTGGTGCTGGATGTTAGCACTAATTAATATGATTTATTATCATTGTGTGACAATAGCTATGAGCTTATCAGATAGGTAAGGAGATAGTTATAGACAAGACAGTATACGATGAGTACTACAGATTTCTTTTGAAGAAAATTCAAAGGAAGATGAAGATAGTTCAGAATGGACAGATTTAAGAACCCAATGTCGGATAATGACGATGGGTATTTGAAGCTAAAGATGGTAGATGCCTTTGTTTGGGAAGAAACAAATTTGATAACAGCAGATGGTACTGATAGGTGATGAGCTGTAGATTGGTTTATACGGAAGTGTATAGCCAGTAATGCGAGACTGATTCTGTCAAAAGAATTGAAGAAGTGTTATGACATGACACTTAACGAATTTTTATTCCAGACTGGAATTAAATATGGGAGTTTAGTTTAAACTCTGTGATACATTTCTTCTGATATCTTTGAATTGATTGTTGTGAGTTCGAGGACGAACTCAGATCTAAGAGGTGGAGAAATGTAATGCCCAAGAAGTATAGAATTGATAAACCAAGATTATAGTCTTCATTAACGTGAGACACGGAAGATATGAGAATGCATGACATGCAATGAGGGAAGAAAAGACCTGAGAAAATAGGGTTTGCAAGACCGCACCCGCGCCCAGAACAGGAGTGCACCCGCGGTCATGCAATTATGAAATTTTGAAAGTGAGGCCAAAGCCACACCGCACCCGCGGTGCAACCAAGACCGCACCCGCGGTGCATGGACAGAAAGTTGGCAAATTTATTCGAGGCGACACCGCACCCGCGGTAATGGAAGGACCGCACCCGCGGTCTGAGCTTTCGAGAAATGCCAGGATAGGCATTGCACGACCGCACCCGCGGTGCATGTCATGACCGCACCCGCGGTCATGCGTGGAGCTTGAAAAATGATGCCACATTTCAGATTGTGCATGCAGTATATATACAGATGAATGGCACGTAATTCATCAGAAAAATGGAAAAAGGGGCGAAGATTTTGATAGAAAATCCTTACGCCTTTTAGATTGGCGATTGTGGAAGATCCATCCATCAGAATTCAAA
Organism: Primulina eburnea; assembly: GCF_022965805.1. NCBI lineage: Eukaryota > Viridiplantae > Streptophyta > Magnoliopsida > Lamiales > Gesneriaceae > Primulina > Primulina eburnea. Next base: position 22,513,204 of record NC_133108.1, on the reverse strand, counting down.
TCCGACTTCAGTTTTGAGCTCCTCTCGACTCGAGCTATACAAGGACGTAAGTTTTGTTACGTTTTTAGATGTTTTGAGAATATGATGTTGCTAGAATTGTATGTGATTCAGATATGGTGTTTCTACTGCCGTATATATTGTATAATCAAAGTCAGATGTAAGAATAGACTGGGTATGCAATTGTTATGATTTTTGAAAGATATTGACTGAGATTTCATATCAGACTTGTATTGTTATTGAGATTATGACTGGTATTGTTATTGATTACGAAGTCTGATATTATATCTGTGATGTTTAGACTGACGGGGTCATCGAGACAGTATCGTTATGCCGTTGAAACATCAGTTGATTTAGATTGATCAGATTCAGTATCGATTTAGATTGATCCGATATGATATTGATTGAGATTCATGATTATATTGGTCAGATATTGATCAGATTATGTACTGAGTTGAATATTGATCAGAATAGATTGTGTATGAGTTAAGTACTGATACGTTGTATTCGATATTGTCATTTCAGATTTGAGATGGACAGAGTTGAATACCAGACTTCGTCTTCGTCAGACAGGGACGACAAAGTTATAATTCATGTGATACCTGGGGAAGATACAACTCAAATCAGATCTCATTTGAGTTTCCCAATAAAATCACATACTTGATTATTGTTTGTCTTCTGATATGATTATGATTTGTTTATAGACTTTATATTCAAATCTTTTGGAAATGAGCATGCTTTGTTTACAGATTGTTATACATTGCATTTGAGATAGGAAAGTTTGACAGATAGTCAGACTTCTAGACGTTCGGTGTATCGTACATAGGAGCAGACACCCTCCGATTGTAAGCACCACGATACAGCCATGGCCGAAGTCTAGGAATAAGACGTACAGTTACCACGATCGTTTGAGTAGGTAACAGCCATTGACGTCTTATTCATCACGGGATCCCTAGAGTTATAGTTGAGTCGAGTCTAGACATGATTTGACTAGAACTGCATGTGTTTAGAGATGTGGTTTCATAGAATATGAAACCCATGTTTATTGCTTTCAGTATGATAGCATGTTTATATGATTTGATCTAAATTGCATGTCTATCTGAAAGGAGTTGCATGCTTATTGTGATTTAATTTCATAGATTATGAAATCTACTACTTTGAATATGTGCATGAGAGCATGTTTTATGATTTAGATTGTTTATATACATGCTTACCATGTTTTATACTGAGATTTATTCTCACCGGAGTTATCCGGCTCTTGTCTTGTTTTGTATGTGTGCATGACAACATGTGGGACTGGATCGGGATCAAGAGGATGAGGAGAGAAGAAGAGTTAGCGTGGTGATTCCGGACTTACTGTAGACTTGGTTTATTACTTGAACTTAGTAACTGAACCTTAGACTTAGATTGTACAGTATTGTACTTTTATACTGAAATGTATTTTATACTGAGATGTATATTATTTAGATTCCATTACCTTCCGCATTTACATTTTAAAAAGAAAAAATTTTAGACCCTGTTTATCAGAACTGATAATTAAATCCCAACGACGATTAAGAAGATGATTAGCGTCCGGGTCCCCACAATTACAGACCGATTCTAGAAGATGGTAAGTTTCGGACCTGACATGGCCGGAGGATAAACATGAGACGGTAAGGATTCTGGATTTAGAATTCTTTTGATACCCGTACTCTCTATGACTCGATGATTATCGAAAGGAGCGGAGGGACTCCTTATGTACTCAGTTGATTCACTGGAATCGAGTCTATTCTTGGCTGATTTACCAATGGCATGAATGTTGCTATTGTTCCAGATGATATTCCGGGTTGGCCTTCAGCCTGGGAGATTGAAGTCCGCCTTGACATGATACCAGGTACAGTTTCTTTTCTTTTGAACTTTGAACAGAATGGCACTGATAGAACTCAAAGAATTGAAAAATCAGTTTGAGATTACTGGACGAGAGTTACCTCTGATTGAGTGTTTATCGTTAGGATGTATCAGCTATGTCTATGAGTTGATTAACTATGTATTAAGAAATATTTTGAGGATTTTATGATTGTGTTAGTTGTGATATTCTGATATATTGGAAGAATATGATTGATTTTGTTGAATATTCTGAGAACTGAGATGTGGTATACAGAAACTGTTGCGATGTGAATCTGGATTGAGACAGATTGTATTCAGAGTATGTGACATCGGAAGACGATTATTGAGCTGAGTACAGTAAGGCTGTGAGCAGTTGGCCGAGATTGATATCAGTGTCAGATATTTGCAGTTCTATGAGTTTACCAGACTATTATCTATGACAGATGTTTTGAATTTGATTTGAAATTTCAGTTGTTTTGAATGAATATTTGAAACATATAGTGAATCGTTGAAACTTATTACTGTGCCGGTGGAATCAGAACTGATTTTTAGAGTTAAAGTAGCTCAGAAAGTCAATCAGAATGTTCAGAGTATGATATCGATAGTCAGAACAATGTGTCGATCAAAATCTCAGGTATGTAATACTGTATTGTATATAAATAACCGATCTGTTGTGCCAGATATTTCGGATTTTAAACGACAGGTGTTGTCAAATGTGTACAGTAATTGATTCCGCATCTATCCTGATGGTAGAAAAAAAAGTATGATAATTTGAAAAGACATTTTTGATAGAAACAGATGAGATCAGATATGACAGAGTCTGTATTGAAATGTCTGAATTGCTGACAGATAAAGACGGAAAGAAAGAAACCAGGAAATTGGTTTTATAGCTTGTCGACTCCTGAATGGAAATGGATTACATTTCCAGGGATATCGTGATGAAACTGCTGTGATATTTCCACGATGGAGTATCGATTTGAGTTAAGAATGATAGACTGACCTAGTCTGCGAGTGCTAGCTCGTACATGAAGACGTACATATATGATTATATGACTGAGATTTCTGTCAAAAAAGTGATTAGATTGCACGAGGTGCCGAAAGTTAATTATATCAGACCGTGACTTCGATTGACTTTGCACCTTTGGCAAAGTGTACAAGAAGTTTTGGGTATAAGATTATATCTGAGTACTGCATATCATTCACCGACTGACGGAAAGTCAGAGTGTATTATCCAGATATGAGAAGATATTCTTGAAACTGTAGTGCTTGATTTTAGCACCAATTGACAAGATTCATTGTTATTGTGCAAGTTTTAATACAACAATAGCTATCAGACGAGTTTGAGATGACTCCTCTGAGGTGTTGTACGACAAGAAGTATGGATCCCCTCTTTATTGAGATAATATCTCTGAGGTTCCTGAGATTGGACCTGATATGATTAGAGATATGACGGAAGAAATGAAGCTGATTTAAAAGAATGACGACATCTATGAATAGACAGACTGAATATGCCAACGTCAGACGATGACCGATAGTAATTGATATAGAATATTGAATATTAAATTGATTTAGCTTAAACAGATTTGATGGCAGATGGCGATATTGATTTGTTATGAGCTGTTGATTGGTATATACGGATGTTGTATAGCCAGTATTTTTCAATCGATTTTATCATAGTTACTTCGAGTTATATTATGATAGTATATTTTTTGAATTATTATTCCAGATTGAAATCAGAATCAGTAAAAGAAAGATAATTCAGAATAAAGACTATTCCGTTGTTGAAAATTCAAGGGAATGGTTAGGGCATCAAGGAAGCTATTTGGAAGATAGAATCTGAGATGAGATAAAGATTCTAGAATTGTGTCGTTGAGGTGAGTTTTCTTCTTAACTTCTGTACATCTCCTTCTTGTATCTAGTTTTGTATCTAATATGATTACCTATGATATATGAGTTGATGGCTTGTGATTCGGGGACGAAATCATATCTTAGGGGGGGGGGAGAAATGTAATGCCCGAGAATTAATTATTGTAATTAGACGTAGATTAATTGACAAAATTGAGGTTATAGGAACTCAAATGAAGAAGCAGGGCATCGTTACATTATAAGCCAAGATGTTGGACCGAACATCTTGCGCACGAGCGGTAGAAATGAACCGCCCGAGCGCCAATGTACCATGAGTTTACTTCTTGGACAGAATTTTTGGCGCCCGAGCGGTAGAATATTACCGCCCGAGCGCCAGGAGATGATCGGCTGAGTATCTCGACAGAAACTGCCGCGCCCGAGCAGTAAGTTTTAACCGCCCGAGCGCCGAACAAGCGCCCGGGCGGAAATTCATGACCGCCCGAGCGCGAGACGTGTTGCACCAAAGATAAGCCACTTGCCCTTGCATGCAACGTGTGTATATATATATATATCTATACATATCAATCCTTAGCCTTAAGAATGAAAAAGGAAGAGAAACGAGCTGCCGAGGAAAGCTCAAGTTCTAAGTTACGACCTGGTCATCTGATTTGAAATCCGAGTACAGCACCGTGTTCCTAGCGACGACACCTACAACGGGACGTAAGTTTTATTGAATTCTGATATCGTTTGAAATTATGATATTGGGGGAATTGTGATTTGACTGATATTATGTGTTTTGGGTATATTGATCAGTATATAATTGAAGTCAGATCGAAGAACGGACTGTTTATGTAATTGTTATGATTTTAGAATTAATATGACTAAGATTGTACAGATTTGAGATTATGATCTGTTATTATTGAAGATTATGATTCGTATTGATATCAATTATGAGCCGTGTTATTATATCAGTGATGTTGAGATTGACGGGGTTATCAAGACTGTATTGTTATGCCGTCGAAACATCAGTAGATTGATTTTGATCAGATTCAATATTAATTGAGATTGTATTCTGATATCGTTGATATGAATCAGATTATATTTGATTTGAGTATGGATCAGAACAGATTTTGAATTGAGTTATACATTGATTCAGTGTATTCCATATTGTATTGCTAGATTGATTTGACAGGCAGTGAGTTTGAGATTTCGACAGAGTCGGATCGACAGAACGAAACGAAAGGTATAAATTTATGTTGATGTGGGATTGCACAACTCGAGTTCGATTGACTTGAGTTTCCCAAAATCACGTACTTCATCTTATTGCATTGATAATTTCAATTGATGTGATTGTTATCTTTGATCTATTGAGTTATGTATTAAGTCATGGGCTGATACGCCAAGTCGTAGACGTTTGATTTCGTGACAGAGGTCCCCGATAGTGATTGAATCATCACCGGGCCATTGCACATTGTCACAGAGGTTTGGCTGATTCGCCAGGGTTGATAAGCCTAGTCTATGGCTGATTCGCCAAGACGCCGGACATTTGGCTATATCGGAGTGGATAGAATTGGAGTTTCTTCTATTACTGGTGTTCGATATGGAAAGAGCCAAAGTCCGTGAATAAGAACATGCCACCACCCCGATCGGGAGTGTAGGTGGGTCTGTGTTCTTATTCCGATCGGGATACCTAGATTAGGACGAGTCGAGTCGAGTCCTTGAGTCACTGAGTGTGATTCAGAGTTTGTGTTGATCCATGTGTCGGATTGGATACATGCATAATCCGCATCTGAATATCCAACTAAATTGAAAGTAGAGTCTTTAGAATACCATAACCCAACATTTTGTGTACCCTTAAGATATTTCAAAATTCTTTTAGCAGCTTAGAGATGTGATTGCTTAGGATTTGCTTTAAATCTAGCACACATACAGACAACAAATACAATATCAGGGCGACTGGCAGTTACGTACAACAATGAGCCTATTAAACCTCGATATAATGTCGCCTCAACTGATATTCCCCCTTGATCAGTGTCCAATTTTACTGATGAGCTCATGGGAGTATTTGCAGCTGAACATGACTCCATGCGAAATTTCTTCAGCAGCTCCTTTGTATATTTACTCTGACTGATGAATGTACCAGTCTCCAGTTGCTTCACTTGTAGTCCAAGAAAGAATGTCAGTTCACCCATCATGCTCATTTCGAACTTTTTCTGCATCAACTTAGCAAATTTCTCACATAATTTGGGGTCAGTTGACTCAAATATGATATCATCAACATAAATATGAACTAATAAAATGTGATCAATCTTAGCAAATTTGAACAAGGTCTTATCAATTGATCCTACAGAGAAATCATGATCAATTATAAATTTTGAAAGAGTTTCGTACCAAGCTCTGGGAGCTTGTTTAAGACCATATAAGGCTTTGTTCAAATGATATACATGATCAGGAAAGTTGTGATTTACAAAACCTGGGGGTTGTTCAACATATATTTCCTCTTGTAGTTGACCATTTAAGAATGCACTTTTGACATCCATTTGATAAACTTTGAAGTTCTTGAATGAAGTATAGGCAAAGAATATTCTGATTGCCTCCAGTCTTGCAACTGGTGCATATGTTTCATCGTAATCTATTCCTTCCTCTTGCCTATATCCTTGTGCTACTTGTCTCGCTTTATTGCGCACAACTGAACCATCCTCGTTCAGTTTGTTCCTGTACACCCATTTTGTACCTATATCAGTTTTTGAAACTGGTCTTGGAACTAAGTTCCAGACATTGATATGAGTGAACTGATTTAGCTCTTCTTGCATTGCATTTACCCAGTTAGGATCAGCAAGAGCTTCATCAGTTTTCTTTGGTTCTAGTTGTGAAACAAAAGCTGAATAGATAAATAAATTTAGTATTTGATTGCGAGTTCTTACTGGATCAGATGGATTTCATATTACCAATTCAGGTGGATGTGATTTTCTCCATTTGTACTCAGTATTTGTTGTATCAGCAATTTCTTCAGTTGGTGACTGAATGTCATCAGTTTGCTCTATCAACTGATCATTAAGAATGGCTTCTGGTTCAGCTGATTGATCTGACACTTCTGGTTCGGGTGTTTGGAGATTGTTTTGATTAATATGATTGTCTTCTTCATCATCATCCTCCAAACTGATATCTGTAACCGATCAACTATCTCAACTTGATCAGTTGTGTAATGCCCGAGATTTAATCATTATAATCAGACGTTGATTAATTGACATGATTGAGATTATAAGAACTCAAATGAACCGATATGACAAGGCCGGGCGTCGTTTCACTTGTTAGCCAAGTATTTGGGCAGAAACTTCGGCGCTCGAGCGGTAGAAAAGCACCGCCCGAGCGCCAAGGTATCACAAGTTATTGCTCGGACAGAAGGTTCGGCGCCAGGGCGGTAGATTTCGACCGCCCGAGCGCCAAGGGCGCGTCTTGAAAATTCTGGACAGAAGGTACCGCGCTCGAGCGGTAGATTTGCACCGCTCGAGCGCCACCCGGAAATCATGAAAGGTAGCCACGTTTCAGTTTGCATGCAAGTTTGATATACATATATATATATAAACGGTTGTAAGCCTCAGAAATCAACAAACAAAGATCGAGAAAAAGGGTTCGGAATAAGAGTTGAAAATCCTTACGCCTTTTGTGAGAAATCCGCCCGTCTGATTTTGAATCCGACTTCGGTACTGTGTTCCTATCAACACAGGCTACAACTGGACGTAAGTTTTATTACGTTTAGACATGAGTTGAATTTATGATGTTGTCAGAATTGAATAGGATTCATATATGATGTTCTTGTCATGTTAGACATCATAGAATCGAAGTCAGATTGAGAAACAGACTGTTTATACAATTGTTATGATTTTCAGAGTCGATTGGACTAGGATTTCATATCAGAATTGCATTATCGTTCAGAGTTTGACTTGTATCGATATTGAGTATGAATTCTGGTATTATATCTGTGATGTTTAAACTGACGGGGTTATCAAGACTGTATTGTTATGCCGTCGAAACATCAGTTGATTTAGATTGTTTAGATTCAGAAATGAATTCGATTATGTCGTGATATCATTGATATGAATCAGATTGTACATTTGTTCAGACATTGATCAGATTGTATACTGAATTGAGTATTGATCAGAACAGATTGTATATTGAGTTATTCATTGATACAGTATATGTGTTCTTGTCATTTCAGATCGGATATGGGCAGACCAGACTTCGAGACTTCGTCTTCCTCAGACGGGGAAGATAAAGGTATAATTCATGTGATATCTGGGAAGATATAACTCAAATCAGATCTTATTTGAGTTTCCCAATAAAATCACATACTAGACTATTATTTATGGTTTGATATGATTGTTTATAGATTTGTTTATAGAACTTGTATACAAATCTTGCTATGCTTTGTTTACAGATCTTGTGGCATTGCATTAGAATGATTATGTTTGTTTACAGATTGTGTATTCATGCATTAAGATAGGACAGTCTGGAGATCAGGCAGACTTCTAGATGTTCGGCGATATCTCAGCTTAGGGGAAGATCACCGCCCCTATTGTAGATGCGGATACAGATCAGGCCGAAGTCTAGGAATAAGACGTACAGCACCTCGATTGGGAGGGTAGGTGACAGCCAGTGACGTCTTATTCACAACGAGATCCCTAGAGTTATAGATCGAGTCAAGTCTAGACATGATTTGATTAGAACTGCATACTTACATGGATGTGGCTCCTAGATCATGGGACCCATCGTTATTGCTTTCAGTTGTGCTAGCATGTTTTATGATTTAGATTGTTTATATGCATGTTTATATGAATTGAGTTGCATGCTTATTTGATTTATTTCATAGATTATGAAATATATTGTGTTTATACATGATCACATGGTTTATGAACTAGTGTGTTTATATACATGCTTACCATGTTTTATACTGGGATTTATTCTCACCGGAGTTATCCGGCTGTTGTCGTGTTTTGTATGTGTGCATGACAACAGGTGGGGCTGGATCAGGGTCGAGATGACGATGAGAGAAGACGAGTTAGCGTGGTGATTCCGGACTTACAGTAGATTGGATTTTACTACTAGAACTTTAGTAGTGAACATTAGATTAGAATGTTGTACATTATTGTATGTTAATACTGAATTTGTATTTTTATATACAGACATGTATAGTATTTAGATTCCATTACCTTCCGCAGTTATAATTTAAAAAGAAAATTTTTAGACCCTTTTTATCAGAACTGATAAATTAAATCCCAATAACGATTAAGAAGATTATTAACGTCCGGGTCCCCACAACAGGTGGTATCAGAGCGATAGTTCCTTTAGTGATAGATCCTTTAGATTGAGATAGTCAGAACTGATAGATCCTTTAGACTGAGATAGAAGAGAATGTGCGGGGTAGATGAATTTTCTTTCCTTGCATGTGTGTGCTAGCATGAGATTGATTTAATGTTGATTGACATTATGTGCTAGCATGAGACTATGTGTTACTGCTTTAAGATACATGTTTACCTGATTATGTGATTGGAATTGGTATTATGTATTCTTAAGTATGAATCAGATCAGATTCATGATCAGCAGTAAGATGATCATGATCAGAGAAAGATTGGTACAGAATTGTAGTACTAGATTACTAATGTGTTTGGTAATCAGATGTACCGCCCAGAAGAATTCTAGAAAGAGGCAGTACTTCATATGATCAGACATGTAGGTCTGAACCTCAGATAGACGTGTCAGAGATTCAGATGGAAACACAGTTTCAGAGGTTCCAGTCGTTTCAACCGTCGGTTCTGAAGGGAAATGAGACGCCAGCAGATTGTGAAAAGTGGCTTGAAGAAATAGAAATGTTATTTGAATTTCTAGATTTCACAGATGAGTGTAGAATTAGGCTTATTGAGAACCAATTGCACGAAGCTGCCAGAAGATGGTGGTTACTCACCAAAGGAGCTTTAGAGCAGAGTCGTTCAGTGATTACATGGAAGATCTTCAAGGTTGAGTTCTACCAAAGATTCTTCCCCGTATCATATAGAGAGGACAGAAGTGCAGAGTTCACGAACCTAAGACAAGGACAGATGAGTATCGATGAGTATTTGGCACAGTTCTTCACCTTGTTACGTTTTGCCCCTCTTATAGCTAGAAATGATCATGCTATATCTAGTCAGTTCATTCAGGGATTAAATCCAGAAATACGTACATTGGTGAATGTGAAGCAATCGAGTAGTTTTGCTGATACCTTGAACAAGGCCAAAAGAGCAGAAACAGTTCTGATAGGACAACCGGGAGTCTCATATGATCTTCCAACATCAAATCCACAGCAACTGCCTTCTAGAGTTGAGATTGGCAGCAGCAGTGATAGGAAGAAAGAACCATTGAAGATTCAAAAGAAACAGTTCAAGAAGTTAGGAAGTGAATCCTCTAGTTCCAGCAGTCCGAGTCCGAGCTATACCGGAGTGTATTGTAGGACGTGTGGAGGGCGACATTCCACAGAACAATGTAAAGGAGTGCTTGGTAAATGTAATGTGTGTAAGCAAACGGGACACTTTGCTAAGGTTTGTCCCCAGAAGGGTTCTCGAAGATCTTAAAGAGCAGGGTCATTGGTGATAATGACTGAAGAGCAGACTCAGAATTCACAACAGGTACTATTTCTTATATGATTATATGCATAGGTATTGATATGTGCTAATGCATTATTTATGAATACCTGTGATTGAGTAGCATGGAGATATGCTATATCTGTTGGATCTGTGTATACTGCAGTATTGATTCCTTGGTTGTTGAGGAATATGTTGATATCAGAGATTTCTGTGACATGTTATATACTACAGTGAAATGAACCCGAGATTGGGGTAGATTATGAGGTACTGGTGTTATATGATTTCGATTTCATTATTGATATGTAATGATAAAACAAGTACAGAAATATTGTGGAATGTGTTCCAGAAATGGTAAGATTAAGATCAGATCTAGTTGAGAAATGAGGATTCTAGATCCAGAATTCCTTAGATCATTGTACTGTTGACTCGATTAGCACAGAAAGGAACAGATGGTATCCTTATGTGTTTGGTAGATATACTGAAATCGAGTCTAACGGTGACATATTTGCCGTAATGTATTAGTTGACTGGTGTTTGCCTAGATAAGATTTCAGATGTGTTTGATATCAGAAAAGTAGATTTCAGAATTGAATCGATACCAGGTAATGGTTATAAACTAGAATTCAATACAGAATGATATTGAAGATTAATAGAAGGGTACAGATTGTTAACTCTTAGATTCAGAGATATTCTGATGATTTTATGCTTGTTATATCCATGATATTTGATATGTTAACAGCATCTGATTGATTAAATGGAATATTTGAAGATGTTATTGAATATTCAGAGAACCGTGATTATTGTATACAGAAATCATCAGTCAGGTATGAATCATAATTGAAACAGATTGTATTCAGAATATATGATATCTGCAGTTTGTATACTGATTTATTTGCACAGTTGAGACAGAAATCAGCGACTGTAAACGATACAGGTAACAGATATATCAGAATTAGCAGAAATGTCAGAAAGTCAGAATTTCTGAGTTTTACAGATTTCCTTATTCTCTTATTCCCTTATTATGTTATATCTACTTGCGTATTGTGATTGATCTAAATCAGTATTTGAGACATCTTATATTGTTTGGGAGCATATTTTATTTGCAGATGAGGTATGACAGATGATTTGGGCACTGTGAAGATTGATCAGTAGGCAGAATTATCAGTATTGCCAGCAATCGTTGTTTTATGAGTTTTCTTAAACTCACTAGATCTGTATAGGTTGTCTTTATTTCGAATCTGACTGTTATTACTGTGGTTTGCATATATGTTTGATACAGAATATTGTAAACAGTTGAGAGCTTGCAACAGTTCAGAAATGTTATATCAGAATGTTTCAGAATTGTATAACAGAATTTGATATCTGTAGTCAGAGCCGAATACCAGGTAGGTATTTCTTCTTTATTTTATGTTATTAACTGATTTGTTATACAGGATGGTTGAATCTGAATTCACAGATAACGTCAGAACCGAACAGTTATGGGTTCAGTTTTCATTCAGATGATTGTGAATGTATTATATTCGAACAGATAGTGATACTATAGACAGATTTGATCAGTTGTAACAGAATTTGTACAGAAATATTGACAGAGTGGTACTGATATGTCTGAATTGCTAACAGAAAAGACAGAAAGAGAGGAATCAGAAGATTCTTACAGAACTTGTATATAATCCTAAATAGAAATGGGAGTACATTTCTATGGCTTTCGTAATGAAATTACCGCCATTTTCTTTAGATTATGATATGATACGATTATGATTGACAGATTTCTCGATCTATATCTATCAGTTTGTACCAGATTACGTACAAACAGAACCAGATGACACAGATTGATGTCAGAGGAATGATCAGAATCAACAGAATGTTGAGATAGAGTATATCAGATTGTGATTTAGACTGAGTTTGTATTTGTGATAGAAGATATCATGAACTCTTTCACAGATTATTCACAGATTGACAGGTAGTCAGAGTGTATGATTCAGATACTGACAGATATTGGTAGAGTTTTAGTGCTGGATGTTAGCACTAGTTGTTATGATTTAGTGTCACTATATGACTTACTGCATGACAATAGTTATCAAGACAGTTCAGAATGGACAGATTAAAGAAACCAACATCGGATGATGATGCTTGGTATTTGAAACTGAAGATTTCATATGTCCTTGATTGGGATTAACAGGTTTGATAACAACTGCTAGTATTGTTTTGTTATGAACTGTGATTGGTTTATACGGATGTTGTATAACCAACATGGCAAGATTGATTCTGTCAGAGTTAGTTTAAGAAGTATTAGAATAGTATACTTTATGAAGTTTTATTCCAGAATTGAAATCAAAGATTGATACAAGAAAGAGATTTCAGAATGGATTCATTAAGAGAGGAGTTTGGATGTTAAACTCTATTATACATTTCTTCTCTTCTCTTATATTTGAAATTGATTGCTTATGAGTTCGAGGACGAACTCAGATCTAAGAGGGGGAGAAATGTAATGCCCGAGATTTAATCATTATAATCAGACGTTGATTAATTGACATGATTGAGATTATAAGAACTCAAATGAACCGATATGACAAGGCCGGGCGTCGTTGCACTTGTTAGCCAAGTATTTGGGCAGAAACTTCGGCGCTCGAGCGGTAGAAAAGCACCGCCCGAGCGCCAAGGTATCACAAGTTATTGCTCGGACAGAAGGTTCGGCGCCCGGGCGGTAGATTTCGACCGCCCGAGCGCCAAGGGCGCGTCTTGAAAATTCTGGACAGAAGGTACCGCGCTCGAGCGGTAGATTTGCACCGCTCGAGCGCCACCCGGAAATCATGAAAGGTAGCCACGTTTCAGTTTGCATGCAAGTTTGATATACATATATATATAAACGGTTGTAAGCCTCAGAAATCAACAAACAAAGATCGAGAAAAAGGGTTCGGAATAAGAGTTGAAAATCCTTACGCCTTTTGTGAGAAATCCGCCCGTCTGATTTTGAATCCGACTTCGGTACTGTGTTCCTATCAACACAGGCTACAACTGGACGTAAGTTTTATTACGTTTAGACATGAGTTGAATTTATGATGTTGTCAGAATTGAATAGGATTCATATATGATGTTCTTGTCATGTTAGACATCATAGAATCGAAGTCAGATTGAGAAACAGACTGTTTATACAATTGTTATGATTTTCAGAGTCGATTGGACTAGGATTTCATATCAGAATTGCATTATCGTTCAGAGTTTGACTTGTATCGATATTGAGTATGAATTCTGGTATTATATCTGTGATGTTTAAACTGACGGGGTTATCAAGACTGTATTGTTATGCCGTCGAAACATCAGTTGATTTAGATTGTTTAGATTCAGAAATGAATTCGATTATGTCGTGATATCATTGATATGAATCAGATTGTACATTTGTTCAGACATTGATCAGATTGTATACTGAATTGAGTATTGATCAGAACAGATTGTATATTGAGTTATTCATTGATACAGTATATGTGTTCTTGTCATTTCAGATCGGATATGGGCAGACCAGACTTCGAGACTTCGTCTTCCTCAGACGGGGAAGATAAAGGTATAATTCATGTGATATCTGGGAAGATATAACTCAAATCAGATCTTATTTGAGTTTCCCAATAAAATCACATACTAGACTGTTATTTATGGTTTGATATGATTGTTTATAGATTTGTTTATAGAACTTGTATACAAATCTTGCTATGCTTTGTTTACAGATCTTGTGGCATTGCATTAGAATGATTATGTTTGTTTACAGATTGTGTATTCATGCATTAAGATAGGACAGTCTGGAGATCAGGCAGACTTCTAGATGTTCGGCGATATCTCAGCTTAGGGGAAGATCACCGCCCCTATTGTAGATGCGGATACAGATCAGGCCGAAGTCTAGGAATAAGACGTACAGCACCTCGATTGGGAGGGTAGGTGACAGCCAGTGACGTCTTATTCACAACGGGATCCCTAGAGTTATAGATCGAGTCAAGTCTAGACATGATTTGATTAGAACTGCATACTTACATGGATGTGGCTCCTAGATCATGGGACCCATCGTTATTGCTTTCAGTTGTGCTAGCATGTTTTATGATTTAGATTGTTTATATGCATGTTTATATGAATTGAGTTGCATGCTTATTTGATTTATTTCATAGATTATGAAATATATTGTGTTTATACATGATCACATGGTTTATGAACTAGTGTGTTTATATACATGCTTACCATGTTTTATACTGGGATTTATTCTCACCGGAGTTATCCGGCTGTTGTCGTGTTTTGTATGTGTGCATGACAACAGGTGGGGCTGGATCAGGGTCGAGATGACGATGAGAGAAGACGAGTTAGCGTGGTGATTCCGGACTTACAGTAGATTGGATTTTACTACTAGAACTTTAGTAGTGAACATTAGATTAGAATGTTGTACATTATTGTATGTTAATACTGAATTTGTATTTTTATATACAGACATGTATAGTATTTAGATTCCATTACCTTCCGCAGTTATAATTTAAAAAGAAAATTTTTAGACCCTTTTTATCAGAACTGATAAATTAAATCCCAATAACGATTAAGAAGATTATTAACGTCCGGGTCCCCACAAGTTGGCTTATCAGTTAGTTCAGTTTCATCGAAATCAACATGAGCAGATTCTTCAACATTTAAGGTTTTCATGTTGAAGACTCTATAAGCTATACTAACTGATGAATATCCAAGAAATATTCCTTCTGCAGACTTAGCATCAAACGTTTTTAAATAATTTTTACCATTATCAAGAATAAAACATCTGCAGCCGAATATTTTGAAATAAGTAATTATACTTTTTCTTCTATGCCAGATCTCATATGGTGTTTCCATATGATTTTTATTAATCATTGATCTGTTCTGAGTGTAACACGCAGTGTTTACTGCCTCTGCCCAAAATCTTTGAGAAATGCCAGAATCAGAAAGCATCGTTCTAGCCGCTTCTTTAAGGGTCCGATTTCTTCTCTCAGCTACACCATTTTGCTGAGGAGTTCTGGCTGCTGAGAGCTCATGCTTGATTCCAGCATTTTCTAGGAAATTTGAAAGAGTTTGATTGATGAATTCAGTTCCTCGATCAGATCTGATTCGATCAATTCAAACTGATTTTTCATTTAAAAGTCTTTTGAAAAGCTTGATCAGTTGTGCAGCAGTTTGCTCTTTTGATTTGAGAAAGATAACCCAAGTAAATCTTGAAAAATCATCAACAATCACCAAGGTGTATTTCATTCCCCCTAAACTCGTGACTGGTATAGGACCAAAGAGATCAATGTGCAATAGTTCTAAGCATCGGGATGAAGATTTACAGCCCTTGTTTTTAAAAGAAGATTTTACTTGTTTTCCAAACTGACATGTTGAGCAAAGTTTTTCTTTTGAAAATTCTATTTTGGGCAAACCAGTTACAAGTTCATGTTTACTCAGATAGGCAATGGATTTAAAGTTTAGATGACTTAGTCTCTTGTGCCACAACAAGTTGTTAGATGATTTGGAAGCAATAAAACAAACTGGTGTATAAGTTTGATCATTACAACTGACTTATTATGTGTTTCCACAACGTTTGCCAGTTAGTATGTCTTTATCAGTTGAAGTTTTGACTGAACATGAATTTTTGTCAAATTGTGCTTAGAATCCACTGTCGCATAACTGACTGATGCTAATCAAGTTATACTTCAGGTTTTCTACTAATAGAACATCTTTAAAACTAAAGTTACCTTGGATAAGCTTACCCTTACCCACAGTTCTACCTTTGGAATTGTCCCCGAAACTGATGTTTGGACCACTGTATTTGATCAGTTGAGATAGCACACTTGCATCTCCTATCATATGCCGCGAACATCCACTGTCCAAATACTATATTGAGTTCTTGTTTGTACCTGTTACCTGCAATCACACACATAATATAACTTGGTACCCATATTTATTTGGGTCCTGAACTGATTAGCCCCTTAGGAACCCATACTTGGATTAGTCTAACAGACTTTCCAGTAGCTGTATTCCAAATGGTTTTTCTCGGCTTTTGTGTGCTTGGTGTGTAGTGTACAGATGATATAATATGTTATTTAGCTTTATTCAATTGATTGTTCAGTCTATATCTCTTCTGAAATGGCTTGCATTTATAGTAATTGAAATAGCTATTCGAATAGTTCTTGTGAAAACTTTTTTACGACTGACTTTGTGAATCAGTTGAATTTTTTTTCCTATAACCAATCCCATATCTTCTAGTCTTACTCATATTCTTAGTAGTTTGCTCAATCAGTTTACTGGGTACAATTTGTTCTTGTACCACTGTTGCTTTGATAAAGTTAATGTATTTTCCTTTTCTATTTTTTGCTTTGGTTGAGTATCATTTGGATACATTTCTCCTTGAGTGTTGAACCCTAAACCAGTTTTATCAGAAACTGATTTTTGTGAATTATGCATCTCACTTAGTGCAGTTGATGACTTGTTCCAAGACTGAATGAGCAGTCTGTTTTGAGTTTTCAAGCATCAACTTTTGGATTAATGACTAATTTTTATTTCTCTCTACTTTTAACTCAGCAATCTCCCTTTTTAGACTCAACTCATCAACTGATTAATCAGTTTTGGTTTTATTGTCTGTGGGATCAGTTTGCTTTGCTTTGATTTTTTCAAATGATGATGCAAGCTTTTGATACTCATTTACCATGTCATGTAGTGTTAGAATGAGTTCTTCTCATGTAAAATCAGTTGAACTGAAATCAAATACCTGTTGGCTAGATGACTCTTCTTCTGCATCATTAGCCATCAAACACTTGACTTCCTCATCATCACTAGAGCTGTATGAGCTTTCTGGTTCTGACTCCTCACTGTCAGTTTCTGGATTTGTTTTCTTCAGCTAAGAGTACTTCATGTTTCTTTCTGAAGGAATTCTTATCTTCTTTGGGTCTTCTTTTGTGCTCATATGATTTCTTTCTTCTATCAGTTGAGCCTTGACTATCCTTCTACGGTTTAGGACAATCAGCAATAAAGTGGCCTGATTTGCCACAGTTGTATCAGGCATTTGATTCATCCTTTGAGCTGTTCCTTTGGTATGGCTTCTGGAAGCTTCCTTGGTTCTTTCTCATGAAACTTCCAAATTTTTTGATGAACAGTGACATAGCATCACTGCTTAATTGATCAGCAGATTTTTCGACTGAACTAATTGGTTTTGTTCTGACAGCAGCTAGAGCAGTTGTGGCTGCAGGGGTAGATGGTTCTCCTTCTCTGGTCTTGTAATGCCCCGAAAATTTAAAGGTCCACGCGAACCACGTGCATGCAATTATTAAATTCTTTTGTATTTTAATTAAATGTTTTAATTGCATTAATTGTTGTGCATATTTACATGTTTAAAATACATTTTTCTACATGATTGCATTAAAATATATTTTTAAAGGTTATTCGAGTTGCGATCGAGGAACGAAGACCTAGGGCTGAAAAATGTAAAATGTTTTTATTAATTAATTGTTTTTAATTCTTTTAAATTAAGGGTGATGCTTTTTCTTATTTTTGAAAATATGGGGTTTTTGCAGTGATTTTATACGCCGGGACGTAAATTTTATCGGTGTTGGTTTTTCAACAAAAATGCGAACGTTTTCGCAACCCAGCTAATAAATTCACAAATTATTTAAAAGAAAAACCTTGATAATATTTTATTAAATCCTAATTAAAAATAATGGGCTTAATTTAGGGGCTTAATAGGCCTAAAGCCTATTTAGTTGTATAATTAGTATTTAAAAAGCTAGAAATCCTTTTCTTTGCATCACAACTTCACGCCTCACAATTTTAAAAATTCAGCACTCTCCCCAAACCCTCCCACCAGCTTTTTACACGGCACACACAAATAAATTGAGGGAAAAACATCAAAGGTTTGCAAGGAAATTCAAGCCATCGTCTCTTCATCGTCATTCTTCGTCTTCAACGGTTTTTCGTGCGTTTAAAACGCAAAGTATAAGGCCCAAGAATTATAGAATTGATAAACCAAGATTATTAATCTTCATTAACGAGAGACTCGGAAGATATGAGAATGCATGACATGCAATGAGGGAAGAAAAGACATGAGAAAATAGGGTTTGCAAGACCGCACCCGCGCCCAGAACTGGAGTGCACCCGTGGTCATTAAAAATGGAATTTTGAAGGTGAGGCCGAAGCATCACCGCACCCGCGGTGCATGAACAGAAAGTTGGGGAATTTTACAGAAGCCACACCGCACCCGCGGTAAGAACAAGACCGCACCCGCGGTGGTGGTACCGCACCCGCGGTCTAAGATGTACCGCACCAGCGGTCGTGAATTTCAGAAAATGATAAGCATGCCGAAGCATGAGCGCACCCGCGCTGCTGAACACACCGAACCCGCAGTCATGCGTGGTTGCTGAAAAATAAGACACGTTTCCTGATTTGCATGCAGTATATATATAAGTGAATGACACGTTAATTCCTCAGAAAATTCAGAAAGAGGCGAGGCTTTTGAGAGAAAAATCCTTACGCCTTTTAAAGTTGAGATTGTGAGAAATCCGTCCATCAGAATTCAAATCCGAACGCAGTATCGTGTTCCTCTTGACTCAAGCTACACAAGGACGTAAGTTTTGTTACGTTTTAAGATGTTTTGGAAATATGATGTTGCTAGAATCGCATACGAATCAGATATGATGTTTCTGCTACCGTAGACATTATAGAATTGAAGACAGATTAAAAAATAGACTGTTTATGTAATTGTTATGATTTTCGAAAGACATTAACTGAGATTCTATATCAGAATTATGATAGTATTCAGAGTATGAATTGTATTGACACAGATTATGAGTTCCAGTATTATATTTGTGATGTTCAGATTGACGGGGTTATTCAAATTGTATTGTTATGCCGTCGAAACATCAGTTGATTTAGATTGATCAGATTCAGATATGATTTCGATTATATTGTGATGTCAATGATATGAACTAAATTGTGTCTTGTTCAGATATTGATCAGATTATGTACTGAGTTGAGTATTGATCAGAACAGATTGTGAATTGAGTTATTCATTGATACTATGTATTCGATATTGTCTTTTCAGATTGGATATGGACAGATTTGAATACAAGTCATCGTCTTCGTCAGACAGGGAAGACAAAGGTATAATTCATGTGATATTCGGGAAGACATAACTCAAATCAGATCTCATTTGAGTTTCCCAATAAAATCACATACTAGATTAATGTGTATGTTTTGATATGATTATGCTTTGTTTATAGATTTATATGCATTGCATTTCATATAGGAGAGTCTTGACAGACAGTCATACCTCTAGACGTTCGGTGTATCGTTACATAGGAGCAGACACCCTCCGATTGTAGATTATTCGATACAGATATGACCGAAGTCTAGGAATAAGACGTACGTTACCCCGATTGGGAGAGTAGGTAACAGACCGTGACGTCTTATTCACACCGAGATCCCTAGATTCAGCATGGAGTCGAGTCATGACATGATTTGATTAGAACTGCATGCGTAGATGAATGGGATTCATAGATCATGGAGCCCATTGTTATTGCTTTCATTTATGATAGCATGTTTCATTATTTAGATTGTTATATGCATGTTTATCTGACTTGAGTTACATTCTTATTTGATTTGATTTCATAGATTATGAACTCTATTGTTTTGATTTCTTTCATGACCGCAGGTTCCATGAATTATATTGTGGATATACATGTTTACCATGTTTTATACTGGGATTTATTCTCACCGGAATTATCCGGCTGTTGTCTTGTTTTGTATGTGTGCATGACAACAGGTGGGGCTGGATCGTGGTCAAGAGGATGAGGAGAGAAGAAGAGTTAGCGTGGTGATTCCGGACTTACTGTAGATTTGGTTTATTACTTTAACTTAGTAACCGAACCTTAGACTTAGATTGTACAGTATTGTACTTTTCTATTGAAATGTATTTTATACTGAGATGTTGTGGGGACCCGGGCTCTAACTCTTTTCTTTGGGATTCAATGGATTGTTAATATAAAAGCTGGGTCAAAATTTTTGCTTTTAACATTCATTTACATGAAAGCTAAACAAGAGGAGTCTATGTTATTTAACAACATAATGTACAAACATAAGGTACAACATGTCTTGTTCCATCTATTCTCAACAACTAGTAATTAAATACAGTACAAGTCAAAAGTACAACTACTAGTTCTTCTGCTATGCCCGAGATCACCACGCTATGTCCATCTCTCATCCTCTGCGTGACCCAGATCATGCCCCACCTGTTGTTATGCACACATACAAACATAACAACAGCCGGAAACTCCGGTGAGAACAAATCCCAGTATAAACATGTATACATGCATATAATCAATTTAAGACATGAAACATGATAGTATGAATGTCATCAACCTAAACCTGCAATGCGAATCCAATCATGTCTAGTCTCGACTCAACTATAACTCTAGGGATCCCGGTGTGAATAAGACGTCAATGGCTGTCACCTACCCTCCCACTCGGGGTGACTGTACGTCTTATTCCTAGACTTCGGTCTGAGCTGTATCAACGGCTACAATAGGAGTCAGGGCTGCTCCTAAGCTGAGATACACCGAACATCTAGATATTTGACAATGGCTGTCAACGACTCTCCTATCTTAAATGCAATAAATATCAATCTGTAAACAAAGCATGCTCATATTCATATTTGAATATCACAATGATCTTATATGCTTGAATACAATTCTATAATAAAAGCATAATCATGTTACAAGATTTGAATATAATTCTATAAATAATTCATAAACATGTTACCAAATATACAACAATTCTAGTATGTGATTTTGGTTGGGAACTCAAATGATATCTTATTTGAGTTGTGGCTTCCCAAACAAACATGGCTTATACCTTTCTTGTCGTAGGAAGACTCGAAGTCTCGAAGTCAATATTAAATCTGTCAATCCGAATCTGAAATGACAATATTGATATATCTTCTATCAATTTCTAACTCAATATAACACATATACAATTAAGTAATTGATTCTGATACAATTCGACGGTATAACGGCTTGATTCTTCAATACCGATCAATCTATATCTCATCCTATATCAATAATCAATACCCTCAACTCATAATCAGTATCATAACCATTTCAAACTATGAAAATCTGCAAAATATTATGCATATACACGCTGGAAATTATAATAATTGCATCTGATATCCGATATTCAATCCGGTAATGAATATACGATGCTCATTATATCAAGAACACAATATAACCATCATATTATAATTTCCTCAATCCATAAAATCTGAACCATGATGGAATCGAAGGAAACTTACATCACCTTGAAGCCCTTGAAGCGAGGAATAAGAATCTCAACTCGGAATATAATTCGGATGGCTAAATCTTGAGAAATCTAACTTTAAAGTGAAAGAACTTTCCTTCTCCCTTAGCCTTTCTCTCTCTCGGTGGTTTCAGCTGAAATGGAAAGAAATTAACACCTCTATATATATCTGGCATGTAAAGTAACACATGGCCATTTCATTGTGTAACACGCACGACCGCGGGTGCGGAAACCTTTAGACCGCGGGTGCGCATTGCCTTCGGCAGCCCTTTTATTTTCCCAAAAGAGCAACCGGGGGTGCGGTCTCTGCAAGACCGCGGGTGCGGTCTTGCTTCGCATAAAATTGCCAACTTTCTGTCCATGCACCGCGGGTGCGGTGTCTCCTAGCACCGCAGGTGCGGTGTGGCTTCGGCAGCACATTCAAAATTCCATAATTTATGACCGCGGGTGCACTCTTGTTCCAAGCGCGGGTGCGGTCTCTCACACATGAAATATTTTGTACTTTCATCTTATGACATGCATTCTCATATCCTCCGAGTCGTACGTCAATGAAAACTAATAATCTCGAGCCTTACATTTCTCCCCCTCTAAGAAATGATTTCGTCCTCGAAATCGCAGGCAATATACTAAACATACATGACAAGTAATATAATCAAGACTGAAAAATTACTTACATTAAGTAAATAGCTCGGGATGTTTCTGTCGCATGTTTGCTTCTGTCTCCCAAGTCGCTTCTTCTATGCCATGTCGACTCCATTGGATTTTCACTAACGGAATAGTCTTTGTCCTGAGCTTCTTTTCTTTTCGATCAAGAATTTGTATCGGTTGCTCAACATAGCTCAAGGTCTGATCAAGTTCAGCTTCGTCAGGCTGAATGACATGGGAAATATCCGGCTTATACTTACGCAACATTGACACATGAAAGACATCATGTATCCCGGATAACGAAGGAGGAAGAGCAAGTCGATAGGCTCGGTCGCCAATTTTTTCTAAAATCTCGTAAGGACCGATGTATCTAGGAGACAGCTTCCCACGTTTACCAAATCTGACAACGCCTCTGAATGGGGAAATCTTTAGAAATACTCGGTCTCCTTGCTCGAATATCAACGGTCTACGTCTGACATTGGCGTATTTGGCTTGCCTATCTTGTGCCGTCTTCATTCTCTTCTGAATGACTTTCACCTTCTCAGTCATGTCACGAATCATATCTGGTCCAAGTTCTGGCACTTCTGAGATATCATCCCAGTATAGCGGAGATCTGCACTTCTTACCATATAAAGCTTCAAACGGTGCCATCTCAATGCTCGTCTGGTAGCTATTATTGTAAGAGAATTCGCAAAGAGGTAGGGAATCTTGCCAACTAGTGCCAAAATCTAGCACTACGGCTCTCAACATATCCTCTAACGTCTGGATAGTCCGCTCTGACTGTCCGTCTGTCTGAGGATGATAAGCAGTACTCAAGTGTAATGTTGTACCTAAGGCCTGCTGTAAACTGTGCCAGAAGTGTGAAGTGAATCGTGGATCACGATCTGATACAATAGACTTAGGCACACCATGCAATCTGACTACCTCTCGAACATATATCTCCGCCATCTGATCGTGTCTGTAAGTCATTCTGTACGGGATGAAACACGCTGATTTGGTCAATCTGTCGATAACGACCCAAATCGCATCACAGCCTCGGGAAGATCGGGGTAACTTCGTCACAAAATCCATGGAAATGTGATCCCATTTCCATTCTGGAATGGCTAAACTCTGAAGTAAACCTCCGGGCTTCTTCCTCTCGGCTTTCACTTGCTGGCAATTCAAGCACTTTGATACAAATTCGGCGATATCTGACTTCATCTGCTTCCACCAGAACTGCGTCTTCAGATCATTGTACATCTTTCTGCCACCAGGATGGATGTTGAACCGACTACAGTGTGCTTCGGACATAATCTGATGTCTCAAGTCTGAAACATCTGGCACTACGAGACGGTTATTGACGTACAAAACATGCTCACGCACCTGATATTCTGACAAATGCCCTGATCTGACAATTTGAATCGATCTTTGCACATTCTGATCGGTTCGTTGAGCTTCTTTGATCCTCATGATTAAATCAGGCTCAACTCGAATAGCAGCAAGTTGTAGTGGCCTACTCTTTGTATCAAATTCTAATCCAGACAAACAGCAGTTTTCAACTAGCTTTGTAACACCTATCGTTGATAAGGATAAGGAGCAAACCTTTCGACTTAAGGCGTCTGCTGCTGCATTTGACTTCCCTGGATAATATTTGATCTCGCAATCAAAGTCTTTTAACAAATCAAGCCATCTACGCTGCCTCATGTTCAACTCCGACTGAGAAAACAAGTATTTTAGACTTTTATGGTCTGAATAGATCTCAAATTTCTCGCCATAAAGATAATGACGCCAGATCTTTAGTGCAAATACGATAGCCGCCAATTCAAGATCATGAATGGGGTATCGAGTCTCGTGAGTCTTCAACTGTCTTGAGGCATATGCGACCACATGACCTCGCTGCATAAGAACACATCCCAAACCTCTGTGAGAGGCATCACAATATACAACGAAATCACCCGTACCTGAAGGAATCATCAAGACAGGTGCACTGGTCAGCCTTTTCTTCAATTCTAGAAAGTTAGACTCACACTCCTCAAACCATAGGAATGGCGCATTCTTCTGTGTCAATTCTGTAATTGGCTTCGCAATACGGGAGAAATCTTGGATGAATCGTCTATAGTATCCTGCTAGACCCATGAAACTGCGTATCTCTGGCACAGAAGTCGGTCTCGACCAACTGATCACAGCTTCCACTTTACTCGGATCTACAGAAATACCATCTCCAGATATGATATATCCCAAAAAGACAACTCGATTCAACCAAAATTCACACTTTGACAATTTGGCATACAATCTCTCATTTCTCAGCGTCTGCAACACAATTCTGAGATGCTCTGCATCCTCATTCATGTTTTTAGAATACACCAGAATATCATTGATAAAGACAATCACAAAATCATTCAAATACCTCTGAAAGATTTGATTCATCAAGCCCATAAATACCGCCGGAGCATTAGTTAAACCAAAAGGCATGACAATAAATTCGTAATGCCCATACCTGGTTCGAAATGCTGTCTTCGGTATGTCTATATCTCGAACTCGGAGCTGATGATATCCGGATTGCAAATCAATCTTAGAATAAACAGAGGATTCCTGCAACTGATCAAATAAATCATCAATTCTAGGCAAAGGATACTTTTTCTTTATCGTTGCCTTATTCAGTTGCCTGTAATCGATACACAACCGCATCGACCCATCTTTCTTTCGCACAAATAGTACCGGGGCGCCCCAATGAGATACACTAGGTCTGATATATCCCTTGGCTAGCAGATCTTCCAACTGTGCCTTCAATTCTTTCAACTCTATCGGTGCCATTCTATACGGAGCTCTCGAAATAGGAGTGGTACCTGGAATAAGATCAATACTAAAATCTACCTCTCGCACTGGAGGTAACCCTGGAATCTCCTCTGGAAACACATCTGCAAATTCTCGTACTACTGACAGATCTGCCAATGTCGGGCTAGATTTCTGTACATCTACAGCATACACAAGGAACCCATCTGCTCCTTTATGCAACAACTTATTCATAGACAAAGCCGAAATCAAGGGAATCCGAGATCTGGAACCTTTACCGTAGAATTTCCACTCTTCTGTCATTTCTGGTCTGAATCTGACAATCTTGTGGAAACAATCCACGGTGGCTCTGTACTTTGTTAACATATCAATACCCACTATACAATCAAAGTCAGCTAGCCCAAGTACTATGCAATCTAGATCAATTTCATGACCCTCAAATTGTAAGATGTAATGTCTAACCGTAGTCACCAATATCAATCCACTTCCTAACGGAGAAGTAATAAACACGACATCCGACAATGACTCAACAGGCAAGGAATGCAATAATGCAAATCGTTCTGAAATGAATGTATGCAATGCACCCGTATCTATCAATATATAAGCAGGATAACCGCAAAGGAAACAGTTACCTGCAATGACATCATTTGGGGCATCCTGCGCTTGCTCCTCTGTCAACGCAAACACCTGAGCTTGTTGTCGGGTCTGCTGACTCCCGGTATGACCACCTCTGGCTCGAGGCTGAGTCGGTGTAGGTGGCGGCTGAAAGGAGTGAACAGATGAAGCTTGCCTCTCCAGCTGAGCTACGGATGCTGATGACCCTGCACCCTGAAATCTCGATGCACCACTTCTCTAAGGACAGACCTTGGCATAATGCCCCGGTTGCTTGCATATGTTACATCTGCCCACTACACCCTGACACTGTTCTGTAGCATGCTTACCTCCACAAGTACTGCAATATCCACTTGTCACCTCTAAACTCTGGCCAGGGCCTCTCTGTCTTGACCCGCTGGAGCTCGAAGAACTGCTCCCTGCCCTCTTGAATTGCTTGCCATTCACTTTCAACGGATCCTTCCGCCCGCTGCTACTACCGCCGCTATCAAATCTAGGAGGAGGTTGTGCTGGAGGTAGTGGCGGTCTCGGACTCGGAGCAACATACGGAACACTCCGTTGCCTAAGCAATCCTGCTTCTGCTCCTTTGGCATGGTTCAATGCTTCAGCGAAGTTATTGGGTCTCCCAGTATTAACCAATGTAAAGACATCAGGATTTAAGCCGTTTATAAACTTATCTGCTACGACCTCATCATTACCTGAAACGTGAGGTGCAAAGCGAAGCAGGGAAGAAAATTTAGCAACGTACTCTTCAATGTTTAGTTGCCCTTGCCTCAAGTTTGCAAACTCAGCGCCTTTATCTTTACGGTAGGATACAGGAAAGAATCGCTGATAGAACTCCGTCTTGAACACCTTCCAGGTAATCTCTGTGCCACGCTGCTCTAATGCTCTTTTAATATTCACCCACCAATACTTAGCCACATCTTGCAGTTGATGGCCAATGAGTTTCACTCGCTTCTCATCACTATATTCCAGAGACTCGAATAATATCTCGATATCCTCCAACCAGCTTTCACATTCAATTGCATTTTTTGTACCCTTTAAGGTCGGTGGTCGGAAAGACTGGAATCGCTTTAATAGAGTCTCCATGGGCGTAGCAGTAACATCCATTGTATCACCAGATGTGCTACCCTGTTCTGGTGCTGGTGGTCGTAAAGGAACGACTGCTCTTCTAGGAGGCATGTATCTGCTATTCAAACAGTTTAGTATACAATCTATACCAACTGTCTCAGCCCTCCTCTGATCATTTACCTCTGATCCAGAATCGGTTCTGATTCAGTCTTAACCAATACATGCTGCAATCAAATCAGATAACACAACACGTAATAGGGAAAGAAATAAATCATGATATGTGCTAGCATGATATAAGCAAGGAAGATGACTCAATCTACCCCGCTCATTCTATTCTATCACAATCTACAGAACCTACGGCTCTGATACCACCTGTTGTGGGGACCCGGGCTCTAACTCTTTTCTTTGGGATTCAATGGATCGTTAATATAAAAAGTGGGTCAAAAATTTTTGCTTTTAACAATCATTTACATGAAAGCTAAACAAGAGGAGTCTATGTTATTTAACAACATAATGTACAAACATAAGGTACAACATGTCTTGTTCCATCTATTCTCAACAACTAGTAATTAAATACAGTACAAGTCAAAAGTACAACTACTAGTTCTTCTGCTATGCCCGAGATCACCACGCTATGTCCATCTCTCATCCTCTGCGTGACCCAGATCCTGCCCCACCTGCTGTTATGCACACATACAAACATAACAACAGCCAGGAAACTCCGGTGAGAACAAATCCCAGTATAAACATGTGTACATGCATATAATCAATTTAAGACATGAAACATGATAGTATGAATGTCATCAACCTAAACATGCAATGCGAATCCAATCATGTCTAGACTCGACTCAACTATAACTCTAGGGATCCCGGTGTGAATAAGACGTCAATGGCTGTCACCTACCCTCCTACTCGGGGTGACTGTACGTCTTATTCCTAAACTTCGGTCTGAGCTGTATCAACGGCTGCAATAGGAGTCAGGGCTGCTCCTAAGCTGAGATACACCGAACACCTAGATATTTGACAATGGCTGTCAACGACTCTCCTATCTTAAATGCAATGAATATCAATCTGTAAACAAAGCATGCTCATATTCATATCTGAATATCACAATGATCTTATATGCTTGAATACAATTCTATAATCAAAGCATAATCATGTTACAAGATTTGAATATAATTCTATAAACAATTCATAAACATGTTACCAAATATACAACAATTCTAGTATGTGATTTTGGTTAGGAACTCAAATGAAATCTTATTTGAGTTGTGGCTTCCCAAACAAACATGGCTTATACCTTTCTTCTCGTAGGAAGACTCGAAGTCTCGAAGTCAATATTAAATCTGTCAATCCGAATCTGAAATGAAAATATTGATATATCTTCTATCAATTTCTAACTCAATATAAAACATATACAATTCAGTAATTGATTCTGATACAATTCGACGGTATAACGGCTTGATTCTTCAATACCGATCAATCAAAATCTCATCCTATATCAATAATCAATACCCTCAACTCATAATCAGTATCATAACCATTTCAAACTATGAAAATCTGCAAAATCTTATGCATATACACGCTGGAAATTATAATAATTGCATCTGATATCCGATATTCAATCCGGTAATGAATATACGATGCTCATTATATCAAGAACACAATATAACCATCATATTATAATTTCCTCAATCCATAAAATCTGAACCATGATGTAATCGAAGGAAACTTACATCACCTTGAAGCCCTTGAAGCGAGGAATAAGAATCTCAACTCGGAATATAATTCGGATGGCTAAATCTTGAGAAATCTAACTTTAAAGTGAAAGAACTTTCCTTCTCCCTTAGCCTTTCTCTCTCTCGGTGGTTTCAGCTGAAATGGAAGGAAATGAACACCTCTATATATATCTTGCATGTAAAGTAACACATGGCCATTTCATTGTGTAACACGCACGACCACGGGTGCGCAAACCTTTAGACCGCGGGTGCGCATTGCCTTCGGCAGCACTTTTATTTTCCCAAAAGAGCGACCGTGGGTGCGCTCTCTGAAAGACCGCGGGTGCGGTTTTGCTTCGCATAAAATTGCCAACTTTCTGTCCATGCACCGTGGGTGCGGTGTCTCCTAGCACCGCAGGTGCGGTGTGGCTTCGGCAGCACATTCAAAATTCCATAATTTATGACCCGCGGTTCACTCTTGTTCCAAGCGCGGGTGCGGTCTCTCAAACATGAAATATTTTGTACTTTCATCTTATGACATGCATTCTCATATCCTCCGAGTCGTACATCAATGAAAACTAATAATCTCGAGCCTTACAGATGTATATTATTTAGATTCCATTACCTTCCGCATTTACATTTTAAAAAGAAAAATTTTTAGACCCTGTTTATCAGAACTGATAATTAAATCCCAATGATGATTAAGAAGATGATTAGCATCCGGGTCCCCACAACAGGTGGTATCAGAGCGATAGATCCTTTAGATTGAGATAGTCAGAACTAATAGATCTTTTAGATTGAGATAAGAAAGAATGAGCGGGGTAGATTGAATTTTCTTTCCTTGCATGTGATTGCTAGCATGAGAATTATTTTAATGTTGATTTACATTGTGTGTGCTAGCATGATTTATTGCTTTCCCTATTACATGTTGTTTGTTATCTGAGTTGATTGCAGCATGTAATTACTAAGCCTGAATCAGAACCGAGTCTGGATCAGAGGTATATGATCAGAGGAGGGCTGAGACAGATTGTATAGATTGTGTACTAATGTGTTTGCTATTCAGATATACCACCTCGGAAAATTCCTAGAAAGGGGTAGTACTTCGTCTGAACAGATAGATGCATCAGAAATTCAGCTAGAAATAAAGATGAAAGAATTTCAGTTATTGCAGCCGCCGACTCTGAATGGTATCGAGACGTCCGAAGATTGTCAGAACTGGTTTGATGACATAGAAATAATGTTCGATTTACTTGATTGTACAGATGAACAGAGAATTAAAATGGTACATTATCAGTTACGAGAAGCCGCCAGGAGTTGGTGGATTACTAGTAGAAGAATGTGGGAACAGAGAGGTACAGTGATTTCGTGGGAAATATTCAAAACTGAATTTTATCGACGATGTTTCTCAGTCTCGTACCGAGAGGACAAGAAAGCAGAGTTTGAGAATTTGAGCCAAGGTCAGTTGAATATTGATGAATATACCGCCAAATTCTCTACTCTACTGCATTTTGCTCCTCAGATAGCTGGAAATGATGAAGCTATAGTAAATCAGTTCATTAGAGGGTTGAATTCGGAGGTAGTTGCATTTATGAATCTGCAGCGACCTTACCATTTTGCTGACATCCTGAGTAGAGCGAAGAGAGCTGAGGCGAGTCTGATTAGACAGCTAGGGAGGTTGTGTGTGAAACAACCCCAGACACACCAATCCCCTCTCCGATTTGATCGAGGCAGTACGAGTGGAAAGCAAGATTTGCTGAAATCTTTGACTGAGTTGCATGGAAATATGCTGTATCTGTTGGGTTTGTATGTACTGTAGTATTGGTGTCCTTGCTTGTTGAGGAAATGTTGATATCAGATATTTCTGTATATATTGTATACTACAGTAAGATGAGAATGAAATAGAGATAGATTATAATGTACTTGTGTTCTCTGATTTGAACGTATTATTGATATGTATATGCTGAACAAGTACAGACATATTGTAGAATTTTTCCAGAAATGGTAAGAGTCAGACCAGAAATGTCAGAAATGTCAGATCAGAAATATCAGAAATGGTAAGTGACTGAAAGATATGGAGATCAGAAATATCAGAAATGTCAGAAATTTATGGTGTCTGATTTGACAGATTATCTCATTCAACTGTTGTTTTGTATCTGCTTTTGTATTGTTATTGTTTTAAATCAGTATTCGTTATACCTTATATTGGTTGGGAGCACATTTTATTTGCAGATAAGATATAGCAGTTGATCAGAATGACATGAAAATATTTACTAGAAATCATTGTTTTATGAGTTCACTGAACTCACTAGATCTGTATAGGTTACTAATATTTTGTATCTGATTTGATATTACTGTTGTTTTGAATCCGTATATGATACAGATTGTTGTGAACCGTTGAGAATATATACAGTCCAATTGTATCAGAGTTATTTTCGAGATGTACAGCTATTCAGAAATGTGCTCAGAATGTTCAGAACTTGATTTCGATAATCAGAATAGGGTATCGATCAGAGTAACAGATATGTGATTCTGTGTTTTGTATTAGGACTGATTATCTTGTGAAGTCAGAATGCTTCAGAATTATATAACAGAATTGATATCGATAGTCAGAGCCGAATATCAGGTGGGTATTTCCTCTTTAAATTATGTTGTTAACTGATTTGTTTATGTCAGTAGTTCGAAGTTGAAATCACAGATAATGTCAGAAATGCGCTGTAGTGACTTCAGTTGTCATGTTTGTGACTGAGAATGTATGATATTCGAACAGACAATTTTGATATAGACAGATTAAGTCAGTTGTGACAGATTTGTACTGAAATTTTGGCAGAAATTATACTGAATTGTACGAATTGTCAACAAATGAAGACAGAAATCAGAAGATTATTACAGATGTGTATGTTTCTGAATAGAAATGGGAGTGCATTTCTATGGCTTTCGTAATGAAATTACCGCCATTTTCTCCAGGTTGAAATATGATATGATTGTGATTGACAGATTGTCCAATCTATATCTATTAGTTTGTACCAGATAACGTACAAACATGACCAAATGACACAGATCGATGTCAGAAAAATGGTCAGAATAATTAGAATACAGAAGTAGAGTTATAGAGTGCTGAGTGTTAGCACTAGTTGTTATGACTTATTGCCACTGTATGAGTTATTGTATAACAATAGCTATCAGCTTATCAGATGGGTAATGAGATAGTTATAGACAAGACAGTATATAGTGAATACTACAGAATTCTTTTGAAGAAAATTCAAAGGAAGATGAAGATAGTTCAGAATGAACAGATTTAAGAAACCAACGTCGGATGATGACGATTGGTATTTGAAGCTGAATATGGTATATTTCCTTGATGGAGATAAATAGATTTGATAACAGCAGATGATACTGATATGTGATGAGCTGTAGTTTGGTTTATACGGATGTTGTATAACCAACATGGCAAGATTGATTTTGTTAAAAGGATTGGAGAAGTATTATGACATTATACTTAGTAAATTCTTATTCCAGACTGGAATCAGATATTTGAGTTTTGGTTTAAACTCTGATATGCATTTCTTTTGATATCTCTGAATTGATTGTTTATGAGTTCGAGGACGAACTCAGATCTAAGAGGGGGAGAAATGTAAGACCCAAGAATTATAGAATTGATAAACCAAGATTATTAATCTTCGTTAACGAGAGACTCGGAATATATGAGAATGCATGACATGCAATGAGGGAAGAAAAGACATGAGAAAATAGGGTTTGCAAGACCGCACCCGCGCCCAGAACAGGAGTGCACCCGCGGTCATTAAAAATGGAATTTTGAAGGTGACGCCGAAGCATCACCGCACCCGCGGTGCCAGACATGACCGCACCCGCGGTGCATGAACAGAAAGTTGGGGAATTTTACAGAAGCCACACCGCACCCGCGGTAAGAACAAGACCGCACCCGCGGTCTAAGATGTACCGCACCCGCGGTCGTGAATTTCAAAAATGATAAGCATGCCGAAGCATGAGCGCACCCACGCTGCTGAACTCACCGCACCCGCGGTCATGCGTGGTTGCTGAAAAATAAGACACGTTTCCAGATTTGCATGCAGTATATATATAAGTGAATGACACGTTATTCCTCAGAAAATTCAGAAAGAGGCGAGGCTTTTGAGAGAAAAATCCTTACGCCTTTTAAAGTTGCGATTGTGAGAAATCTGTCCATCAGAATTCAAATCCGAACGCAGTATCGTGTTCCTCTTGACTCAAGCTACACAAGGACGTAAGTTTTGTTACGTTTTAAGATGTTTTGGAAATATGATGTTGCTAGAATCGCATACGAATCAGATATGATGTTTCTGCTACCGTAGACATTATATAATTGAAGACAGATTAAAAAACAGACTGTTTATGTAATTGTTATGATTTTTGAAAGATATTAACTGAGATTCTATATCAGAATTATGATAGTATTCAGAGTATGAATTGTATTGACACAGATTATAAGTTCCAGTATTATATTTGTGATGTTCAGATTGACGGGGTTATTCAGATTGTATTGTTATGCCGTCGAAACATCAGTTGATTTAGAATGATCTGATTCAGATATGATTTCGATTATATTGTGATGTCAATGATATGAACTGAATTGTGTCTTGTTCAGATATTGATCAGATTATGTACTGAGTTGAGTATTGATCAGAACAGATTGTTAATTGAGTTATTCATTGATACTATGTATTCGATATTGTCTTTTCAGATTGGATATGGACAGATTTGAATACAAGTCATCGTCTTCGTCAGACAGGGAAGACAAAGGTATAATTCATGTGATATTCGGGAAGACATAACTCAAATCAGATCTCATTTGAGTTTCCCAATAAAATCACATACTTGATTAATGTGTATGTTTTGATATGATTATGCTTTGTTTATAGATTTATATGCATTGCATTTCATATTGGAGAGTCTTGACAGACAGTCATACCTCTAGACGTTCGGTGTATCGTTACATAGGAGCAGACACCCTCCGATTGTAGATTATTCGATACAGATATGACCGAAGTCTAGGAATAAGACGTACATACCCTGATTGGGAGAGTAGGTAGCAGACAGTGACGTCTTATTCACACCGGGATCCCTAGAGTCAGCATGGAGTCGAGTCATGACATGATTTGATTAGATCTGCATGCGTAGATGAATGGGATTCATAGATTATGGAGCCCAGTATTATTGCTTTCATTTATGATAGCATGTTTCATTATTTAGATTGTTATATGCATGTTTATCTGACTTGAGTTACATGCTTATTTGATTTGATTTCATAGATTATGAACTCTATTGTTTTGATTTCATTCATGACCGCAGGTTCCATGAATTATATTTTGGATATACATGTTTACCATATTTTATACTGGGATTTATTCTCATCGAAATTATCCGGCTGTTGTCTTGTTTTGTATGTGTGCATGACAACAGGTGGGGCTGGATCGGGGTCAAGAGGATGAGGAGAGAAGAAGAATTAGCGTGGTGATTCCGGACTTACTGTAGATTTGGTTTATTACTTGAACTTAGTAACCGAACCTTAGACTTAGATTGTACAGTATTGTACTTTTATACTGAAATATATTTTATACTGAGATGTATATTATTTAGATTCCATTATCTTCCGCATTTACATTTTAAAAAGAAAAATTTTTAGACCATGTTTATCATAACTGATAATTAAATCCTAATGATGATTAAGAAGATGATTAGCGTCCGGGTCCCCACACAAAGGCACGCCATACATCTCCTTTTCTCATCCATCATATCATAATATTGTTTGAATATTTGAATGCATGAAGAACACGAAATCGTTTTCGATATTTTCGGTTTATGGCATGTACAAGAGTAAATTCATGTTCCTATGATCTAAACTCATGTTTTATGTTGTGAGGGGCTGCCATGATGTTAAGAATTGTTAAATCGATGTCTGTACACGTTAAAAGAATTTCCAAACACACACGAACACCACACATCAAGGAACATGTATCTGGCTTTACTATTGTTGTCATGGGTTGAGGCGAACCGGTTCCTTGGTGAGAGGGCAGGGGAGCCACGGCTTGGGGCCAGGGCTTGGTCAGGGGTGGTTTGAGTCCGGGATAGGGTCCTAACCACGTAAGGGTTCGAGTCCAGAGGGCTGGGAGGAGTCCTAGCATGCTAGGACTCCCACCCGAGAGGAGTTGGGCTGTGCGTTGTAGTGCAACAGCAGGCAGTGTATGAAGGGCTCCGTCTGGGGCTTTGCGCTGGGCTAGGTCGAGTCATAAGGGTCCTAGGGAGAGCCTAGATGGGGTGGTTCAAGGTCTGGTATGGTTTGGTCCAGGGAAGGCATGAGCGAAACCTGTAATTGTGAGAGGAGCATGGGACGCGCAGCTGCTGGGTCCCTGAACCAGGTGGCTCACGTGCAAGTTATAGTGGCTGGGCTGGTGTGGGCTTGGTCCAGGGATGGTCAGGGTTAGGTGGGCTCGATGGTGGTTCAGCTGGAAGGGTCCTAGGATGGCTAGGAGTCCTATTGCACCAAGGATCTCACATACACACACGTGCAGATTATGGGGTCAAGTTGCAGCAGGGTCTGAGCGAGTTAGGGTCATGTTATTTGGGTTGGGCTCACTCAGTAGGGTCCCTAGATGGTTTGGCTAGATTTTGGTTCGAAGTGGCTCGGGCGTGGCTCGGGTAGCTGGAAGGGTCCTAGGATGGCTAGGAGTCCTATTGCACCAAGGATCTCACACACACACACGTGCAGATTATGGGGTCAAGTTGCAGCAGGGTCTGAGCGAGTTAGGCTCATGTTATTTGGGTTGGGCTCACTCAATAGGGTCCCTAGAT
Source organism: Primulina eburnea (assembly GCF_022965805.1). Classification (NCBI taxonomy): domain Eukaryota; kingdom Viridiplantae; phylum Streptophyta; class Magnoliopsida; order Lamiales; family Gesneriaceae; genus Primulina; species Primulina eburnea. Next base: position 22,477,900 of record NC_133108.1, on the reverse strand, counting down.
GGTTTGGCTAGATTTTGGTTCGAAGTGGCTCGGGCGTGGCTCGGGTAAATTAAGAGATGGCTCGGGGTCGAAGTTTAGGTGCCAAATAGGGTTTTAAAATAAAGAAAATTTGGAAAACGGCTCACGGGGGGTCAAGTCGTGATCCATAAGGGCTAAAATAATATAAAAAGACTAAATTTAGAATTTAGGAATTTTATATTAAAGTTTGGTATTTTTCGGAATTAAAACACCGTTAAAACAATTAAGAAAAGATAATTGAAAAAGTCTAACATTTAAGCCAAATAAAATTATCATAAAATTCACGTAAGCCTAAATAATTATTTGGGACATGTTAGAGTCCTGAATTCAAGGAAAAATTCGAAAACGAAAAATGTCGAGTCCAGGGGTAAAACGGTCTTTTTATACCGGGGAATTAGTAAAGGTCATGGTAGTGCCCGAAATGCTGTTTTTATGAAAATATGATTATTTTTATATGATTAGGAATTTCCCATGATTTAAGTATGATTTTTAAATGTCTAAGCGATTTTACGATTTTAAGAAGACGTTTAAAATACATGTTGCATGCTTGGTTTCAAAATGAAAATGTAAATTTTATTCACGATTTTATAAAGTGGTGTGAATGAAAAATGTTGAAGGAAGTGAAGTGATTGTGACTAATTCGTTAATGGTGGAGACGACGTGAGGGTTATGGTCCCAGTGGGAGCCCGACGATCGTGTTTCCGTCATTGCGAATATGAGGTTATGAGGTTTGAGGTAAGAATGGGAATGTCGTGAGGGGAGAAGGCCCCAGAGGGAGCCCATTAATGGGAAAAGGCCCCAGAGGGAGCCCCGACGAGCGTATTTCTATTCGATCACGATAGGCCAGGGCCCAGTTGACCGGTGAGAGTGTTGCTGGTGTCCCCCGCCGCCCAGTACTGAGGTTTCACGTAGATTGATCCATCGTCATGTCATGTCAGGAAAATCACAATTAACGATCTGAATTCAACTAAAGATAAAATAAAATAATTATGATCATGTTAAACGTTCATGTCATGTTGAGGAAAAAAAAGATTAATGTTTATTTATGCATGTCATGAAAATGTTTATGTTTACAGTTGATGCATCATTATGAAGATATTTTTATTTAAAGTTTATGCATCATGAAAAAGTATTTTACGAAAATGTTCATGTTTGAAGTTTATGCATCTTCATGAAAACGATATTTTAAGTACAAGTATTTTTCACCGTTATATGTTGACTGTATTACGTATTACTCGTTATAAAGATTATGGTGTGTTGAGTCTTTAGACTCACTAGGTGTGATGGATGCAGGTGGTATTGAGGGAGGACTTGATGAGTGATTTGACTGGACTGAAGGCGCACACAACCCGAGGACCAACGCTACATTTTCCGCATTACGCTTTATGATTTAAGTTAAAGAATTTTAAGATAATTTATTTATGCTTTGAGAGATTTTTTGAGAGGTTTAGTATGGGCTTTACTTTTCAAATTTATTGATTTTTAGGTTTGGTAACATGCGACGATTTTATTTTATGACCATTGCACTTGATTTTCAAAATGCTAGATGGTTTGTATTTTAATATAAAGGGGTAAAATATTGTATAAAAATATTTTTATGTGGTAAATGTACATGGTCGGAATTTGAGTGTTTTTTTTTAAAAAAATTCTAGTACTTTTAAAGCAATAAAAAGGTGATGACGTTTCAGTTGGTATCAGAGCAATGGTTCTGTAAAGGGTTGTGCCACAATCAGCGCCGGAAAGATCAGTCGTCAAGCCTCAATTTGTAAGTTTTACATGCTTTATATGACTTTATGATGTTACCTGCATAAGTACATGACTTATATGTTTACGTCACATGTTTGTTTTATATGCTTGGAATTTTTATACGTGATACGATATGAAATGAAAAATATTATTTTATTTTAACGCATGTTGATTTGTGGTGGAATTGGATTATGCCGATTTTTGGGTTTTAGTATTGACGTTCTAATTTTTTGGCTACAAGTTAATCGTGAATACACTATGTGAAAAAAGGCTTTTTACTTCGGATATTATCTGAAGTAATATGGTAGTTAAGTGCCGAAGTATATGGACGTGAAGTAATAGATGTACCTTTTACTTCGCATAATACCCGAAGTTGTAGTATTGAAAATACCGAAGTCATTTGGCCGGTTTTGGGAGGAAAACCGGTCCGGAATTGGACCGGTGCCGAAGTAATAAATGTGTTTTACTTCGTCGATTATAGTGAATAATAAAGTAGTATATTATATATAACTTCATCTTAATTATTATTTAGCGACGTAATTTATAATATTTTACTTCATTATTTTCAATAATAGAAGAAGTAATTCAGCTGAAATACTTCGTAATTATGTATTTTAATGAAGTAATACATTCAAACAACCTCACAATTTATCTTATTTGTTGAAGTAAATTTATTCTATAACTCCAGCATTTATCCTATTTGTTGAAGTATTTTATATTATGTTACTTCACAAGTAACATTTAGTGACGAAGTAATAATTGTATTTTACTTCATTGATTATAGTGAATAATAAAGTAATATATTATATATAACTTCATCTTATATGATAGTATTTCACAATTATCATTTAGTGACGAAGTAATTAGTTCTAAATACTTCAGTAATTAATATTTTGGTGAAGTAATTGCGCAAAACAACTTCGTTTGTACAGAATACATAATTGCAATATATGACTTAATACACTATTATAATTAAATTCATAAATTATCCATCTAAAAATAATTAATAACCACGAATCCGTAATTACATATTCACCAATCCACAATTGTAACCCAAAAAATGCATCCAGAAAACCAAAAGTATATCCAAAAATCCACAATGACAAACAAAATATTTATCCCAACATACACCTTCCATCTAAGCACCTACATGGGAGTAAACAAATTCACTCCATTCACTTCTGACCTCGTCATATTGACATTGAGTGTAATATTGATTCTTGATGCATCCTGCAAACTGAAATTTGAAAAAGAAAATACATTAGATTCTTCTATTTCAAATAAAAACCACCCAAATAGAAAAATGATGTAGCATATCGAACACCAAGCAAATTTATTTATCCATGGACCATTAACGCACAACAGGGAAACAAATTCAATCAACTCGATTTCAGTTTTGAGGAATATAAAACAAGGTGGCAAATGGAAGCATTGATCTATGAAAGAACAGAGTGATCCATCCAATCAAAGAAAAAAACACTAAACTTTTGCACTTGCCTACAAATTGTTTCCACCAAAACAAGCAATCAATCACAAATCATACGCTGAATTCAAACTTTTATCATATGTTTGATCCCTTCAACTGCACCCCAATCACCATGCATTCAGAGAAGAAAAATAAGGAAAAACAGAAGGAAAAAAAAACAGAAACGTGGATGTCAATGACAGGTTTGTTTCATTGGAACTTGGAAGAAAAATGAATGTAAGCACTTGAGTAGATTTAAGATGAACATTTTATCATTTCCTCGAAGAAAATGCTAGAATTAGGCCACTACCTTATCGCCCATATGCACAGTGGACAAATCATGTGTAGCGCCCTTACCCGAGCCACTACTAAACAGACTAATAAACATGCAACATTAAACTTAATACTAACAATTAAACAGCGGAAACCAAATACTTAATCATCTTACAACCCAAATGAAAACAAAGCAATAACGACAGTCTTAAACATTAATACAACCATAACAAATACAAAACATAACCCTGAACGAGAAAACTAAACCACAGAAAACCTCCACTGGATCACCACCGAAAACCCAACTGCTCTAGCCACTGCCCTGGTCGTCCGAACCGTCCAACCTAAGACCTGCCCCGTGGAATGGGGTGCCCAAGATGAAAAAAAGGACGTGAGCGACAATCGCCCAATACGAGAATGTACGAGTATACAAACTGATATGATGCATGCAAAATGCAATATGCTCGGATATCAAGTATCAAGTCAAGAATCTCATGCTCAGTCTAGAGGCGCCTGAGTGTGTAGTCTCTGATCTGCCCTAGGCATGTTTTGGCTCCCACACTCATCATCAAGACGTGGACCTGCAATGTCCAGGTCATCAGAGCCCGCGGGTCCCGTCGGACACTGTAGCTCTCGATGCCCCATCGTCCACAATACAGAATAGGGCTGAGCGGCCCCAACAAACGAGGTATATCTCAAAAGATATCAGGCTCAACATGATATGTCATGCATAATATGCCAAAGCAGTAAAACATGTATCATGCAACAGATAAATATGCAGCATATAAGTGTGTATACTACGCTTGGATATCTCAGTCAGTACATCACGTACCTCACTAAAACAATCTGACAGAAAGCTCTGAACCTAGACAATACCAACATAATGAAATCACTAACAAACCAGATCAAACATGCTACAAAGATCTCCCTATGATCCTTAAATCACTATCTAAGGATTTAGGATTATACCTGCGTCCATCGTCAGCCCGCTGATGATGTCTCGATCTCAGTTCACCGACCCTCCTCGAGTCGACACTAGCTCCGAAACTTCCCGACACCAAAGTGCCCTAGAAACTGACTAGAAACTATGGTAAAACTAGCACTTTCTCTGAAGAATGCGGTGAAGGAAACAAAAGAACCGGCTTCCATTTATAGGCTGCATCTGGACTATTTCAGAAAATCCGAACCAATCTTATCTGCCACGTGTCGGAATCTCATTGGTCTAGTTGGATTTCTCGAGATAATGTAATCCGAAGTAGGTCGGGTTATCCATTTAAAATTCGGTGGATACCAACAACTTGATCCCGAATTATTAATCCTTAATAATACTTAAATTAACAACTCATTAATTATCTCTTAATTAATATTTCATTCAAAATAAGAATTCGGGTCATTACATCATGCAAGTAAAACTAGTTCTTATAAAGCATTGACTATAATTATGTAGCAGCAATGGAAACGATTCGCATCACATAAAGGATACAATGAATATTATAATATTCTATCAACTACAATGATAGCATTTTCCCAATGTCCCAGAGACGTGATCCCAAACCAACCCCCAATGTATCAAATATATTAACATATATTAACTTTTTTAACACTAATATAAAATATATCACAATGACAGCAATTCATCTCAAGCAATTATCTCAACAATAAAATATATCCCAATGGCAACACATTATCTCAACAATAAAGCATATTCCAATGGCAGCACATTATCTCAACAATAAAATATTGACCAATGGCAACACATTATCTCAACAATAAAATATATCTTAATGACAACAATTCATCTCAATCAATCAACAAATTTATCTGAAGAAGAAACTCACCATCTTCTCCAAGTGTGGATCATCGCAATCGACAATCTCTTTCATGTACATCATGACACAATATCCACACTCAACCGAACCACTTTGTTTCATATTACCCTATAATGGAATTGAAAATTAATGCAACAATCACAATCTAATTAATAACCACTACCAATTCATGTATTCACAAATAAGTGCGATACATACCGTCAATATTTTATAACCTGGCCCTTTAGAAATACCCTGAGAGGCATTGTACATCTTCACCCCACTACATTTTAAAAAGTAAGAAGTTATTTTTTTTCATATTTTTAAGTTAATGTATTCGAAATCAACATAAGCTACTACCTACTTTGTCACAATAGTTTTCCATGTATCATCTCGGATCCTGTTAGACGTAGAATCCAATAAATATACCATATTCTTATCTTCGTTAACGATTGTCAAGATCCAATGATACCTGGAAAAATGAAATTACATCATTGAGTACCATGAAGTAGACATCTATAAATAACTAAATTATTACCCAGTGTTGTAGGGGATGAAGCATATGCTATCTCTACACACTGCTTCCAATTGGTCAGCAATATGTTGTGACAAGTCACGGCCATCTGTGCCAATCGGGCATGTAGGAATATTATCCTTCTATCCGAGTGAATCCAAGATTTATCCATTTCAATACAGCAAAATATCAGAAATATATAACAATGAATTTGATCTAAACCTGAAAATATTACATTTAATAATGTCATTTTCAATTTAATTTGTTGAGCGCAAAAAAAAAAACGAAAGGAGACTACCTATTGATTAACAAACAAAAGAAGACTACACAGATGCATATAAGTTAGAAAAACAAAAAAAAAATCGACGGAGACAATGACTAACAAGAAATAAAATGATAATTTAGTGCTTAGTGGAAAAGTAAGAATGAGAAAAGATGTGGTAATAGCTAAAGTTTGAATTCCGCTCGGTTAAAAGTCTACTTGTTCATTCTTATAGCTTCTAAATCCAAACAACCAGAATATTAAAACTTGCAATCAATTTTTTCACCAAAAGCTGAAGTTCCAAAAATCTGGTAAGAGTAAAAATGAAAGAAGATGGAATCAAAGGGAAGCAGGTACAGGAAGGGTTCTTTAAAGCAAATAATCTAATTATGTAGCATTTGCTAATCCCCTTCAAAAATGAATATTCAACAAAAACTTATGGTCATAGTAGAAAAACATTGCAATGGATGTCACGGAAGCAGATAAGTAGCATATTATTATATCAAGTAATATGTGACTGCAAATCAACAAAACAATTATAATCATGGTGATAACAGGTAACTGCATTAAAAACCTTAAATATTACAGGACAAATTCAAAGCACATGACTATGATTCAGCTCAGAAACGTATAACCATTTCAGTTGAGGGGCAATAGCCAATAACATAAAGAAAAGATTTCAAAGCAAGATCGTACCCAAAATAAAATTGATAAAAACAAACAAAAAAAGGCCAAATACCAACGCATGTAAAATCAACTCAGCTGGTTAAAAATTATCGCACCGCAGGTAACATAAAATTATAAATCTTAAAACAAGTAGGTACTGTTACAGAAAACGTATGTGAAAACATGAATGCCAAATCAAAACCAGTACAGACTTCAAATCACAGATTAATTGGAAAAAAGATAATCAGGGACGGAATAACTAGACTTACGATGGTGGTGGTGGTGGTGGTGGTGGTGGTGTTTTGCTTCTCTCTCGGTGAGTTGAACGGCGGTGGTGTTGGCGGTTCGAAGCGAGAATGGCGGTGAGTGGAAAATGTGGCGCGTTAATGAGCTCGGCTATGAATATAATCGATATAACTCAGCGACGGTTTTTACGAAATCCGTCGCTAATAGCGACGGCTTTTGAAATACCGTCGCTAATAGCGACATAGTTTTTAAACCGTCGCAAAATGTCAACACTCACCAAATGTTCAGCGCGGTTCATCTTATTACTTCGGCATTAACTTATTTTTCTTCTTTTTTACTTCATCAACATTGAAATACCGAAGTAAAATATAATAATAAAAAATAGTGAAGCCCGTGTTTTTAAACATCCGAAGTAAAATATATTATTTTACTTCGCTTGTGTTATTACTGAAGTTATTGGTAATGTATTACTTCGTAAATTATTATTGCCGAAGTAACGTCTGGCGAAGTAAAATGTCATTTTTCACATAGTGATATTATGAATGATTTTGAGACACGTAGATTTTCTAAGAAAATATTTACGATTCTGATTAACTAGTCGAATTAATTTTTGGTAATTAGACGTAAGGAATAATGATTTAAGGATTTGCAACGACTTTGGAAGTAAGAAAATTTATAAATTGGGATTTTAAGTTTTGATGAAAGATAAGATTGATTATGAGAATTGATTTTTGGGTAAATAAGTTTAAAATTATCGAAATTATGTTATGGGAAACCCGTAGAAGGAAATTAAGAATGCCAATAATTTATGGGATAATTAAGGAATTTTCGAAATTAAGGACCAATTAAGATAATTTTTGGGAAAATTAAGAATTTACTTTGATATCTTTAAGGAATTTGGGAACTAGTTTAGCAAAAAGTGATAATTGGATGGTTTAAATGATAAGAGTTTTTGATGATTTAAACTTTTAAGAATATTTAAAACCTTGGGATATCTTGGTTATAGTGTTATAAGGAATGTTGATCATGGGTTTTTAAGGATGAATCAATACTAAGCTTGAAAAATCTAAGAATTTGAAGGTGAGCTTGGGATTTAAGATTGAAATTTGATAAGTTGATTAATATTTTGGGTATAAAATAAGGAAAATAATATACGATAAGTATGGCACTCCATCTTTTAATATTGGGAATCGTAAGAAAAATTTAAATTCAAAGTTATAATAGTAATAAAACTAAGTATTTGGGTCTTTTTAAGTTGCGATTTGAAAATAAGGATTTAAGAAGGAAAAATTAATTGGGATAAAGAGACGTAAGGACATTCTAGAGTTTAAGTTCTATCAGAGTAAGCGCAGTGGAAGCGTGGGTTTTTGGGATATTAGAACTAAGTCTAAACTTGGGTTATTAAGGATAAGCGAATTTCGAGGACGAAATTCAATTTAAGGGAGGAAGATTGTAATGCCCCGAAAATTTAAAGGTCCACGCGAACCACGTTCATGCAATTATTAAATTCTTTTGTATTTTAATTAAATATTTTAATTGCATTAATTGTTGTGCATATTCTACATGTTTAAAATACATTTTTCTACATGATTGCATTAAAATATATTTTTAAAGGTTATTCGAGTTGCGATCAAGGAAGGGAGACCGAGGGCTGAAAAATGTAAAATGTTTTTATTAAATAATTGTTTTTAAATCTTTTAAATTAAGGGTGATGCTTTTTCTTATTTTTGAAAATATGGGGTTTTTGCAGTGATTTTATACGCCGGGACGTAAATTTTAACGGTGTTGGTTTTTCAACAAAAATGCGAACGTTTTCGCAACCCGGCTAATAAATTCACAAATTATTTAAAAGAAAAACCTTGATAATATTTTATTAAATCCTAATTAAAACTAGTGGGCTTAATTTAGGGGCTTAATAGGCCTACAGCCTATTTAGTTGTTTAATTAGTATTTAAAAGCTAGAAACCCTTTTCTTTGCATCACAACTTCACGCCTCACAATTTTAAAAATTCAGAACTCTCCCCAAACCCTCCCACCAGCTTTTTACACGGCACACACAAATAAATTGAGGGAAAAACATCAAAGGTTTGCAAGGAAATTGAAGCCATCGTCTCTTCATCGCCATTCTTCGTCGTCCACGGTTTTTCGTGTGTTTAAAACGCAAAGGCACGCCATACATCTCCTTTTCTCATCCATCATATCATAATATTGTTTGAATATTTGAATGCATGAAGAACACGAAATCGTTTTCGATATTTTCGGTTTATGGAGCGTTACTTCGGCAATAATAAATTATGAAGTAATATATTACCAATAACTTTATTAATAACACAAGCGAAGTAAAATAATATATTTTACTTCGGATGTTTAAAAACACGGGCTTCACTATATTTTTTTTTTTTATATTTTACTTCGGCATATCAATTTTGATGAAGTAAAAAATAATGAAAATGCGCTATACTGAAGTAAAAAGATTAAACCATGCGACGGTTTTCATAAACCGTCGCTAAATGACATTTTACTTCGCCAAGCGTTACTTCGGCAATAATAAATTACGAAGTAATATATTACCAATAACTTCATTAATAACACAAGCGAAGTAAAATAATATATTTTACTTCGGATGTTTAAAAACACGGGCTTCACTATATTTTTTTTTTTATATTTTACTTCGGCATATCAATTTTGATGAAGTAAAAGATAATGAAAATGCGCTATACTGAAGTAAAAAGATTAAACCATGCGACGGTTTTCATAAACCGTCGCTAAATGTAGCGACGGTTTAAACAACCGTCGCCAAATTTAAAATCGGCGACAGTTTACTTTAACCTGTCGCTCATTTTAGCGACGGCCAAATAAAAACCGTCGCCGATTTAAAATTTGGCGACAGTTAAATAAAACCGTCGCCATTTTTAAAAAATTCCACCCCGCGTATATTTCCCTCCATTTAAACCGTCGCCGATTTAAATTTTTGCGACGGTTTTTAATAAAATTGTCGCCAGTTTCAAAAAATTCATTCCCGCCTATTTTTCCCTCCATTTTCTTCCACCACTCTCTATAAATACTTACAAATTCTCTCCAATTTCTTCAACTTCACTTCACTTCACTACAATTAAAATTTTTTCTCACTTACACGATTTTACAACTTCACAACACTTAAAATTTAAATTTCTTACACGATTTTACCACTTCACAATACTTAAAATTTTTATCTCTTACAAGATTGTACCAATTAATAACACAGATTTATTAAATTATTAAATTTTTTTATTTTACCGCACCTATTAATAAAACAGATTTATTAAATTATTTAATTTTTTTTTAATTTTACCGAACATATTAGCGACGGAATTTATACATAGACCGTCGCTAAGTAGCGACAGTTTCTAACATGAATTCCGTCTCTAATTAGCGACGGTTTTCCACATGCATTCCGTCGCAATATAGCGACGGTGTGTAACATGAATTCCGTCGCTAAATTTAGTAAAACCGGCCAAAGACTTCAGGCCCAGAGACTTCAGTATTTTCAATCATACAACTTCGGTTATTGTACGAAGTAAAAAGGTCATCTATTACTTCACGTCCATATACTTCGACACTTAATTACCCTATTACTTCAGATAATATCCGAAGTAAAAAGCTTTTTTTCACATAGTGCATGTACAAGAGTAAATTCATGTTCCTATGATAAAACTCATGTTTTATGTTGTGAGGGGATGCCATGATGTTAAGAATTGTTAAATCGATGTCTGTACACGTTAAAAGAATTCCCAGACACACACGAACACCACACATCAAGGAACAAGTATCTGGCTTTACTATTGCTGTCATGGGTTGAGGCGAACGGGTTCCTTGGTGAGAGGGCAGGGGAGCCACGGCTTGGGGCCAGGGCTCGGTCAGGGGTGGTTTGAGTCCGGGATAGGGTCCTAACCACGTAAGGGTTCGAGTCCAGAGGGCTGGGAGGAGTCCTAGCATGCTAGGACTCCCACCCGAGAGGAGTTGGGCTGCGCGTTGTAGTGCAACAGCAGGCAGTGGATGAAGGGCTCCGTCTGGGGCTTTGGGCTGGGCTAGGTCGAGTCATAAGGGTCCTAGGAAGAGCCTAGATGGGGTGGTGCAAGGTCTGTGTTGCGACTCTGATTGTTGCACTCCCAAGAGCAGGTTGTCCACAAGTAGTATAATTCGGTGAGTCCGATATCGTATCCACAGGGAAGCTAAGGTAATTACAAATCCACTGCAATGTCTTTTTGTTTTCTTTTTGTTTTTGTTTCTTTTTAATTTTAATTGTTTGAATCTTTAATGGGTAAATTTTAATTGTTCAAATTTCAATTTAAGTAGTTGAGATTAAAGGATCCACTCTTGGTATTTTAATAAAGTTAACATTAACGAACAATATTGAAATCCATTTAATAAAATGGTTCCAATATATTAAATAATCAAATTTATATTATGTTATATATTATTATCTTATAAGTATATAATATATACTAAAACTTATAAATGTAGTCAAGTATTTATTGTGCTATATATATTTGTAAACACTAAATCAAGGTTCCCACTTTAAATAGTTGGTAAAACCAAAATAACATTTAAATGGTACCAAGAAATTAATATTATGATATATTTATATATAGTAAATCAAGGTTCCCACTTTAAATGGTTGGTAAAACCAAACTAACATTTAAATGGTACAAAGAAATTAATATTATAATATATTCATATATAATAAATCAAGGCATCCACTTTAAATGGTTGGTAATACCAAACTAACATTTAAATGGTTCCAAGAATTTAGTATAACATATAGCAACAATAAATCAAAACTCCCACTTATAAGTAGGGTATAAAAATACTTAAATAAATAAATATAACATAAACAATAAATAATGATTAAAATAATATAAAACATAGATTCTTACCTTTTAGTAACCTTATTATCATGCCAAGAGTTTCACCTTTTCATCTCAACTTTAGGAAGTTAGCTATTCATTATTCAAGGTGTAAAACTTTTAATATGAAATTATCATGCTAATTATATTTAAATGAAGAAATAAAGGAAAAATATAGAGAGAAATATTATGAACTCAAAGGTTTGTTCATAGAATGAGGGATATCTCAATACATTACAATGCACCCCTATTTATAGCCAAATTTGGGGAGACAACCACAAATAAAATATTATTTTTTTACACATAAATCTTCATTGGTGTTCCAAGATATTATATTAAATTACACATCACTTTTGAAAATCTTCATCTCCGAATTTGCTTCTTCACATAAAAAATAACATGTGGATAATTGAGTTGTCTAGTTGTGGTATTTTTTTCAAACCATTTGACCAAGTAATTTGAGAGATATGGTCAAAATACTAGAGCATGGTAAAAATGCCACTCTTTTGGTAACTTTATTTGTTGCTTAATTTGATCCCAATTGTGAGAGGATTTTTATCTCATGCTTGCCATCAATATTGTAGATATTAACATCAACTTTCTACAGGTCCAAGAATCATCTTAATCCCATTTGCAACGCCAAGTTTATTCTTATTTTATCGAACTTTTAAAAAATAGTAAAAAATTGTAATTACACAACAACTTATATTTTATACAATTTATTATAAAACATATAATATTTAAACATTTAATAAAATAAAAACTATATATTTATATTATAAAACATTTAATTAATGTACAATTTTTATGTTTATCACACCTCCCAACTAGCTTATTGCTAGTCCCTAGCAATTTAAGCGTTAATAGCAATACAAAACATATTGATTTATTTAAATAGAAATGCAATCAGAACTATCCAAGTGTTTAAATTAAATTTGAAAACTGTCAAAGTTATATCAAGATCATCATAATTATAATTTATGAAATAATTTGAGATGATCAATTCAAAGCTTATTTCAGATAGTTAAATGTGTAAAGGCCCGTATCTCGTATTCATAATTTTGCGGAATTATTAAAAAATTTCTAAATAAATAATTATCTTGTCTCATTTAATTAAAATAAACATGTAAATAATTTTAACTTTAAAATAACAGCGGAAGCAAATATAGTTTTCAACCAACAATTTAAAAATAATTCAACGTAAACATCAACTTAAAAATAATCCAACGTATTAAAACTGAGTTTGAATAATAAAAGGTGCATAAATTAAATCATGAGGTCCTCGGGTTTACTACTGCTGTCCCAAGATCGCTCACTGGTCTCCGCCCGCGGTCTCGACCTCAACGATGCCTACAACAATCAAGTCTAGTGAGTCTAAAGACTCAACATGTATATATCGTGAATAACAAGTAAATATATCATAAAATCGCATGCATCATAAAAATAAAGTATCGTAGAGCGTACGGTGAAAATCGTATCATGAATAATTAAAACTACGTGCATATCTGAAAATTCATACGTAAAAGCTTTGCTCAATAGAGCTCTGTCATAACATATCATAATTTTTCTGGTAGAGATAATGTTTCTAAGCTAGTGGCCCGTAACATAGCATAAGCGCCTGATCAGACTAAACCACAGTATACTGGGCGGTAGAGATCAATCACAGCCCTTGGACTGGATGTCCGTACCCATACATAATCATAACCGGTCGTAAGTCACCGGGCGGAGAGGTCCTCGGTTGCGCCTACCGACTTCCAAACCCATAAGCATAAGGTGGCCACAAGACATATAGCATATATCTCAAAAATAAACATTTTATATTTTTATGCACGGAATATAATTATCACCTTATTTTTTTACCGGATGACTTGGATCGTTCCCAGGCTTGCTGCGACTTAATTCTAATATGTGACACATGCAATAAATCTTAACTTGCCCAAAACTTGACAATTGAACCAAAAACGAGACGATTCGGACCAACAACTTGATTTTTAATCATGGCATGTACCAACCCGAACCAACATTGAAACGACGTTTAACCATGATTAAAAATACCCCAAACATACTGAAAAATATGCACAAGGTCTGTAAAACACGAAAATAGGTGAATGGAACACAAAAACATAAAACACTTTTTCGAGAGTCATTTTGGCACCTTTCACCGTAATTTCTCTTACGACCTCTAAACTCGACCAAATCGTGAACGGCCAAAAATATGACTTTCCTAACTCATTAAGGTAGTGTCCAGTCCAAGGCCATAGGCTAAAAGCCCACCAAGAACTCACACAAGCCTTCTGAATCGGACGCACAGTTGCTGTCAAATAATGAAATTGCAGCAGCAGCTATGTTGCTATTTCGGGGTGAAACTCTGAAACAAATGGCCGTGGGCTTGAACCACCAACCAGAGACTCTTACCAACATCCTAATGCATGGCTTGGACCGTGGCTAAGGGCTAAAAGGCAACCACAAACCGAGCCAACACATAGGACAATGCACATGCTAGCCGAGAATGCATATTCTGTGCAGTGGTGTATATATTGAATTGTTTTGCCGTAAATCTTCGTTCCAGTGGCTATATAATTGACCTTGGCCCAATATTGACATGATGAAGTGTGGTATGAAACATGGTCTATGGGCTAGAAGCCAACCATAATCCAAACAACATAGAAAAACCGAAATTTACTCACACCAAAAATCAGATTTTGAAAACCGAAGAGCACTTGTTATGTTTCTGTAAAAATCTGAGGTACCTATGAAACAAGCTTTGAAAAGATGATTTGGTCACGTCCTAGACATGATAAGGAAGGGTTTTAATCATGGCTACAGCCCCTAGGAAAGACAAGATTCGAACACCCCTCAAACAACTCAAGGACAGAAAATTGTGACTCATTTCTGCACATAAGAAGAGTTTGCTGTCATTTCTTCGTTTTTGAGTGTATGGACTGAAACAAATGAACCAAAAACACTCTAACACATTCTAATTTATGCCTAGAAGCAGCCTTGGTTTCCTGGAAACGAACTACATCCTGAAACCACAAGAAACATCTCTAACGAAGACATAAGCCAATGGAGAGCACCTGTGCAGATTTTTTTTTTGAAATCGTTGTTGTCAAATTTCGTTTTGCTTCATGAATCTTGAACATATAATGTTTTAAAATATCTATAGGACTTGATTGAAGAGAAAAGAAACAATATATACATGCCTGGAATTTGTTTTGAAGAAAACAAATCAAAACGACGAATACGAGCGGCGGAGTCGGAGTTGGCTTTTCCTTCTTGTTTTGTTGATGCTGTTTTCGATTATTAGCTGCTGTTCTCTTCTGCTAATTTCGAAGGTGGGGATGATGGAATGCTAGGTATTGAAGGTGAATGATATAAGAGGTGTTAAATGAGTCTTGAATTGCATTTAGTTGAGAGTTACAAGTGCAAGAGTTGAATGGGTTTTTGAATTGTTTCTTCTCCCCTTTGCTGCCGATTCTTGCTCTCGTTCTTGCTGCATTATCAACGGTTTTTAGTCTAGTAGGTTGAGTAGAAATGAGGTGTTATATTGCATTTAAATTTACTACCCATTAAAGAATTTAAAATGAGAAATGAATACCCCATGAAGTGCAATTAGGAGTGGTTTGAAGGAGAGTTACCAACCTTTGAATTATTTTAAATGTTGGACCCAAAATTATTATTACTAATTTGCATGGTATTATTGTTTAAATCTTGTATTTTAATTGTTTAAAGTTTAGCACCCTCATTATATATTTTAGTGAATTTACACATTAAATTTAGGGTAGATTATTGCATGGCATTCATGACCTCAAATTTAAATATTCAAATGCTAGGATTAATGTAGTAGCCCGAATTCCAAATTGGGTAATTAACGGATTAATGGTGATTAAGAAGGTTTAATGTGTAATTTTGACCGTGTCATGATCGGACGGACCGAAGATGGTTCGGTAGCACCGAAGAGTTCGGACGTTCCGAAGTGTAGGTTCGGTGGATCCGATCATGAGGTGTCAAGAGCCGATGGACACGTGGGAGTTCGGACGTTCCGAAGTGTAGGTTCGGTGGATCCGATCATGAGGTGTCAAGAGCCGATGGACACGTGAGAGTTCGGACGTTCCGAAGTGTAGGTTCGGTGGATCCGATCGTGAGGTGTCAAGAGCTGATGGACACGTAGGAGTTTGGACGTTCCGAAGTGGGTTCGGTGGATCCGAACATAGCCTATAAATAGTGCTCGGAATTCCTCATTTTGGATGGCAAGTTCTTGAAGTTGTGTCTCATTTTGAGGGGTTTGGAAGGTTTCTAGGGTTAGTTGTCGGTCGAGCGATAGCCAAGAGCTGCCAGGATTGGTAGTGTAGCGACGCCTGAGTTACGAGGCAATCGACATCAAAGGGCTGTCGACGGACGAAGGTAAACCCTAAACCTTTGGTAGTACTGGTTTTGCTAGTTGAGCATGGTAGTATTGTTCATTGGGTATGCTTTTGATGCGTAGGCTTGTTCTAGACCTGATTAGCGGTGTTGCGTAAGGCTAGGCTTGCTGTGATAGAGGTACGAAAGTACTATCCGAGATATCCTGGTCGAGTATACATTCTTATATGTGTTGCATGATTATGTGGTGCATTGATATATGTCATATGATGCATGCTATTATGTCACGTTTATTACTGCATGTTGCATTTCATGTTGAGCCGTATCTCCTTCGAGATAGCCTTTACTGTTGAGCTGTATCTCTTTCGAGATAAGCTATATCTTGTGGGGCCGCTCAGCCCTGTCTTGTCTTGTGGACGCATGGACACCGAGAGTACACAGTGGCCGACGGGTCGGGAGGGCTTCGGTGATCCGGGACATTTTAGGTCCACGTCTGTTCTTGTAGTGGATGCAGTGACCCAGAGGAGTACCGCGCGGCACTATCCACTTGGCGCCTCTAGACTGAGCATTTTGAGATCCTTTGTTACTCCTGTTTCTTGACTACCCTGGTATCATATCATAGCATGTGCATTTCATATAGGTTTGTATACTCATGCTTTTGTACTGGGCGTTCTTATCGCTCACGTCCTCGGTTTTGTTTATCTTGGACACCCCATTCCCACGGGGCAGGCCTCAGGTTGGACAGCTCAGGAGGAGGAGGAGGAGGACGTTGAGTAGCTGGTTGGTTTAGTTCTTCGGTATCTTGTTGTTTCGATATGGTTGTACCGTATATTTCAGTTTAGTTGAGTTGTTCTGGATTTTCGATTGGGTTGTATAACTATCGTTTGGTGTCAGTTTTCCGCTGTTATCTCTGATTATTATTAATTAAGTTAATTGCATGCTTAGTTCTTCATTAGTAGGTGATTCTGGAACGGGTCACTACATTTATGGTATCAGAGCATGCTTACGATTTTGGGATATAGATTCTGTTTTGGGATTTTCGTTGACCATTTTACCATTTTCCCCATTCTATCTTGTAGCGATGGCTGACCACTTTGGTGATGAGAGTAGTCAGGGAAGTGTAGGTCGTTGGGGTGACCAGGACGATTTGTTAAGCGTCATAAGTTACCGTATGTTTCTCTAGACGTCATTCTTTCTGTTTCTACTCCGATGGGTCATTCGGTGTTAGCGAAGCGTCTAGTGATGGGTTGTCCCTTAGATTTTGAGGGTAACGAATTGATTGCGAATCTTATGATCCTGGAGATGGAAGATTTTGATTGTATTCTAGGTATAGATCTATTGACTACCTACCGAGCTACCGTGGATTGTTACCAGAAGCTTGTTCAGTTTCGTACGACTGAGAGCTCTAGTTGGTTTTTCTATGGTGAGGGAGCGCGACCTCCGATGCCAGTGGTATCTGCTCTGAAAGCCTGTCGTGCTTCAGAGTCGGGCGGGGAAGGCTACCTCATCTATGCGATTGATTCTTCCTCAGGTAGTGTTGGTATAGATGATATTCCAGTGGTTTGTGAATCTCCTGATGTTTTTCCAGATAAGATTCCTGGTTTTCCTCCAGTTAGAGAGGTGGAATTTGGCATTGAGTTAATGCCAGGGACTGCACCGATTTCTCGTGCCCCTATCGTCTTGCTCCGTCAGAGATGAGAGAATTGAAGCAGCAATTACAGGATCTTCTTGATAAAGGTTATATTCGCCCGAGTGTTTCACCTTGGGGAGCCCCAGTCTTGTTTGTCAAGAAGAAAGATGGGTCGATGCGATTGTGCATTGATTATCGCCAGCTGAATCGTGTGACGATTAAAAAACAAGTATCCATTACCTCGTATCGATGATTTGTTCGATCAGCTCCAGGGTACCTCTGTTTACTCTAAGATTGACTTGCGATCGGGTTATCATCAGATGAGAGTTAGGGATGATGATATTTCCAAGACTGCATTTCTTACTCGATATGGGCATTACGAGTTTCTAGTTATGCCATTCGGATTGACGAATGCGCCAGCAGTGTTCATGGATATGATGAATCGAGTCTTTCGGGATTTTCTAGATCAGTTGTGTTCAACAACAATTGAGATGTAATAACGATGTTGTTATTTCGTTTTGTTCATCCTCTAAGCCTGATTTCGAGGACGAAATCTTTTAAGGGGGGGAGAATGTAGTAGCCCGAATTCCAAATTGGGTAATTAACGGATTAATGGTGATTAAGAAGGTTTAATGTGTAATTTTGACCGTGGTCATGATCGGACGGACCGAAGATGGTTCGGTAGCACCGAAGAGTTCGGACGTTCCGAAGTGTAGGTTCGGTGGATCCGATCATGAGGTGTCAAGAGCCGATGGACACGTGGGAGTTCGGACGTTCCGAAGTGTAGGTTCGGTGGATCCGATCATGAGGTGTCAAGAGCCGATGGACACGTGGGAGTTCGGACGTTCCGAAGTGTAGGTTCGGTGGATCCGATCGTGAGGTGTCAAGAGCTGATGGACACGTAGGAGTTCGGACGTTCCGAAGTGGGTTCGGTGGATCCGAACATAGCCTATAAATAGTGCTCGGAATTCCTCATTTTGGATGGCAAGTTCTTGAAGTTGTGTCTCATTTTGAGGGGTTTGGAAGGTTTCTAGGGTTAGTTGTCGGTCGAGCGATAGCCAAGAGCTGCCAGGATTGGTAGTGTAGCGACGCCTGAGTTACGAGGCAATCGACATCAAAGGGCTGTCGACGGACGAAGGTAAACCCTAAACCTTTGGTAGTACTGGTTTTGCTAGTTGAGCATGGTAGTATTGTTCATTGGGTATGCTTTTGATGCGTAGGCTTGTTCTAGACCTGATTAGCGGTGTTGCGTAAGGCTAGGCTTGCTGTGATAGAGGTACGAAAGTACTATCCGAGATATCCTGGTCGAGTATACATTCTTATATGTGTTGCATGATTATGTGGTGCATTGATATATGTCATATGATGCATGCTATTATGTCACGTTTATTACTGCATGTTGCATTTCATGTTGAGCCGTATCTCCTTCGAGATAGCCTTTACTGTTGAGCTGTATCTCTTTCGAGATAAGCTATATCTTGTGGGGCCGCTCAGCCCTGTCTTGTCTTGTGGACGCATGGACACCGAGAGTACACAGTGGCCGACGGGTCGGGAGGGCTTCGGTGATCCGGGACATTTTAGGTCCACATCTGTTCTTGTAGTGGATGCAGTGACCCAGAGGAGTACCGCGCGGCACTATCCACTTGGCGCCTCTAGACTGAGCATTTTGAGATCCTTTGTTACTCCTGTTTCTTGACTACCCTGGTATCATATCATAGCATGTGCATTTCATATAGGTTTGTATACTCATGCTTTTGTACTGGGCGTTCTTATCGCTCACGTCCTCGGTTTTGTTTATCTTGGACACCCCATTCCCACGGGGCAGGCCTCAGGTTGGACAGCTCAGGAGGAGGAGGAGGAGGACGTTGAGTAGCTGGTTGGTTTAGTTCTTCGGTATCTTGTTGTTTCGATATGGTTGTACCGTATATTTCAGTTTAGTTGAGTTGTTCTGGATTTTCGATTGGGTTGTATAACTATCGTTTGGTGTCAGTTTTCCGCTGTTATCTCTGATTATTATTAATTAAGTTAATTGCATGCTTAGTTCTTCATTAGTAGGTGATTCTGGAACGGGTCACTACAATTAATTTCTTGAACATATTATACCTAGATTAATTCATCCCCATATGTTTACATATTTTAATTTAATCTTTAATTAAATATTAACCTAAAGAACTTATTTACCAACTTAGCTCTAATTAATTTATTAAATCCTAAAGACATTCTTTTTCTTTAAATTAAATCCTTCCTTAGCTTAAATTAAATTTAGGAATATTTTTCTTATTGCTAATCTTATCTCTAATCTCCAAACTCCGGTCCGACCTCGCGTATTTTTCCTGAAAAGATAAAACTAAACATCTACTTTTAAAATAAATAATCATGACTTAAAATTATTAAAATAAATCAAACACTTCATATATTTATAAAAATTCATTTTTATTTTAAATAGTATCAATTATGCATGGCTTATACGTAATCTGATTTTTCGGGTTTTACAACTCTCCCCCCCTTAAAAGAAATTTCGTCCCCGAAATTCGCTTATCCTTGATAAACAAAAAGTTTAGACTCTTAATTCTAGAATCCTAATAATCCACGCTTCCGATGCGCTACTCTGATAAGATAAATATTAAGCTGTCCTTATGTTTCCTCAATCCTAAATAAATTTGTCTACCAAAATCTCATTTGCGAATCGCAACTTAAAACGACTTATGGTAACTTAGCTTTACTTTACTATGACCTCGAATTCCGACTTTTCTCATTGTTCCCAATATTAGAATTGGTGGTTCAAACTTATCATGTCTTACCTTCCTTATACTATACCCGTAATATTCAACGACCTATTACATTAGCATTTACACAGTTCAACTTAAATACTCTTAGCACCAAAGGTTACTGATCAACTTCTATCCTCGGTGATACACTTAAAAGTTAAATCTTATCTCAGCTCCATAACAACATTAGTCTAAGATCCTTGAATCGAATCTTTATCTTACCGCTCCAAACTTACATAACCTAACTATTTAGAAGTGCATCCCAATATAACGTTGTTGTAAATCTTAAGTTCGAGTGGTCTTAATCCATAAAACCCAAAATAAACGGTACCGATCTTCCACCTAAATAATAAAATTATTCTAGCACCAATTACATGCTTAAACTATTTCCTTTTCAATTAGAATAAAGTTGAGACCTAAGACCCTGGGACTTTCCTTATTGAAGCGAACGTCGCACCCTTACGTATCCTTAATGCTTAATTAATACTAGCGTATAAAATTAATAATTTATCCCCTGTTAATGTTGGACTAACTCTAATAAATCAACTTCACTTATAGCCCATAGAATTCTAGAATTCTCATATCAAAAATTTAGATTTCTTAGTCGATAAAAATCTTAATATTCATTCATTGATAACTTATGTTAAACACAGCTAATTCTCTTTTTTTTTTTGTTTCACCCAAAAATTTCCGTATGAACCAATATCTCATAAATTTTAAATTCAAACTTACCTAATCCAAATAGATTTGGATAAAATAATTCCAATACACATATCCGCTTAGTCCCAAGTTTGTTAATGACTTCCAAAATTTCTCAAGACAAGGTGTCTACCTCACCTCTTACGTGCATCTATCAATTAAACTAACCATCATCGTACCCAATTTTCCAAATTTATTTATTTATTTTTTTCACAAGGTATAATCTTAAATGTTAAGATCAGGACTAAAACTTGTGACACATCAAACTTATGTTCCCAAAAATTTACTAACTCAATGTTTATCCTT
This sequence comes from Primulina eburnea, assembly GCF_022965805.1. Taxonomy (NCBI): domain Eukaryota; kingdom Viridiplantae; phylum Streptophyta; class Magnoliopsida; order Lamiales; family Gesneriaceae; genus Primulina; species Primulina eburnea. Next base: position 22,456,251 of record NC_133108.1, on the reverse strand, counting down.
ATAACTTAACTAACCGATCAAATTTACCTTAAATCGTCATCACTTTAAATCTTTAATTTGCCACAATATGATTTCACTAACGCTTAAATTTTCATGCCTAAGATTGATTCATCCTACAATGTCCTTGGTTACTATTATAACATTATAATCCAAATATCTAAATATTCTATATTTCCTTCGAGCCTAAATAACCGAAAATTCCTACCATTTAAACCATTCAATTCTCACTTACTACTAGATAAGTTCTCAAATTTCCTAAGATTTAAAATTAATTCTTACTTTCATCGAACATCCAATTTTTTTTTAAATCTCGAAAATTCCACAATTACCCATGAGTCCTCAGTATTCTCAATTTCATTTTATAAATTTCCCGTATCATAAGGTTCCATAGTCTTAAGTTTATTATACCCAAAATTAATTCCCATAACATGTCTTACATTTCTATAAATACTTAAAATTCCAAGTGTTCCTCAAAAGTTCACATTTAATCCTTAAAATTTTGAAAATTGCAACCTGACCCTTACAGTTCTCCCAATTTACATTTTGGCTCTACAACTCTTCGAAATTTGCATCATTGTGTTACGCCTTAAACGCATACAAATCTCGAGGATGAGATTAATGTTTTTAATGCTGTAACATATCCCAAAGTTTTTGTTTTGATGATACCAAAACTTGGCTTAAAAATGTACTAATGTTTTATATTGAGGCATGCAGGAAATTAAGAACAAAGTTAAGTTCGGAAGATCCGAAGTTGGTTCGGACGTTCCGAAAAGGTGCCAATCAGAAGCAAAGTAGAAGCTGTTCGGAAGCTGCGAGGAGCCAGTTCGGACGTTCCGAAGACGTGATCGGACGTTCCGAACACAAGCAATCAAATCACTTCAATGCGGAGACAAATTGATCTGACTGTTGATTGAGTAGATTTCGGACGCTACGAAGGACATGATCGGACGCTACGAAGTGTTGAAGATTTCAAATCTCCGGAAACGCGGGAATGTTCGGACGGTACGAACTTGAGTTCGGACCTTCCGAAGCTGTCATACACTGTCTGAAAGAACTGTTCGGAAGAAACGTAGTTTGATCGGTCCCTCCGAAGCATATGTTCGGACCCTACGAAGTCAAGAACGGACGATCCGAAGTCATCCCAGAATTACGCAAATTGATTTCAATCACATCGGACGTTCCGAAGCATAAACAGAAGATCCGAACCTTGGCGTCCAAGACTAGTATAAATAGGCCTTTGAGGATGCATTCAAAAACATCCCACTCCACTCTCTCTTGTCTCTTACAAAGCCTTCTACTATCTTTTGTGTGCGTTGATTAAAAGAGTTGTAATATCAAAAGAGTTGTAGAAAAAGAGTAATACTCTCGAGTGGGTTGTAAAGTTCGTGGCTATCCTTGGAGCCCTCAAGGCCAAGTAGACGCATCGAGGCGTGGTTGTAAAAGCTAACTTGGAGCTCCTAAAGCCAAGTCGATATAGTGATACCTCGATCCTCATCGAGAAGGGGAGACGTAGACGATTCTTCGTCGAACTTCCATAAACATCTCTATCCCTCTTTACTTTACGCATTTACTTTACTACGCATTTATTTTACGCACTTACTTTACGCATTCATTTTTTATTTGTGATTGTCCCTCAAGTCTTCCGCTTGCAATTTTTGCAAACTCGTTTTAAAAACGCTAAAGGGCCTAAAAGAACCTATTCACCCCCCCTTTAGGTTCTTCAAGTGGTATCAGAGCCAGGTTTTTCAAAATCTTTTAAATGGCCAATCTAGCAAGCGAGTATGCCCAAGGACAATCCACAAATCGTCCCCCTCTTTTCAATGGTACTAATTACGGATATTGGAAGAATAGAATATCTCTATACATCCAATCCGTCGATTACGACCTTTGGAAAATAACGGTGAAAGGTCCCTATATCCCCATGAAAACGGTGGATGATAAGGAAATTCCTAAGGGAATGGATGACTTCACCAAGGACGATATGAAACTTATCTCTCAAAATGCTAAAGCTATGAATATTCTTCATTGTTCCCTAGATATGAATGAATACAACCGAATCTCGGCTTGCACCTCCGCCAAAGAGATTTGGGACAAATTGGAGATTTGCCACGAGGGAACCAATCAAGTCAAAGAAACGAAGATAGACCTTCTCCAACTCAAGTACGAGACCTTTGAGATGGAACCCAAGGAGGATATCGACACCATGTTTCGGCGGCTCACCCAAATCATCAATGAGCTTGCCCAACTTGGTGAGAACTACCCAACTAAACAAGTGTGGAGGAGAGCCCTTCGAGCACTACCGGCGGAATGGGATGCAAAGCGCACGGCTATCATTGAATCCAACAAGGTAGATGCGGCATCCTACGACCTTGATCAACTTCATGGGACCCTAAAGACCCATGAACTTGAAGTATCTACCCGGAAGGAGACAAAGAAAGATGACGACAAAGTAAAGGCGAAAGGGATCGCCTTGACCAGTCAACTTCAAGATAGCGACGATGAAGAAATGGCACTCCTCACTAGAAAGTTCAAAAGATTCATGCGGAGTTCCAACTTCAACAAGAAGGACAAAAAGATTGAGAAGGAAGTGACCTGCTACAACTGTCAACAAAAAGGTCACTATGCAAACGAGTGTCCCTCCAAGAAGAAGGCCGGCAAAGACAAGAAGAAGGCCCTTCTAGCCACGTGGAGCGACAGCGACAACGAAGAGGAGTCTACCCTATGCTTCATGGCGAAGGAAGATCATCTGACCGACTCGGATGATGACGAGGTACCCTCTTACGATGAATTACTCTCCGCTTACACTAGTATGTACAATAAGGCTAAGTCACTTAGAAATGAGAATAAGCAACTTAAAACTGAACTAGAAGCTAGGATGCATGACAACACTAAGCTCAAGACAAACCTAAGAGACTTAGAGAAAGCCTTCAACAAGTTCAATGTGAGTAGTGGTAAACTAGAAAACCTCTTGAGCATGCAAAGGTGTAACTTCGACAAAGGAGGTCTAGGATATGAAAAGAAATCAGTCAACTTCGCTAGTCTTATCGCAAAAGCAAAACTAAGAACACCACCAACATGCACTTACTGTTGTAAGATAGGCCACATAAGACCTAAATGCAAGAAACTTAGACACCAACACAATAAGAATAGCTATTGGAAATGGATCCCCAAATCCCCAACTACTACTAACCTCAAAGGACCCAAAGAAACGGGTACCAACTATCAAATTGTATCTCAATCTTATAGGGTCAAAGGGGAGACAAGTCATCGAGCACTTGGTATCTTGACAGTGGATGCTCTCGACACATGACGGGAGAAAAGAAGCTGCTACAAACCATTCGACCAAAAGAAAAGGGATCGGTGACCTTTGGAGACAACAGCAAAGGGATCATAGAAGGCATCGGCTCAATAGGTATATCTAACTCCACTATCATTGATGATGTACTTCTTGTGAAAGGACTTAAACATAACCTCCTAAGCATTAGTCAATTGTGCGATAGGGGTTATGAAGTCAAATTCACACCACACGATTGCACTGTATCACTCACAACTGACAAAACCATTAGTTTCAAAGGTTATAGAAGTGAAAATGTTTACAAGGTCGATTTAAAGATTTCATCTTTTTCAAAAATAAAAAGCCTTGTAACATTAAATGTTGATGACAACATTCTTTGGCATAGACGACTTGGTCATGTTGGGATGAGCACCATAGAAAAACTTTTAAAACTTGACATAGTTTCCGGAATGCCAAAGCTGAATTTAAAATTAGATTCTTTTTGTGATGCTTGTCAACTTGGTAAACACACAAAGGAATCCTTCAAAAATAAAAATTTTGTATCCACTTCTATGCCCCTTGAGTTACTTCATCTAGATTTATGTGGTCCCTCGAGGACAACCAGTCTAGGAGGTAAATCCTATGCTTTTGTCATTGTGGATGATTTTTCACGTTTCACTTGGACATTGTTTTTAGCCCATAAAAGTGATGCCTTTGATCATTTCAAATTTTTTGTCAAAAAGGTTGAAAATGAGAAAAATCTTTTGATCAAACAAATCCGTAGTGACCACGGAACGGAATTTCAAAATGAAAATTTTTCAATTTTTTGTCAAAACAAAGGCATTGGTCACAACTTTTCTTGTCCTAGAACTCCTCAACAAAACGGTGTCGTTGAGAGGAAGAATAGGACCCTAGTAGAGATTGCAAGGACCATGCTATGTGAGCATTCTCTACCAAAATATTTTTGGGCTGAAGCAATGAGTTCGGCTTGTTACATCATCAATCGCGTATCAATAAGGCCAATTCTCAAGAAAACTCCATACGAACTATGGAGAGGGAGAAAGCCTAACATTTCTTACTTCCGCGCTTTTGGATCAAAATGCTTCATCCACAACAATGGTAAGGACAACCTGGGTAAGTTCGATGCTAAATCGGACAAAGGTATCTTTCTTGGTTACTCTACTTCTAGCAAAGCATATAGAGTCTTTAATAAACGCACTTTACTAGTTGAAGAATCTATTCAGGTCATATTTGATGAAACTAACCCTTGCTTGCCTAGACCTGTTGTTTCTGATGATGATGATATAGATATCCTTGGCGAAAAGTTGGAGTCCACAAGCCTAGATGATGTTCCTAAAGATCAAGAGGACGCACCTCTTCCAAAGGAGTGGACTACGCACAAGGATCATCCCATGGACCTCATCATTGGTAGCCCATCGAAGGGAGTATCTACTCGCTCTTCTAATATGTGCAATTATCTTGCTTTTCTTTCTCACATAGAGCCTAAGAACATAGAAGAAGCTTTACTTGATGATTCTTGGATTATTGCTATGCAAGATGAACTAAATGAATTTAGAAGGAATAAAGTTTGGAATCTTGTACCTAGACCCACTGATAGACCTGTCATAGGAACTAAATGGGTATTTAGGAACAAGTTAGATGAGCATGGTACAATCACTAGAAATAAAGCTAGGCTAGTAGCTAAAGGATATAGTCAAGAAGAGGGAATTGATTATGATGAGACTTATGCCCCTGTCGCTAGACTAGAATCCATTCGCATGCTACTTGCTTTTGCTTGCTCTAGAGACTTTAAATTGTTTCAAATGGATGTTAAAAGTGCTTTTCTTAATGGTGATTTGAAAGAAGAAGTGTATGTTGAGCAACCTATTGGTTTTGAAGATGTGCACTTATCTGATTATGTGTATAAACTTGATAAGGCTTTGTATGGTTTGAAACAAGCTCCTAGAGCTTGGTATGAGAAATTATCTACCTTTTTGCTGTCTAATGGTTTTTGTAGAGGTAAAGTTGATATTACCTTGTTTACCTTGACTAAAGACAATGATTTGCTGATAGTACAAATATATGTAGATGATATTATTTTTGGTGCTACTAATGAACACTTGTGTAGAGATTTTTCTAAGCTTATGCAGGATCACTTTGAGATGAGCATGATGGGCGAGCTCAACTACTTCCTTGGTCTCCAAATCAAGCAATGCAAGGATGGTTTCTTTGTCAACCAAGGGAAGTACATCAAGGAGATGCTCAAAAAGTTTGGGATGGAGTCTTCCAAAGCCTCATCCACACCTATGAGCACGACAGTCAGACTCGACAAAGATGAGGGAGGTAAACCTGTTGACCAAAAGTTATTTCGTAGCATGATTGGCTCCCTACTCTATGCAACTGCTAGTAGACCTGACATTATGTTTAGTGTTTGCTTGTGTGCACGATTTCAATCATGTCCAAAGGAATCACACTTATTCGCCTTAAAACGCATTTTCAAATATCTTTCAAATACTCCAAATCTCGGATTATGGTATTCTAAGAACTCATTTTTCGATTTAAAAGCTTACTGTGATGCCGACTTTGGAGGATATAAGGTGGATAGAAAGAGCACTAGTGGTACTTGCTTCTTTTTGGGAAATTGCTTGGTGTCTTGGTTTTCTAAAAAGCAAAACTGTGTTGCACTTTCAACGACCGAGGCCGAGTATATGGCTGCCGGTAGTTGTTGTGCACAAATTCTTTGGATGAAGTATCAATTACTCGACTATGGTGTTACTTTTTCAAAAATTCCAATCTTTTGTGATAATACAAGCACCATATGTCTAACAAAGAATCCAGTTCAACATTCTCGTACTAAACATATTGACATTCGACATCATTTTATTCGTGATCACATTGAGCAAAATGATGTTGAACTTCACTATGTTGACACCAAGAATCAAATTGCTGATATTTTTACAAAACCACTAGATGAATCTACTTTTACTCGTTTGCGTGGTGAACTTGGCATGATTGAGTTGTAAACACTAGTCGAATACTCTCGTACATATTTGTTAAATTGAGGGGGAGTATTATTAATGTGAGCATTATAATGTCGGATAATACAAATTAATTGTATTTATCCATAATTATGGCTCAACATTCATTTATGTGCTAAATATTTTAAATTTTAGGTGTTCCTCATCTTGGCTACTTCGGAATCACCGTTCCTTTTCGGATGCTTCGTTTCACTTCGGATCCACCGAACGTGTTCGGATCGTCCGAACCTGACCATAGGTTCCAGAACCTCCGATTCACTCTTCGGACCATCCGAACACACATCGGATCGTCCGAACCTCCTTCCGATGTCATTAAATGTTCGCGCCTTCCCAATGCCTGCCTGTAGGACTTCGGATCCTCCGTTTACTCATCGTAGCCTCCGGTCTTGGATCGGAAAGTCCGAATGTGAATCGGATCGTCCGAAATTCCTGCCAGATAACCGTTCCGTTCAAATTCCGGACCTTCCGAACTCATGTTCGGACCGTCCGAACATGGCCTATAAATAGGCGTTCGGATCCTCTGATTTACTTGCTCATTCACTCCTCTCTTTCTTTCCCCACACAAAACACTCACTACTCACTATGCCTCCGCGCCGTAACGCAGCTGGCCGAAATGTTCGCCCTCGTCACGGTGCCTTTCACCATGATCTTACCCAACCACCCAACCCTCGTCCTATCCCACCTGAATTCGAAACCCGTAACATTCTGCCTGGTCGTACCCTTCACACCGAATACCTCCGTGCGAATTCCTTTACGTTGATTACTCTTATTGAGTCTCAACGTTGGGGAAACTTCTTTCTACCTTCCGTACCCGATCTCATCTACCCCTCTCTCATACATCAGTTCTATGCGAACTTTTCCCTAGTTCTTGGTGGTGATGACACTCGTGTTGTTACCATTGTTCAGGGTCGGTTCATTTCTTTTTCTACCGCCGACCTCTCCACTTGGTTCGATCTTCCTCGAGACGGACCGAGTGAGTTCTTTTCTCAGTCTTGGACTGAGAATGACCCTACTTTTGATCGAGTCACTGCCTTGACCACCATCTTCGGTCGTCCGCCTACTCCTGCCGATGACCGTCCTCATGCGAAGGACCTTCCTCCTCAGCTTCAGCTTGTTCTGAAGCTCATCACTTCTTCTATTGTTCCTCGTAGTGGAGACCTCTCCACTTGCAAGTATCTCGATCTGTACATTCTCTATTATTTAGTCTCCCAGCGTCCTTTTAACCTTCCCCGTTTTCTTATGTACGCCATGGAGTACGCGGCTTCTTCTACTCGCGTCTCTTTTCCGTTTGGCCGGTTCATTAACCGGATTCTAGCCCATCTAGGCATTGACTTTACAGATGAAGAATCCGTGTCTATTTCTCCCCGCGAGACTATCGACCATGATACTGTTGTTAAGATGGGACTCTCTTGGAATCCCGTCTTATCCTCTTGGGTCATCGACAAGGATCGCATCTTTGCGTCCTATCGTCCGACCGAACACTTTCATGTTCCCTTCGGTCTCCTTCCTCCTCACGTTCAGACGAGAGGATTTCCCGCTGGTCCCCCTACTACGGGTACCACTCCTACCCCTTCGTTTGATATTCCCTCTACATCCCATCAGCGTGTTCCCGACCCTATTAGCACTCCTTTGATGACCATGGATGACCTTCCTCATGGCTTCACTCCGCCTGCTCCCTCTGGACCCTACGATCGGATTTTCGAGTATCTCGAGCGATTGGAGACTCGTTTCGACACTCGTTTTTCTCTTTTAGAGTCTACCTTAGAGCGCCATCATACTGAGACTTCCTCGCGTCTTGATTCCATCGAGGCTGAGATGAGGAGCCATAGAGAGTCGCGGGATGCGGATTCTTAGCTTGTTTTTGTTATTTTTGTTTATTGTTTATTTTATCTTGATGTATCATTGTATAAAAGACTTATTTATTAGTGGATATTTTACCTGTTTATTTGTCTCTCTTTATGCTTATGTCTTTTTGATTATCGCAAAAAGGGGGAGAATTTATTTGGTTAAAATTGCTATTAAATGGTTATTAAATAAATTCGCCTTAATTCAACCTCTTAGACTTGTTATTTGATTAAGGGGGAGTTATTTAATAACATTTAGATTATGTTGATTATTGTTTCTCAATTTTTAACCAAGTTTTGTGATCATCAAAAAGGGGGAGATTGTTACGCCTTAAACGCATACAAATCTCGAGGATGAGATTAATGTTTTTAATGCTGTAACATATCCCAAAGTTTTTGTTTTGATGATACCAAAACTTGGCTTAAAAATGTACTAATGTTTTATATTGAGGCATGCAGGAAATTAAGAACAAAGTTAAGTTCGGAAGATCCGAAGTTGGTTCGGACGTTCCGAAAAGGTGCCAATCAGAAGCAAAGTAGAAGCTGTTCGGAAGCTGCGAGGAGCCAGTTCGGACGTTCCGAAGACGTGATCGGACGTTCCGAACACAAGCAATCAAATCACTTCAATGCGGAGACAAATTGATCTGACTGTTGATTGAGTAGATTTCGGACGCTACGAAGGACATGATCGGACGCTACGAAGTGTTGAAGATTTCAAATCTCCGGAAACGCGGGAATGTTCGGACGGTACGAACTTGAGTTCGGACCTTCCGAAGCTGTCATACACTGTCTGAAAGAACTGTTCGGAAGAAACGTAGTTTGATCGGTCCCTCCGAAGCATATGTTCGGACCCTACGAAGTCAAGAACGGACGATCCGAAGTCATCCCAGAATTACGCAAATTGATTTCAATCACATCGGACGTTCCGAAGCATAAACAGAAGATCCGAACCTTGGCGTCCAAGACTAGTATAAATAGGCCTTTGAGGATGCATTCAAAAACATCCCACTCCACTCTCTCTTGTCTCTTACAAAGCCTTCTACTATCTTTTGTGTGCGTTGATTAAAAGAGTTGTAATATCAAAAGAGTTGTAGAAAAAGAGTAATACTCTCGAGTGGGTTGTAAAGTTCGTGGCTATCCTTGGAGCCCTCAAGGCCAAGTAGAAGCATCGAGGCGTGGTTGTAAAAGCTAACTTGGAGCTCCTAAAGCCAAGTCGATATAGTGATACCTCGATCCTCATCGAGAAGGGGAGACGTAGACGATTCTTCGTCGAACTTCCATAAACATCTCTATCCCTCTTTACTTTACGCATTTACTTTACTACGCATTTATTTTACGCACTTACTTTACGCATTCATTTTTTATTTGTGATTGTCCCTCAAGTCTTCCGCTTGCAATTTTTGCAAACTCGTTTTAAAAACGCTAAAGGGCCTAAAAGAACCTATTCACCCCCCCTTTAGGTTCTTCACATTGTCCCCATAAAATTTTCCATCTTTACCTCGTTAAACTTTTAGATTCTCGACCTCGAATTTTAATCCCAAAATTTGGTAAATTCGAAAAATAATCCCATAGAATTTTTTTATTTTTTTTCACTTAGGTCCTCAAATTATTAGTTATTACAATTAGGTCCCTAGAATTCTCAATTCATGCAATTCCATCCTTAAATCTAACTAGGTAGAGCATGTATCCTAAATAAATTCTCATAATTAATCTTACATTTCCATAGGTACTTAAAATCCTCAAATTGTACATTTATAATCCTAAAGATTGTCGTAGTCTTCGAATCGCTATTGCTTATATGAAATCCTCAAAATTTTACTCGCCTAGCAACCAAGAACCATCAATAATTTCTTAGAAATTCTACAAATCTCAAAAGCATTCATAATTTTCAAGATTAACTTATAACCCATAAGGAGGACATCAACACTACTAACCTAAAAATTAATATAGTCAAATCATTTTCAACCTCTCCTAAAGCCCAATATTCGAATTCTTAGACATGTCCAATTCCAAACGTACCCAACATGCATAATTCCATAATTTATTTTTATTTTTTTAAAAATAAACACTGAATAATTAAAATCTGAACGTAAAAACATTTCATGAAAACATGCTGTTAAAATAATTCATGCTTTAAATAAAATGCGTAAATGTAAAACTTACAGACCGACGACGTGACTTCATGAGCTTCTCGAGAGCAGTAGTAGTACAACCCTTTACAAGATCATAGGCTCTGATACCAACTGTAAAGGCCCGTATCTCGTATTCATAATTTTGCGGAATTATTAAAAAATTTCTAAATAAATAATTATCTTGTCTCATTTAATTAAAATAAACATGTAAATAATTTTAACTTTAAAATAACAGCGGAAGCAAATATAGTTTTCAACCAACAATTTAAAAATAATTCAACAAAAACATCAACTTAAAAATAATCCAACGTATTAAAACTGAGTTTGAATAATAAAAGGTGCATAAATTAAATCATGAGGTCATCGGGTTTACTACTGATGTGCCAAGATCGCTCACTGGTCTCCGCCCGCGGTCTCGACCTCAACGATGCCTACAACAATCAAGTCTAGTGAGTCTAAAGACTCAACATGTATATATCGTGAATAACAAGTAAATATATCATAAAATCGCATGCATCATAAAAATAAAGTATCGTAGAGCGTACGGTGAAAATCGTATCATGAATAATTATAACTACGTGCATATCTGAAAATTCATACGTAAAAGCTTTGCTCAATAGAGCTCTGTCATAACATATCATAATTTTTCTGGTAGAGATAATGTTTCTAAGCTAGTGGCCCGTAACATAGCGTAAGCGCCTGATCAGACTAAACCACAGTATACTGGGCGGTAAAGATCAATCACAGCCCTTGGACTGGATGTCCGTACCCATACATAATCATAACCGGTCGTAAGTCACCGGGTGGAGAGGTCCTCGGTTGCGCCTACCGACTTCCAAACCCATAAGCATAAGGTGGCCACAAGACATATAGCATATATCTCAAAAATAAACATTTTATATTTTTATGCACGTAATATAATTATAACCTTATTTTTTTACCGGATGACTTGGATCGTTCCCAGGCTTGCTGCGACTTAATTCTAATATGTGACACATGCAATAAATCTTAACTTGCCCAAAACTTGACAATTGAACCAAAAACGAGACGATTCGGACCAACAACTTGATTTTTAATCATGGCATGTACCAACCCGAACCAACATTGAACCGACGTTTAACCATGATTAAAAATACCCCAAACATACTGAAAAATATGCACAAGGTCAGTAAAACACGAAAATAGGTGAATGGAACACAAAAACATAAAACACTTTTTCGAGAGTCATTTTGGCACCTTTCACAGCAATTTCTCTTACGACCTCTAAACTCGACCAAATCGTGAACGGCCAAAAATATGACTTTCCTAACTCATTAAGGTAGTGTCCAGTCCAAGGCCATAGGCTAAAAGCCCACCAAGAACTCACACAAGCCTTCTGAATCGGACGCACAGTTGCTGTCAAATAATGAAATTGCAGCAGCAGCTATGTTGCTATTTCGGGGTGAAACTCTGAAACAAATGGCCGTGGGCTTGAACCACCAACCAGAGACTCTTACCAACATCCTAATGCATGGCTTGGACCGTGGCTAAGGGTTAAAAGGCAACCACAAACCGAGCCAACACATAGGACAATGCACATGCTAGCCGAGAATGCATATTCTGTGCAGTGGTGTATATATTGAATTGTTTTGCTGTAAATCTTCGTTCCAGTGGCTATATAATTAAACTTGCCTCGATATTGACATGATGAAGTGTGGTATGAACCATGGTTTATGGGCTAGAAGCCAACCATAATCCAAACAACATAGAAAAACCGAAATTTACTCACACCAAAAATCAGATTTTGAAAACCGAAGAGCACTTGTTATGTTTCTGTAAAAATCTGAGGTACCTATGAAACAAGCTTTGAAAAGATGATTTGGTCACGTCCTAGACATGATAAGGAAGGGTTTTAACCATGGCTACAGCCCCTAGGAAAGCCAAGATTCGAACACCCCTCAAACAACTCAAGGACAGAAAATTGTGACTCATTTCTGCACATAAGAAGAGTTTGCTGTCATTTCTTCGTTTTTGAGTGTATGGACTGAAACAAATGAACCAAAAACACTCTAACACATTCTAATTTATGCCTAGAAGCAGCCTTGGTTGCCTGGAAACGAACTACATCCTGAAACCACAAGAAACATCTCTAACGAAGACATAAGCCAATGGAGAGCACCTGTGCAGATTTTTTTTTTGAAATCGTTGCTGTCAAATTTCGTTTTGCTTCATGAATCTTGAACATATAATGTTTTAAAATATCTATTGGACTTGATTGAAGCGAAAAGAAACAATATATACATGCCTGGAATTTGTTTTGAAGACAATAAATCAAAACGACGAATACGAGCGGCGGAGTCGGAGTTGGCTTTTCCTTCTTGTTTTGTTGCTGCTGTTTTCGATTATTAGCTGCTGTTCTCTTCTGCTAATTTCGAAGGTGTGGATGATGGAATGCTAGGTATTGAAGGTGAATGATATAAGAGGTGTTAAATGAGTCTTGAATTGCATTTAGTTGAGAGTTACAAGTGCAAGAGTTGAATGGGTTTTTGAATTGTTTCTTCTCCCCTTAGCTGCCGATTCTTGCTCTCGTTCTTGCTGCATTATCAACGGTTTTTAGTCTAGTAGGTTGAGTAGAAATGAGGTGTTATATTGCATTTAAATTTACTACCCATTAAAGAATTTAAAATGAGAAATGAATACCCCATGAAGTGCAATTAGAAGTGGTTTGAAGGAGAGTTACCAACTTTTGAATTATTTTAAATGTTGGACCCAAAATTATTATTACTAATTTGCATGGTATTTTATTGTTTAAATCTTGTATTTTAATTGTTTAAAGTTTAGCACCCTCATTATATATTTTAGTGAATTTACACATTAAATTTAGGGTAGATTATTGCATGGCATTCATGACCTCAAATTTAAATATTCAAATGCTAGGATTAATTTCTTGAACATATTATACCTAGATTAATTCATCCCCATATGTTTACATATTTTAATTTAAGCTTTAATTAAATATTAACCTAAAGAACTTATTTACCAACTTAGCTCTAATTAATTATTAAATCCTAAAGACATTCTTTTTCTTTAAATTAAATCCTTCCTTAGCTTAAATTAAATTTAGGAATATTTTTCTTATTGCTAATCTTATCTCTAATCTCCAAACTCCGGTCCGACCTCGCGTATTTTTCCTGAAAAGATAAAACTAAACATCTACTTTTAAAATAAATAATCATGACTTAAAATTATTAAAATAAATCAAACACTTCATATATTTATAAAAATTCATTTTTATTTTAAATAGTATCAATTATGCATGGCTTATACGTAATCTGATTTTCGGGTTTTACAAAATGTACACGGCCTTCAGATATTCCTAGTAAGAGTCTCAAGTCCATATCCTCACAGGTTAATAAATGTTTCAATTTATGGAAACGATTTCTCTCATGGAGTTGGAATACAGATAAATGCTCAGAAAAATGGTTTACAGAATGCAGACAGACAAACGAGCCAAACTAATCAAAAGATAGAAAATCCATTGATTCAAAATCTAGTTGTTCTTATTATATATTGGAATCAGACTAAGTTTATGCTTCTTGACCACATATTTATTTAATTTGTACAATAAATTTCTCTCTTTCTTTTTTTTTATTTTTTTTATTAGAGATATATGGGTCGTAGCATATAACTTAAAAATTACATAGACCTTCAATATCTTTCTTTTTGTATTTTTCTTTTTTTTTTCAGGAAATATCAATTTTTTTTTCAAAATAAGAACTCAAGATCTAAACAATAAATAGTCTCTCTCATGATCAATAAAGGCTCGAAAGCTGTTTTCTCAGTTCTCTCCACTGAATCACAAAATATGTGTGAGTTTAAAATTTTAGGCACTCTTATAAGGTATATCTTGGGCCATATACTTTAATACCTGCTTTTATCACAATGGTTAATCACTCAAAAAGATTTCATAAATCATATTTTTATAGTGATCAGAATATAAAAATTGATTTTTTTTTTCAAATAAAAATTAAACATCCTTAGATATATTAATACATTTTCTAATTTAAACCTTTCAAATATGTAATGTATGATATTTTTGCAAAAATTACAAAGATACAAGCAATAAACATGATTTTATTATAAAATATATATATAATTTTTTTTTTAATTTTTTCTCCTCCAATCAAAATATGACATTGTCCCTAATGTCAAAATAACTATTAATAAAGAGTGCATAATGAAAGAGATATCACCTGAAATTTTATTGAAGATAACAAACTGAAACAAACGCAAACCAATGCACGACTTTTGAATCAATGATCCAACTTTCTTTTCTTACGGCTTGATTGCAACCAATTGATCTTTGTTATCATCGGATCAGGCTTATGAACAAAAGCTTCCAAATCATTAATTAATTGGTCGGCAGTCGAAGCAAAGATGAGCATCCGTCGTGAATTTTCTGAAATGAAATTCTGTTCCACAGCTTTATCAAGAAATGTCAAAAAACTGTCATAATAATTATTGATATTCAACAAGCCCACAGGTTTATTATGGATATTAAGTTGTGCCCAAGAAACAGTGTGAAAAATTTCTTCTAATGTACCAAAACCACCTGGTAGTGCGATAAAAACATCAAAATTTTCAATCATTTGAGTGATTCTTTCATACATAGAAGAAACTTTTAATTCCTCCCCAATCGTAACACCTGTAATATTTCCTTCAGCTAAAGCTGTAGGAATAATACCCAAAACCTGACTACCTCCAAGATGATCAGATGTTGAAACAGATCCCATTAACCCAATATTACCTCCCCCATTTACCAAGTGAATTTTTCTCTCAGCCAATATCTTTCCAAGATTATTCGCTGCTTCTACAAACACTTCATTTTTTCCAGGACTCGACCCACAAAATACACAAATATTTTTCAATTTTTGTGTAGAGAATCCAGCCATGTTTTTACTTTCTTTTTTGGTCAGCGAAAATAGAGGGAAAGATGAGAGATTTTATAGGGGTAATATGTTATAATAACAAAACTATGGGTCACAGCTGTAAACATAATAAATAGTAAAAACAATAATGACACACATGCATATAAACAGTAGTGTGATTGTGGCTCACAATTTCCCTCTGGTTTTACGTCTAGAAACGACTTCAACGCCTTCTATGAGTCGAGGATACGCTTTTCATCCAATTTTCTTATAAATTGGCAAACAGGGTCTTTTTTAGTCGGATTCCCAAGACTATGACGCTCATCTTGGAATTGTTTCCATAAACGGAGAAGTTCAATATGCACATGTCCACTAGAATGCGTCTCAAGAGTCAATAAGATGTTATCTAAAGACTCCTTACTCAGCCCATTCTTAATGAAACCAATTTTATCTTCTCTGTTATTGGAAACACATCCCAAAGATCTGCATCGTTTGTCACAAGTCCATCTTGCACACTTATGACAAACCCCTAAACTTTTGGCCCTTCGTTTTTTCGCATAAGTGCTTTTTCCTAATCCAGGCAAATACCGAATGAGCAATATATGATTGTGGAACTTCTCCTCCTAATCGCACCTTAGCTTCTATTACAAGACGAATATCTTCTGGAATTCCTTTTTGCATTGGCAATCTCAATCTTTCACATCTTCCTGCATAAATTTTTGTTAGAACATTTTCAGAAACAGAGGGAAAATATTTACAAATTTTTAAGAGAATTTCATCCATTTTGAAAAGAAAAGAAATGATTTTTTTTTTATTTTTTTATCAGCAATTGTGGGAAACTGATTTAACCGACTATGAGAGTCACGGAGTACCGTTATCCGCCATTTAACCGGGAAATAAAAAGATTAAAGAAACCTGAAATAAAAACAAACAAAATTAAATGCAACATAAAAATTTAAGGATCAGAAAGGGAAATAAACTCTTCTTGAAAGATTTCATTTTCCAAAAATGGTTTAAGCATTTGTCCATTCACTTTAAAAACATCACCATTTTTAGGATTTTCAATATCCACAGCTCCATAAGGATATACATGCTTTACAACATATGGGCCTGTCCATCTTGATCGTAATTTTCTTGGGAATATGTGAAGTCGAGAATTATAAAGCAAAACTTTTTTACCAATCTCAAAATATTTTCTAAGAATTGTTTTATCATGAAATGACTTGATTTTTGCTTTATAAATCCTTGAATTCTCATACGCGTCATTTCTGAGTTCATCAAGTTCATTAATTAAGTTGCAATTTACGCAATTTGTTGGCATCATCCATGCTTGAATTTAAAGTTTTGATCGCCCAATAAGCTTTATGTTCCAATTCCACAGGCAAATGACAGTGTTTTCCATAAACCAACCTATAGGGAGACATATTCAATGATGTTTTAAAAGCTGTTCGATATGCCCAAAGTGCATCGCTAAGTCGCAGAGACCAATCTTTTCTATTTGAGTTAACAGTTTTTTCCAAAATTTGCTTTATCTCCCTATTAGCTAATTCAACTTGTCCATTTGTTTGAGGATGATAAGGAGTAGTTACTTTATGAGTAATATCATATTTTTTCATTAATGAAGCAAATGATTTATTAACAAAGTGAGTTCCCCCATCACTTATCATGGCTCGAGGAATTCCAAATCTACTAAAAATATTTTCTTTTAAAAATTTGATGACGATTTTATGATCATTTTTTCGACATGGAATTGCCTCTATCCATTTGGAAATATAATCAACTGCAACTAAAATATACAAGTATCCAAACGACGGTGGAAAAGGTCCCATAAAATCAATTCGCCAACAATCAAAGATTTCAATTTCAATGATAGGATTCAAAGGCATCATGTTTCTTTTTGAAATCGCACCCAATTTTTGACAATTTTCACAGATCTTGCAGATTTCGTGGGTGTCTTTAAACAAAGTGGGCCAATAAAATCCACACTGCAAGATTTTTGCAGCCGTTTTCTTTGAAGAAAATGTCCTCTGCATGCTTCTGAATGAAAAAATTTAATGACACTACTTACCTCATTGTCGGGTATGCAACGTCGAAAAATTTGATCTGGACAATACTTGAACAGATACGGATCATCCCAATAAAAGTTTTTTACCTCATTCAAAAATTTTCTTTTATCTGGGGAACTCCATTGCGGTGGCATTTTTCCTATCACAAGAAATTTTACTATGTTAGCAAACCAAGATGTAATAACTGAAAATAGATGTTCATCAGGAAAATTATCGTTAGTTGGTGTCATTTCACAAGATGATCCTGTTACTAGTCTCGATAAATGATCGGCTACAACATTCTCGGTTCCTTTTTTATCTTCGATCACAATGTCAAATTCTTGGAGCAACAAAATCCATCGTATCAGTCGTGGCTTTACATCCTGTTTGGTTAACAAATATATAATAGCAGAATGATCAGTAAACACAATAGTCGTTGATCCAATCAAATAAGAACGAAATTTATCTAATGCAAATATTACAGCAAGTAGTTTTTTTCAGTTGTGGAGTAATTCATTTGAGCATTGTTTAAAATTCTACTTGCATAATATATCACATAAGGCTTACCGTTTCTTCTTTGACCCAGTACTGCACCGACTGCATAATCACTCGCATCGCACATGATTTCAAATGGTAAAGACCAGTCAGGAGGTTGCATGATAGGAGCTGATGTTAAATGTCAAATGATTTTATCAAAAGCATTTTGACATTCTTGAGTCCACTCAATTGCAGTGTCTTTTGTTAAGAGGTTACAAATGGGTTTAGAGATTAAACTAAAGTCCTTTATAAACCTCCTATAAAATCCAGCATGTCCCAAAAATGAGCGAATTTGTTTAATGGTTTTTGGAGGGGGTAAATTGGCAATGACATCAACTTTTGCTTTATCAACTTCAATTCCATGAGATGACACGACATGTCCCAAAACAATTCCAGAAGTAATCATGTAATGACATTTTTCCCAATTTAAAATAAGACATTTTTCCTCGCATCTTTTTAAAACTTTTTTCAAATTTTCAAGACAATTATCAAATGTATTCCCAAAGACAGTTAATTCATCCATGAAAATTTCCAAACAATTTTCAACCATGTCGCAAAAAATGCTTAGCATACATCTTTGAAATGTTGCTGGGGCATTGCATAATCCAAATGACATCCTTCTAAATGCAAATGTTCCAAAAGGACATGTGAATGTAGTTTTTTCTTGATCTTCGAGTGCAATGGGAATTTGATAATAACCTTAATATCCATCAAGAAAACAGTAGTATGGATGACCTGCTACTCTTTCTAAAATTTGATCCAAAAATGGTAATGGAAAATGATCTTTTCTAGTGGCGTCATTTAATTTTCTATAATCAATACACATCCGCCAACTAGATGGGACTCGACTTGTTAACAATTCACCTTTTTCATTTTTTATCACTATGATGCCAGATTTTTTTGGAACTACTTGTGTTGGGCTTACCGACTTACTATCAGAAATATGGTAGATAATCCCAACATCGAGTAGTTTCAGAACTTCAGTTTTAACAACATCTTTCATGTGTGGATTTAATCTCCTTTGTGGTTGTTGAGATGTTTTAGCATTTTCTTCTAAGTGAATTTTGTGAGTGCAAATTAGTGGATTAATGCCCTTAAGATCTTTTAGTGTCCAATCAATTGCATTTTTATGTCTTTTAAGCATATCAACTAATTTACCTTCTTGATTACTTGATAGTTTGGAAGAAATTACCACCGGATATGTTTCATCTTCTCCAAGAAATGCGTACTTCAATTCTTCTGGCAAGGGTTTTATGTAGAGCCCGATTACGTATAAACCATGCATAATTACTATTATTTAAATTAAAGCGATTTTATTTATTTAATTTTTTTAGTATTTAATTAATTTAAGTCATGATCATTGATTTTAAATCGTAGAAGTTTAGTTTTATATTTTTTGTTAAATATGTGAGGCCGGACCGGAGTTTGGAGATTTGAGATAAGATTAATAATAAGAAAATATTCTTAATTTAATTTAAGCCAAGAAATAATTTATTTTAATGATAAAGAATGTTTTAGGATTTTATTTAATTAATTAGACTTAAGTTATTAATTAATTATCTTATGTTCCATAGTTAATTAAATCCTAAATTAAATTGTGTGACCAATTGGGATAAAATAATTTGGGCCTATTTTAATTAATAAATTGTAACTTAATATGTTAGTAAAATTAAATTAAGAATTAGCCATGCATGCAAGAAAAATTATTATCCTAAACTAAATTATTGATTCACTAAAATACATAATTAGTGTTTAAACATTGGACATTTAAAATACATGAATTAATCAACAAATTTCCCTTTGCAATTACTAGCAAGTTCGGCCACCCCATGAATCTACTCATTTGTGATTGGCAATTCTTCATCCTAGTCAACCTTGGCTGGCCTTCATGGAATAAATCATTTCCTCACATTTAACTCATAAATTAGTGATAATTTAAACTCCATTATATACCTAAGCAAAACACCACCTAATCTATCCATCCACAAAACATGTGCAGCAAGAAGAGTGAGAAAAACAAATTGGATTTGTCAATCAACCTTATCCTTTGCACCTCCCACTTTAATGCGGTTAATGAGATCCTACCCATGTGGGCATTGCCTCCATGAGAGGATGGATGGCCAAGATCTTGCCAAACATACAATTTCAAAAAAAAAAAAGTGGGTCCTACATATGCATGGACAAATCTTGACCATCCATCCTATCATGGGGGCAATGCCCGCATAGGTAGGATGAAATAAACCCTTTAATGCATGGCATGACCCCTTTATTTTTCCTTGTAACATTCCCCTCATTTCCTAGCATTTTCCCCACTCTCCCCCTTCGAAAGTTTCAGTAGCAAACAGAAGCAAAAAAATAAAATAAAAAAAATCGTGAGCTTCATCGAGAGAAACAAGAAAGAAAAACAAGGCTCCGTCTTCGCCGCGTCGTATTCGCCATATCATTTTGTTTTCTTTGTAAACAAATTTCAGGCATGTGTATATTTTCCTTGACTCTTCAATCAAGTCATAATATGATTTTTAAACATTACATGATCATGGTTTGATAGCCAAAAACCAAAATTTTTGACAGCACCATTATTGAAAATTCTGCACAGATTTTGTTCCACCTTGTGCTTCACGGTTGTTCATGGTTTTAGTTATTGCAGGGGTTGGCTCACGTCCAGACTTTCCAGGCTACATCTAAGATTGATATAGAGTGTATTAAGAAGGGATTTTACCATTGGTTAAAGCCTCGTTTCCCCCCAGCAACTCGAATGGCAGCAACACTTCCCTTAGTGTCATATTGAGTTTCGAATTTGCAGCTTGCTGTCAAGTGGGATGAATCTGATCTTGGCTGCCCCAGGGGCCATAGCCATGGTTAGAACATCTCCTTATGATGTCTAAAACGTGACCAAGTCGTCCTTTCAAGGCTTGGTCCATGGTTGCATCGGTTTTCAAATCAAAGAACAAAAACAGCCCCTTTGCCCCTTTGAATTCTGCATTGTGTCCCTCGGTTTTGGGTGGTTTGGAATGGAACTCGGTTGGCCTCTGGCCCGTAGCCCTGGTTCATACCATACCCTTTGATGTCTAGATCGTGCCATGGTCAACCAAATGGCCACTGGAAAGGTCCATGACAGCAGACGAAGCGAAAATCCCCAAGCGCGCAGATTACGTTCTCGGCTAGGAGTGTGGTCGTGTTTCTGGTGTGGTTCGGATTGTGGCTGCCTAGGCCCCTTAGCCATCGTTCAAATCATTCCTTAGAACGTTGGTAAGAGGTTCTGGCCAGTGGTTCAAGCCCCAATGGCCATTAGCCTCGCAAACGACGCAAGCAAACACAAGCGCTGCAGCTGTAATTCTGGACAGCAAGTTTGCATGTTGGTTCGGAGGCTCGTTTGAGTTCCTGGTCGGCTTTTAGCCTATGGCCTTGGACTGGACAGCACTTCATCGAGTTGGGAAGGCCATGTTTTTGGCCGTTTGTGATTCGGATCATTTTAGAGGTCGTACGAGAATTTACGGTGCAATGTGCCAAAATGACTCTCGAAAGAGCGTTTCATGTTTTTGGCCTCCATTCACTAAATTTTGAGTACTGTAAATTTAGGAACATTATTTAATCATTTTATGCGTATTTTAATCATGACTAAATGATGGTTCGGTGTCAGTTCGGGTTGGTACGGAGTCACGATTAAATACGAAGTCGTTAGGCGTAATTGTCTCAGTTTTTGGATTCAATTACAAAGTTTGGTCAAGTTAAATCATTTGCATATTTTTCATGTTAGATTTAAGTCGCAGCGAACCTGGAAGCAATCCAACCCAATCAGTAAAATAATTACAGGATATTTAATGATGTTATTTAATTATATTACGTGCAAAATATTCATTTTGAGATTTATGCGATATTGCTTGTGGTCACTTTACTATCATGGGATTATTACTTCACCCGGTCGCCAGTTACCGGTCAGTTCAGTTGTTTCACCCAGTATACTGTGGCAGTAGTCTGATTAGACGAACATTATTAAATCCGGTCGCCAGTTAACGGTCAGCTCAGTTCAGTTCAGGGGCCACTTGCGTAGACCATAATATAATAGCCCAACCTCTTATTATGTTAATCCTTATGGTTTATTATTGTTATGATCATGTTTTATGCTTTACTGGTTGAGATTATGTTGAATGGTTACTGATTATGGATATCTTTATTGAAATGGTTATTGTTTCGGTATTATGTTCATAGTTGGTGATGATTATGGAAATGAATGGGTAGAATAGAAAGTTGACTTGAGCCAAATAGAAAATGGAAGTGCAGAAATGGTTTGACAAACGTGGCAGTAGTTGTGGTTTTTAGTATAATGTTTTGTATATTGATCCAATTGATGTGAGACCACTTTCATTAGAAAGATAAGATATAAGGCTATAACTTTCTTATTTTGAGTTTTGTTTAAATCCTTAGGGAAGACGAGCCAAAAGCGGCCCGAAGTGTGTCTTGTGTTTCGTTGTTCCTACACAGACAGATGTTGGGAGAATTGGCATAACGTTTTACTCAGATGTCCAAATGACCTGAAATTTGGGGAGATGCAAGAAAACACATAGGGCTACAACTTTCATGTTGACCACTTTTGAAAATTAGGAAGTTAAAACTGAGTTTTGGGCAGAATGAGGCGCGCCACCGCGCCAGAACTCGCGCCATGGCGCGCGGGGTATTGATTTTTGGGTTTTTGGCAGCAAGGGGCGCGCATATGCGCCCACCAGTCTGTATAAAAATTAAAAACCCGTTTTTAGGAATAAAAGGTTTATATATTGCCTTGGATAGGGCTTATTCTTATTTCCACTTCTCCTTGATCGATCAAACCCTTCCTCTCTCAAGTTTCTTTCCTTCAATTCTTCACTCCAAATTTAAGGATCATAGCATATTTCTTAGTTGTTCCTACCTAAATCTTCAAACTTCAAGGTAAGAACTTACTATTCTTGGAGTTTATAAGGGTTTGGTGTATTGAGGGTTAAGTTGGGTTCATGATTCATTGGATATTGGAGATGATTTATGATTGTGATTGTGATTATTGTTGTAGGATTCATTCAAACTCATCATAGCCATCATAGTGCTTGTGGAGTGTAAGTAGAAGCTTTTCCTTCTAATGCCTACATGATATATATATATATATATATATATATATATATATATATATATATATATATATATATATATATATATGTATATAAGCCATGTTTATTGATGTCTAGCTCCTTCCATTGTTAGATTATTGATGTATGTATTGTTATTTGTTCATTGAGCCAAGAATATCATTGAATTCATTGATAAGGAGCTAGTACTATATTGTTGCTTACCAAGTGTTTGCTAAAATGTTCCAATGAAGTTTCCTATGATTAAAGCCAAGGAATGATAGTAATTCATGCATGTCATTGGCCAATCACATGATTCTAAAGTATCTCTCACAATATTGATATTTATATCAAAGAGATACTTGCCACAGGTCACAGGTCATAGGTCACAGTACTGTCATTTCCTTTCTTTAATTCATGATATTATACCCTTTACATTAATTGGAGATTTATGATTCATTCTTTACCGCCATTGCCACAGCCATGACCTAAGCCAAGCTATGTATATGTAATTGCTATGTACAACTTTTTACTTACTGAGATTATTCTCATTCCAGTTATGTCATGTGATGCAGGTGATAAAAAGGACTGAAATGGATTGTTCAAGGCGGGGGAAGTCATATAAGAGGCCAAGGGAAAGACTTTCGAACATGTTTTTTTTTTATTGGGGAGGAGTGAACATATATAAAGTTTTAAAAACATCATGTATTTGGTTGAATGTGTTGGCTTGTAGTTATGTGTTGGAGGATATTTTGTGAATGTTCATATATATTAGTATAGATTATGTTTATGATGTAAAGGATATATTGTTCTTTCCCTTTTAAATGATAAGGCTTCCGCATAAGGTAATTAGTTAATGTTATTGTCATGGGAGTGGGTTGTTTCAATTGGTATCAGAGCGAAAGTTCTTGGACCGTATATGGCTTCTTCTACCTAGGACAATCGGTATGTTTTCGATCCTGCATCTATTGATTTTAACATTGAGAGTTGATTATATTCCATTGTTATTGATGTATTTTCTTCATATCTATGTTAAAGTGAGCTTACGTGTAGGAAATGCCTCCTAAACGAAAGGTTACTTAAGGGGATGATTGGACCCCTACTACTGATAGGACTACCAACGTTGTAGATGAATTCAGTAAATTAATACAAGAACAGGCGAAAGTTCATGGTGAACAAATTCAACAGTTGTTGAGCCTGCATACCTCAACCCAAGGTCATGGTCAAGGAAGAGGACAGGGTAGAGTGGAAAGCAACGAAGGTAGTTCATATGATGTATTCAGGCGAATGAACCCTCCCGAGTTTGTTGGTGGTGCCGATCCACTCGTAGCTCTTGAATGGGTTAAATCCTTAGAGGCTATATTCGATTATCTGAAGTTCACTGATCGAGATAGAGTGAGCTGTTCTGTGTTTATGCCAGTGAAAGCTGCTCGCATCTGGTGGGAAGCTACCAAAGTGACTGTCAATGTTCGCGAGTTAAAATGGGAAGAGTTCAAAGAGTTATTTTATGCCAAGTACTTTTCAAGAGAAATTAAAGCGAAGGAGGTCAAAGAATTTCTTGAGTTGAGGCAAGACTCCTTGTCTGTTGCTGAATATACATTGAAATTTGAAGAAGGATGCGTGTTTGTTCCATTTATTGCTGAAAATGATAAAGACAAAGGAGAACACTTCCTTCGTGGGCTGAAACCATAAATTCGAAGGGATGTTCATATGGCCAAGGTGATCACTTATCAAGACATTGTTGAAAGAGCCTTACCTGCCGAGCACGATGAACAAGAAATTGAAAAGGAGCGGCAATTAAGAAGGCAAGCTTTTCAAGCGAGAGGGCAAGGGTCAAGTACTAGTGCTCGAGGTGGTCACAAAGAAAAAGGCAAAATGGAACAACACAATAAACCTTTTGCGACTTCTTCAGAGATGGCGACCATTATGTCCTAAATGTGGCAAGCCACATAAAGGGGAATGTCTAGTGGGAAGTGGCCGATGTTATAGATGTAAAGAAATGGGGCATACAGCACAGAAATGTCCTCTCTCCTCTGATAAAAGAAAAGTTCGAGGCAGAATCTTTACGATAACAAAAGAAGGAGCCAATCCTGATTCTTCAGTCATATCAGGTAATATTCTAATATCTGGCAAGGAAGCACTTACATTGATTGATACTGGTGCAACTCATTCCTTTATGTCTGAAGTATTCATGCATTCCTTATCTCGTGAGCCTACTATCATGCCTTTACAATTCAATATTATGTTGCCTTCTGGTGATGAGATTTGTCCTACAAGTATTCTTAAGGCATGTCCAGTACAGATAGGTTCGAGATTGTTGTATGCTGATTTTATTGTAATTCCAATGGTTGCTTTCGATGTTATTTTGGGTATGGATTGGTTATACGCTTATCATGCTGTGATCAACTGTGTGGAAAAGACCGTGAGGTTTGTAACTGATGGTCATGAGGGTGATGAATTTATTGGGCTAGGTTCCTCGTTAAGTATTTCCCTTATTTCTTATCTCCAAGCTACGAAATTATTGAATAAGGGTTGTACTTGTTTTCTTGCCTTAGTATCAGATGTGAATAGGGACAGTAATGTGAAATTACAGAATATTGAAGTGGTTCAGGAATATCCTGACGTATTTGCTGATGATGTGCCTGGGTTACCTCCTGATCGAGAGGTAGAATTTGTTATTGAATTGAGTTCAGGTACAGCTCCAATTTCTAAAGCTCCATACAGAATGGCTCCAACTGAAATGAAAGAATTGAAGAATCAATTGCAGGAGCTATTAGATAAAGGGTTTAACCATTTTAGTTTCTCCCCATGGGGAGCTCCGGTTTTGTTCGTGAAAAAGAAAGAAGGATCGTTGAGGTTATGCATTGATTATCGTGAACTCAACAAGGTAACTATTAAAAATAAATATCCTTTACCTCGGATCGACGATCTTTTTGATCGATTTCAAGGGGCCACTGTATTTTCAAAAATCGATCTTCGATCCGGATATCATCAACTGAAAGTGAGAACGGAGGACATACCCAAGACTACTTTTAGAACGAGGTATGGCCATTATGAATTTTTGTTGATGTCGTTTGGATTAACTAATGCTCCTTCAGTGTTTATGGATTTGATGAATCGTGTCTTTAAGCCGTATTTGGATGCTTTTGTGATTGTATTTATTGACGACATTTTAATATTAAAAGACACAAGAACTGCATAGGGAGCATTTGAGGATCGTATTAAAGACATTGAGAGAGAAGCAATTATATGCGAAGTTAAAGAAATGTGAGTTTTGGTTAGAGCAAGTGGCGTTTTTGGGCCACATCGTGTCAAAAGAAGGAATAGCAGTCGATCCGTCCAAGATTGAATCTATTAAGCAATGGTCTATTCCAAAGACAGTTTCAGAGGTACGAAGTTTCCTTGGCTTGGCAGGGTATTACAGACAATTCATAGCAGACTTCTCGAAAATAGCATTGCCATTGACAAGTTTGACACGGAAAAATACCAAGTTTGAATGGACCATTGAATGCCAACAAGCTTTCCAAACCTTGAAAGATAAGTTAACTTCTGCCCCTGTATTAGTACTTCCCTGTGGCACTGAGGATTTTGTTGTGTATACAGATGCTTCAAAACAGGGATTAGGTGCGGTGTTGATGCAACGTGGGAAAGTAATCGCTTATGCTTCTCGTCAGCTAAAAGAATACGAGAAGAATTATCACACGCATGATTTGGAGTTGGCAGCTGTAGTATTCGCCTTGAAGATATGGCGGCATTATTTATATGGTGAGAAGTGTGAAATTTTTACAGATCATAAAAGTTTGAGTTATCTGTTTTCGCAGAAAGAATTGAATATGAGGCAGCGGAGGTGGTTGGAACTGGTAAAAGACTATGATTGCACTATTAGCTATCATCCTGGAAATGCTAATGTCGTTGCAGATTCTTTAAGCCGTAAATCCAGTTTTCTATTGGGTTCAATGATTCAGAAACCGTTATTACTCGATTTGCAAAGGAACGAAATAACTCTGGCATCTCCAGGTACATTAGATCAGTTATCTGCACTAGTTCTTCGCTCTACTTTGATTGATCGTATTCTAAAGGAGCAACAATTGGATATTCAATTATTAGAGTTGAAGAATAAAAATGATTTAACAGGAGTTTCTGAATTCGGTTTGAAACATGATGGTTTATTGACCTTTCGAGGTAGAATTTGTGTTCCTAGGGGTGATGACATTCGGAAAGATATACTTATTGAAGCTCATACAGCGCCTTATTCAATTCATCCTGGCAGTACCAAAATGTATCATGATCTTCGACGTTTTTATTGGTGGCCAGGTATGAAG
Organism: Primulina eburnea; assembly: GCF_022965805.1. NCBI lineage: Eukaryota > Viridiplantae > Streptophyta > Magnoliopsida > Lamiales > Gesneriaceae > Primulina > Primulina eburnea. The sequence goes on along the minus strand of NC_133108.1, from coordinate 22,429,059 downwards.
AAATATATCATGTTATTTATTTCTGAATGTCTAACCTGTCAGCAGGTTAAGATTGAACATCAAAGACCTGCTGGAACTTTGCAATCTCTCCCAATACCTCAGTGGAAATGGGAGCATATCACCATGGATTTCGTAACAGGACTTCCAAGAACACCAAAGGGTTACAACTCCATCTGGGTGATTGTTCACAGGTTAACTAAGTCGGCTCATTTTCTTCCGGTCAAAATGACGTTTACAATGAACCAGTATGCTGAAGTCTATGTAGCTGAGATTGTAAGACTTCACGGAATCTCTGTATCAATTGTATCTGATCGTGACCCGAGGATTACTTCTGAATTCTGGAAAAGTTTGCATAGAGCCTTGGGCACAAAGTTGGCTTTTAGCACAGCATATCATCCTCAAAGTGATGGGCAGTCAGAGAGGGTGATTCAAATTCTTGAAGATATTTACGAGCCTGCACGATTGATTTCACGTGAAGTTGGGATTCTAAGTTGCCTTTGGTGGAATTCACGTATAATAACAGCTACCAGTCTTCAATCGGCATGGCACCCTACGAGGCTTTATATGGAAGAAAGTGCCGATCTCCATTGTACTGGGAAGAGGTAGGTGAAAGGAAGATGTTGGGCCCAGAATTGGTTCAACAAACAGCAGATGTTGTGGCATTGATCCAAGAAAGAATGAAGACCGCTCAGTCTAGACAGAAAAGTTACGCTGATGTACGACGACGGCCATTGGCATTCGAGGTTGGTGATCACGTGTTTATTAAAATAGCTCCTCTCAAGGGAGTTATGCGATTTGGCAAGAAAGGTAAACTAAGTCCTCGATACATTGGGCCGTTTGAAATTCTTGACAAGATTGGAGACCGAGCCTATCGTCTTGCATTGCCACCAGACTTGGATCGAATGCACAATGTCTTTCATGTGTCTATGCTACGCAAATATCTTCCCAATCCATCTCATGTTCTTCGACATGAATCATTAGATCTTTAACCTAACCTAAGCTACGAAGAAGTACCGATTCAAATTCTTGATCGCAAGGTAAAAGTATTAAGAAACAAAGAGATTGGTATAGTAAAAGTTTTATGGCAGTACCATATGATTGAAGAGGCGACTTGGGAACCCAAGGAAGAAATGAAACATCGTTATCCCAATTTATTCAACGGTAAGCAAATTTCGGGGACGAAATTTTTATAAGGAGGGGAGATTATAATAGCCCAACCTCTTATTATGTTAATCCTTATGGTTTATTATTGTTATGATCATGTTTTATGCTTTACTGGTTGAGATTATGTTGAATGGTTACTGGTTATGGATATCTTTATTGAAATGGTTATTGTTTTGGTATTATATTCATAGTTGGTGATGATTATGGAAATGAATGGGTAGAATAGAAAGTTTACTTGATCCAAATAGAAAATGGAAGTGCAGAAATGGTATGACCAACGTGGCAGTAGTTGTGGTTTTTAGTATAATGTTTTGTATATTGATCCAATTGATGTGAGGCCACTTTCATTAGAAAGATAAGATATAAGGCTATAACTTTCTTATTTTGAGTTTTGTTTAAATCCTTAGAGAAGACGAGCCAAAAGCAGCCCGAAGTGTGTCGTGTGTTTCGTTGTTCCTGCACTGACAGATGTTGGGAGAATTGGCATAACGTTTTACTCAGACGTCCAAATGACCTGAAATTTGGGGAGATGCAAGAAAACACATAGGGATACAACTTTCATGTTGACCACTTTTGCAAATTCGGAAGTTAAAACTGAGGTTTGGGCAGAAAGAGGCGCGCCACCGCGCCAGAACTCGCGCCATGGCGCGCGAGGTATTGATTTTTGGGTTTTTGGCAGCAAGGGGCGCGCATATGCGCCCACCAGTCTGTATAAAAATTAAAAACCCGTTTTTAGGCAATAAAAGGTTTATATATTGCCTTGGATAGGGCTTATTCTTATTTCCACTTCTCCTTGATCGATCAAACCCTTCCTCTCTCAAGTTTCTTCCCTTCAATTCTACACACGAAATTTAAGGATCATAGCATATTTCTTAATTGTTCCTACCTAATTCTTCAAACTTCAAGGTAAGAACTTACTATTCTTGGAGTTTATAAGGGTTTGGAGTATTGATTGTTAAAGTGGGTTCATGATTCATTGGATTATTGGAGATGATTTATGATTGTGATTGTGATTATTGTTGTAGGATTCATTCAAACTCATCATCGCCGTCATAGTGATTGTGGAGTGTAAGTAGAAGCTTTTCCTTCTAATGCTCACATGATATATATGTATATAAGCCATGTTTATTGATGTCTAGCTCCTTCCATTGTTAGATTATTGATGTATGTATTGTTATTTGTTCATTGAGCCAAGAATATCATTGAATTCATTGATAAGAGCTAGTACTCTATTGTTGCTTACCAAGTGTTTGCTAAAATGTCCCAATGAAGTTTCCTATGATTAAAGCCAAGGAATGATAGTAATTCATGCATGTCATTGGCCAATCACATGATTCTAAAGTATCTCTCACAGTATTGATATTTATATCAAAGAGATACTTGCCACAGGTCACAGGTCACAGGTCACAGTACTGTCATTTGCTTCCTTTAATTCATGATATTATACCCTTTACATTAATTGGAGATTTATGATTCATTCTTTACCGCCATTGCCACAGCCATGACCTAAGCCAAGCTATGTATATGTAATTGCTATGTACAGCTTCTTACTTACTGAGATTATTCTCATTCCAGTTATGTCATGTGATGCAGGTGATAAAAAGGACTGAAATGGATTGTTCAAGGCGGGGGAAGTCATATAAGAGGCCAAGGGAAAGACTTTCAAACATGTTTTTTTTTATTGGGGATGAGTGAACATATATAAACTTTTAAAAACATCATGTATTTGGTTGAATGTGTTGGCTTGTAGTTATGTGTTGGAGGATATTTTGTGAATGTTCATATATATTAGTATAGATTATGTTTATGATGTAAAGGATATATTGTTCTTTCCCTTTTAAATGATAAGGCTTCCGTATATGGTAATTAGTTAATGTTATTGTCATGGGAGTGGGTTGTTTCACATAATCTCAACAGAAAATTTATTACATGCTATTTTATTACAGGGCTCCAAGGAACAAACATTTTCACTATGATTTTCAGTTCAGTTATGCACGTATTATAATCGCTCATGATATGTTATTTTCACATTGTGCCTCATGACTTGATATTTTTACTCCCATGAAATTTTTACTATATTTACTCGTTATTTACGATATATGCATGTTGAATCTTTAGACTCACTAGACTTGATTGTTGTAGGTACTGATGATGTCAGGGACCGAGGGCGGGGACCAGTGAGCTAGCTTGGGTCGGCAGTAGTGGAACCCGAGGACCTCATTTTTTAGCATTTGTTATTTTCCGAACTCAGTTTTTATCTGTTGATGAATTATTTTAAATTGATACTTTGCAAACATTGAATTCTTCCGCTGCTATTTTGAATATTAAACTTTATTTATCAGTTTATCTTATGAATGAGACACTTTAATTATTTAAAAAGAAAATTTTTAAATTTTTCCGCAAATTTTCAAACACGAATTTAAGGGCCTTTACATTTTAACTCCAATATGGGTGGTTCGTCTTTTTTCTCATATTTTGCCTCATATTCTTTTTCTGATCCTGGTAACGGGTGATACCTAATAAAATCATCAAGATCAATTTCAATATTTTCTTTAACAGTATCTATTGAACAAATATCTAATTGGTCACGAGTACTCCCTTCTTGAATGTTTTCTTCCACAAGAGTTTCAATAAGATTTTCATCTTCACTTTCATCTCCTTTGTCATGTGGTTGCTTACAAAATTAAAAACATTGAGCTTCAAGGTCATGTTACCAAATGACAACTTCATTATTCCATTCCTGCAATTTATAAGTGCATTAGAAGTTTCTGAAAATGGACGACCCAGAATTACAGGAATTGCATTACAAGCTTCGATAGGTTGTGTATCTAAAACTATGAAATCGACAGGATATACAAAGTTATCAACTTGGACCAATACGTCCTCTACCATACCTCTTGGCACTTTAACAGATCTATCAGCAAGTAAAAGTGTTACCGAAGTAGGTTTTAACTCGCCTAGATTGAGTTGTTGATAAACTGAATATGGAAGTAAATTCACCCTAGCTCCAAGGTCAAGCAATGCTTTTTAAATTTTTCGTTCTCCAATAATACAAGAAATAGTAGGACAGCCTGGGTCTTTGTATTTAAAAGTATTATTATTTTGAATTATTGCACTTACTTGTTCGGCTAAAAATGCTTTCTTTTTCACATTCAATTTTCTTTTCACAGCGCACAAGTCTTTCAAAAATTTGGCATATGATGGTACCTGCTTTATTGCATCTAATAAAGGAATATAAACTTTTACTTGTTTAAAAATATCATATATATCAGAATTCAAATTTGATTTTTTTGTAATTTTCAATGCATGAGGGAATGGTGGTGACACTGTCTGTTGAACCTCCTCTTTGCAAGTTATGAGTTCCACTTCCTTACCCTTTGAAGTTGATTTATAATCATCTTCACAAGGTTCAAGAATGGATTTTTCCACAACCTTACCACTTCGAAGGGTAATAACAGATTTTACCTGATACATCGGTTGAGTTCCAGAAGTTCCAGTTTGTGAATGATGATCCTTGGGATTAGGCAGGGGTTGTGAAGGAAATTTACTTTTTTCATGAACATTAAGTGCAGATGCAAATTTAGCAAGAGTATCTTTCAAATCTGTCATGGTTTGAGCAGTTTGAGTATTGATAGACTCTTGCTTTGCAATGAAAGAATTCAATAAATCTTCCAAATTCCTTTTAGGTGGAGGAACATAAGGTGCATAATTTTGAAAATTTTGTTGATTTTGAAAATGTGGTTGCGGAAATTGTGCAGCATTATCATTCCTCCAACTAAAATTTGGATGATTTCGCCAACCTGGATTGTAATTTTGAGAAAATGGTTCAAAATTTTGCCTTTTGAAATTGTTCAAAACATTGGCTTGTTCATGGAGACATTCTTTAAAAGAGGGCAAAGTGGGACAATCTTTTGTAAAATGATCACTTGTATCACAGATGTGACACACAATTTCTTGAACATATTTTAATTGACCATTCTTTTTCAATTCAAGTGCCTCAACTTTTCTTGCCAAAGAGGTAAATCTAGCTTAAAGATCATGTTCATCTTTGAGAGTGTACATACCTCCACCAGATGTAGGAGATTGAATCTTGTTTGATGGTTCGATTGTACCTATAGTGTCCCAATTTTGAGCATTTTCAGCTAATGAATCGAGATACTCAATTGCCTCGTTTGGATCTTTATCTTCAAATGTTCCATTACACATAAATTCAACCATTTGCCTATCTTTAGGTGTTAACCCTTCATAAAATTGAGAAACAACTCTCCAAATTTCAAAACCATGATGAGGACAAAGATTAAGCAATTCTTTATATCTATCCCAACACTGATAAAAAGTTTCTCCTTGTTTTTGAGTGAAAGTGATGATTTGCCTTTTGAAAGAATTTGTTCTATGAGATGAAAAAACTTTTTCAAAAATTGTTGTTGCAATTCATCCTAAGTTCGAATGGATCCTGATCTAAGATTTTGTAGCCAAGTTTTAGCTTTATCTTTTAAAGAAAAAGGAAAAAGCTTAAGTCGAATGGTGTTCATGCTACAATTTAGATCATTATATGTGTTGCACACTTCTTCAAACTCTCGTAAATGCATGTATGGATTTTCAGAATCTAAGCCATGAAAGTTGGGTAAAAGTTGGATAATACCAGGCTTAAAATTGAAATGAGATGCATCAGGGGGAAAAAATAGATATGAAGGTGCACTAGTACGTGTAGGATTCATGTGATCTCTAAGTGTTCTTCGTCTATCATGATCATGTTGAGATTGAATTTCATCTTCATTTTCTTGGATGGGTTCTTCCGCCATGTTTTGTAAAAATAAAGGGTTATTTCGAATGAGTCGACCGCTAAGTGTACGTGACCAAATGCTCATGAAAATGCAAATGCAAAAGAATAAAAACACACAAAAGCAATAAAAATTCAAATAAAGAAAAATAAACTATAAAGGAAATTAAATAGACTTGAAATTAAATTATACTTCCCCGGCAACGGCGCCAAAAACTTGTTGCGACTCTGATTGTTGCACTCCCAAGAGCAGGTTGTCCACAAGTAGTATAATTCGGTGAGTCCGATATCGTATCCACAGGGAAGCTAAGGTAATTACAAATCCACTGCAATGTCTTTTTGTTTTGTTTTTGTTTTTGTTTCTTTTTAATTTTAATTGTTTGAATCTTTAATGGGTAAATTTTAATTGTTCAAATTTCAATTTAAGTAGTTGAGATTAAAGGATCCACTCTTGGTATTTTAATAAAGTTAACATTAACGAACAATATTGAAATCCACTTAATAAAATGGTTCCAACATATTAAATAATCATATTTATATTATGTTATATGTTATTATCTTATAAGTATATAATATATACTAAAACTTATAAATGTGGTCAAGTATGTATTGTGCTATATATATTTGTAAACACTAAATCAAGGTTCCCACTTTAAATGGTTGGTAAAACCAAACTAACATTTAAATGGTACCAAGAAATTAATTTTATGATATATTCATATATAATAAATCAAGGCATCCACTTTAAATGGTTGGTAATACCAAACTAACATTTAAATGCTTCCAAAAATGTAATATTATAATATATTCATATATAATAAATCAAGGCATCCACTTTAAATGGTTGGTAATACCAAACTAACATTTAAATGGTTCCAAGAATTTAGTGTAACATATAGCAACAATAAATCAAAACTCCCACTTATAAGTAGGGTATAAAAATACTTAAAGAAATAAATATAACATAAACAATAAATAATGATTAAAATAATATAAAACATAGATTCTTACCTTTTAGTAACCTTATTATCATGCCAAGAGTTTCACCTTTTCATCTCAACTTTAGGAAGTTAGCTATTCATTATTCAAGGTGTAAAACTTTGAATATGAAATTATCATGCTAATTATATTTAAATGAAGAAATAAAGGAAAAATATAGAGAGAAATATTATGAACTCAAAGGTTTGTTCATAGAATGAGAGATATCTCAATACATTACAATGCACCCCTATTTATAGCCAAATTTGGGGAGACAACCACAAATAAAATATTATTTTTTACACATAAGTTTTCATTGGTGTTCCAAGATATTATATTATATTACACATCACTTTTGAAAATCTTCTTCTCCGAATTTGCTTCTTCACATAAAAAGAAACATGTGGATAATTGAGTTGTCTAGTTGTGGTAATTTTTTCAAACCATTTGACCAAGTAATTTGAGAGATATCGTCAAAATACTAGAGCATGGTAAAACTGCCACTCCTTTCGTAACTTTATTTTTTGCTTAATTTGATCCCAATTGTGAGAGGATTTTTATCTCATGCTTGCCATCAATATTGTAGATATTAACATTAACTTTCTACAGGTCCAAGAATCATCTTAATCCCATTTGTAATGCCAAGTTTATTCTTATTTTATCGAACCTGTAAAAAATAGTAAAAACTTGTAATTACACAACAACTTATATTTTATACAATTTATTATTAAACATATAATATTTAAACATTTAATTAAAAAAACTATATATTTATATTATAAAACATTTAATTAATGTACAATTTTTATGTTTATCAGTCTGGTATGGTTTGGTCCAGGGAAGGCATGAGCGAAACCTGTAATTGTGAGAGGAGCATGGGACGCGCAGCTGCTGGGTCCCTGAACCAGGTGGCTCGCGTGCAAGTTATAATGGCTGGGCTGGTCTGGGCTTGGTCCAGGGATGGTCAGGATTAGGTGGGCTCGGTGGCGGTTCAGCTGGAAGGGTCCTAGGATGGCTAGGAGTCCTATTGCACCAAGGATCCCACACACACACACGTGCAGATTATGGGGTCAAGTTGCAGCAGGGTCTGAGCGAGTTAGGGTCATGTTCTTTGGGTTGGGCTTGCTCAGTAGGGTCCCTAGATGGGTTGGCTAGGTTTTTGTTCGAAGTGGCTCGGGCGTGGCTCGGGTAAATTAAGAGATGGCTCGGGGTCGAAATTTAGGTGCCAAATAGGGTTTTAAAATAAAGAAAATTTGGAAAACGGCTCACGGGGGGTCGAGTCGTGGTCCATAAGGGCTAAAATAATATAAAAAGATTAAATTTAGAATTTAGGAATTTTATATTAAAGTTTGGTATTTTTCGGGATTAAAACACTGTTAAAACAATTAAGAAAAGATAATTGAAAAAGTCTAACATTTAAGACAAATAAAATTATGAAAAAATTCACGTAAGCCTAAATAATTATTTGGGACATGTTAGAGTCATGAAATCAAGGAAAAAGTCGAAAACGAAAATGTCGAGTCCAGGTGTAAAACGGTCTTTTTACACCGGGGAATTAGTAAAGGTCATGGTAGTGCCCGAAATGCTGTTTTTATGAAATATGATTATTTTTATATGTTTATGAATTTCCCATGATTTAAGTATGATTTTTAAAGGTCTAAGCGATTTTACGATTTTAAGAAGACGTTTAAAATACATGTTGCATGCTTGGTTTCAAAATGAAAATGTAAATATTATTCTCGATTTTTATAAAGTGGTGTGAATGAAAAATGTTGAAGGAAGTGAAGTGATTATGACTAATTCGTTAATTGTGGCGACGACGTGAGGGTTATGGTCCCAGTGAGAGCCCGAAGATTGTGTTTCCGTCATTGCGAATATGAGGTTATGAGGTTTGAGGTAAGAATGGGAATGTCGTGAGGGGAGAAGGCCCCAGAGGGAGCCCATTTATGGGAAAAGGCCCTAGAGGGAGCTCCGACGAGCGTATTTCTATTCGATCACGATAGGCCAGGGCCCAGTGGACCAGTGAGAGTGTTGCTGGTGTCCCCCACCGCCCAGTACTGAGGTTTCACTTAGATGGATCCATTGTCATGTCATGTCATGTCAGGAAAGTCACAATTAACGATCTGAATTCAACTAAAGATAAAGGAAAATAATTATGATCATGTTAAACGTTCATGTCATGTTGAGGAAAAAAAAGAGTAAGGTTTATTTATGCATGTCATGAAAATGTTTATGTTTAAAGTTGATGCATCATTATGAAGATATTTTTATTTAAAGTTTATGCATCATGAAAAAGTATTTTACGAAAATGTTCATGTTTGAAGTTTATGCATTTTCATGAAAACGATATTTTAAGTACAAGTATTTTTCACCGTTATATGTTGACTGTATTACGTATTACTCGTTATAAAGATTATGGTGTGTTGAGTCTTTAGACTCACTAGGTGTGATGGATGCAGGTGGTATTGAGGGAGGACTTGATGAGTGATTTGACTGGATTGAAGGCGCACACAACCCGAGGACCAGCGCTACATTTTCCGCATTACGCTTTATGATTTAAGTTAAAGATTTTTAAGATTATTTATTTATGCTTTGAGAGATTTTTTGAGAGGTTTAGTATGGGCTTTACTTTTCAAATTTATTGCTTTTTAGGTTTGGTAAACATTCGACGATTTTATTTTATGACCATTGCACTTGATTTTCAAAATGCTAGATGGTTGGTATTTTAATTTAAAGGGGTAAAATATTATATAAAAATATTTTCATGTGGTAAATGTACATGGTCGGAATTTGAGTGTTTTTAAAAAAAATTCTAGTACATTTAAAGCAATAAAAAGGTGAGGACGTTTCAGGTCTGCAGCTCGAACTCATAAGCCTTTAAATCAGCAAACAAGTCATGAAGTTCAATCTGGTTTAGATCCTTGGACTCCCTCATTGCCATGGTCTTGACATCCCATTCCTTGGGAAGACCTCTCATTATCTTTAGTGCAATCTCTTTGTTGGTATACACTTTTCCAAGTACATTTAACTCATTGATGACACTGCTTACTCTTTCATCATAATCGTGCATTGATTCTCTTGCTTTCATTTTGATGTTATAAAACTTTTGAGTAGCAACAGAAAGTTTATTTAACTTGGTTTGATCATTTTCTTCATACAGCTGGATCAGCTTCTCCCAAATTTCTTTGGCTATCTTACACATCTTTATTTTGCTGAAGGTTACTTTGTCCAGCGTTTTGTACAGAATGTCTTTAGCCACATTATCAAGATTCGTTTTTCTTTTATCTTCAGTTGTCCATTCATCTCTGAGCTTTTCTATTCTTTGCGGTGCCTCTTCTGTTATAGCAAGTGCTGTATTTGTTTTTAGAATTTTCATGGGTCCATCAATTATGACATACCACATTTCGTCATCTTGTGTAGCTAAATGAGCCAGCATTCCGGTTTTCCAATCATCAAATTCTTCTTTGAAGAACATAGGAATTTTGTTGAATGAAGTCATGCTGGCAAGTTTATAGATCAAAAGTATTCAAGAACAAGATTCAACCTCTCTGATACCACTTGATAGGATCGATTAACGTATCAAGAGTGTTTAGAAGGGGGGTTGAATAAACACTCACAGTTAAAACTGGTGTTTTCTAATTTTGAGTTCAGTTTGGTGACAAACTGTAAGGCTCGATATTTATTAGCCTTCATTGACGAAATACTCGGAAGATATGAGTATGCATGATATAGGGCTTGAGATTTATGAGTTTTCATTAATATGATACTCAAAGATATGAGATTGCATGACATGCAATGAGGGGAGAGAAGACATGAGAAATTAGAGTTTTGAGTACAAGACAGACCGCAGCGCCTAGAGAAGGAGTGCACCCGCGGTCATTTAATAGGAATTTGTGAGGGTGAGGCCAAAACCACACCGCACCCGCGGTCCAGGAGCCACCGCACCCGCGGTGGTAGAAGGATCACACCCGCGGTGCAGATACAGTGGGGTGACCGCACCCGCGGTACAACCAGGACCGCCCCCACGGTCGATGATTTTAGAAAAATAAAAGTGCTGCCGAAGCTTGAGCGCACCCGCGCTGCTGGAGCTACCGCACCCGCGGTCATGCGTGTTGCTTGAAAAATAATAACACTTGTCCTTGCCATGCAATATAAGGGTAGGTGTCTTATTTTCTGTCCATTTTCAGCTGAGGATCACCGAGAATAGCTCCAGGAAAAGTGAAAGCTTCTTCCATCTTTGAATTGAACCTTATGCAAGATTTAGCCATCCAAATATAAATCCGATTTCGGTTTTGAGCTCCTATCATTATTAGCTACAAGGTGATGTAAGTTTCCTTCAGTTCCTGCATGATTTGAGATATTGTGATTGAGGAAATTATGAATTGCACTAGATTATGTGTTTTTGTGAAGTTAATGATCATGTATCCGAAGTCGGATGGAAGAAATATGATCGTACGCAATTGTTATGAATTTCAGCATGTTTAGGACTAAAATTGTGACACCTCTGACCGGTTTTAATAAAATAGCAGCGGAAATTAAAATTTTTCTTTAAAATGGATGAAGGATTCAAAATACATTTCATAAATAATCAAAAGTATACACATGATCAATAAAATGATACAACAAAAAGTAAAATATCATTCTTGTGATCATGTCCAAAATGCTTGCAAAATAATCTTCTTCCTTCCATCTTGGTATGCATATGACTCCGGCCCACAATCAACGTCCCGGCCCGTCGCTCTTATCTGCATCACATGAAATAACTGAAATGAGTATAAAACTCAGCAAGTGGAACTCTTACATAGTAATGTACATATCATACTCTGAAAACATGGCTTTGAAATCAATAAATACCATCAACTCTTGGAACATGAATAACATAGCAATATAACAATAAGATGGTATTTCTCTTTTCTCTGTTGGATTGATATCTATATAGTATCTCTTTCTCTGCACCTATATCCCATCGATATAAATCGATAACTCTGAGGTATATAAGCCTATGGTCGTTGATCAACTAATTGCATTCAATCTCTGACTATGTATCTATCAATCCAATAATCATTTGAACTCTCTCTTTGGCATTTTATCAAACACTTTGAAGACCCTAATCTCTTGTATTCCCTTTAATACAATTGAGGCATAAAATGCCTCCAATATATATAACAAGTGTATCAATACATAATCATGAATCAAATGAAGGGAATAACACATTAAAACCATTGAAACACCATACATATAATATCATGTGAGCACAAGGAATGAAATTCCACTTACAACCAATAGAACCTTTGAATATAATCTCTTGGTACACAACCTACAATAATAAACCATGTATTGCACCATTATCAACTCAATAATCACAAACCCATACCATTAAATCCATAAAACCAACACAATCCACAAACTCATGGTTTCTCCCAACACCAAAAACAAGAAATAAACAAACCCATAAGCTTACCTTAGCTTCTTGAACCCAAAATAACCTTGTTCTAACTCCGGATTGAAGATTAATTGCTTGATTGAAAGAAAGGATAAGAAGAAAATGAAGAACCCTACTTGGAATCGTTGGACGAGAGAAAAGAAGAGAAGGAAAATGGTTAGAAATGAGAGTCTCAATCGGTTTTTATGCTTAAATCCACCCAAAACACGCTTTTCCACTGTACAGGGCGCTGGGGCGGTCAAGTTTTACCGCCCTAGCACGGAACTTACTGTCCGAAATCCAAAAATGCAGATCCAGGGGCCCTGGGGAGGCCAAACATCCCCACCCTAGCGCGGCACCTTCTGCCCAGGCGCGCGCTCTGCGCACAACTTCTTCAAAGATTGCTTCCGAAATGCCTCTTCCCTTCATAATTTAGGAAAGTGGTAAACTACAAAGGTGTAACCCTATGTCTTTTCTTGAATCTCTCCAAATTTCAGATCATTTGGATGTCTGAGTAAAATGTTATGCTAAATCTTCCAACATGTGTCACTGGAGGAACGACGAAACGCACGACACACTTCGGGGCTCTTTTGGCTTATCTTCCACAATAATTTGAACAAAACTCAAAATAAGAAAGTTACACCTCTATGTATTATCTAATTACTCCAATTGGCCTCATACCAATTGGCTCAACATACGAATTATCATGAATTTAATCGTAACGCCGCTACAATAACACTACACATCATCTATAACCAACCATACTATAAATCCTTAATCGAAACTCTTAACATCCAAACTATACTTAAACTTGACCAAGTAGTCAATAAACATACGAAATCTTTAATCGTACAGTACACCAGGCTCGGCTATTACAATCTCCCCTTCCTTAGAGGAATTTCGTCCCCGAAATTGACGTCACTTCGCAAACAACTCGGGATACTTCTCTTTCATCTCATCCTCTGGTTCCCACGTGGCTTCTTCAATCAAATGATTCCTCCAAAGGACTTTAACAATGCCGATCTCTTTGTTTCTTAACACTTTAACTTTCCGATCCAGAATCTGGACTGGAATCTCTTGGTACGTCAAGTTCGGCGTCAAATCCAATGGCTCGTGGCGAAGAACATGGGAAGGATTCGCAATATACTTCTTGAGCATTGATACATGAAAAACATTATGAACTCTGTCAAGATCTGGCGGTAGGGCTAATCTGTAAGCTTGATCACCAACTCTGTCCAAAATCTCAAATGGACCAATGAATCTCGGACTCAACTTTCCCTTCTTGCCAAACCGCATCAAACCCTTGAGAGGTGCTATCTTCAAGAACACATGGTCGCCAACCTCAAACTGCAACGGTCTACGACGCACATCTGCATAGCTCTTCTGTCTCGACTGTGCTGTCTTCATCCTCTCCCGAATAACAGCAACAACATTAGCTGTCTGTTGGACCAACTCTGGACCCAACATCTTCCTCTCACCAACCTCATCCCAAAACAAGGGCGATCTACACTTCCTGCCATAAAGTGCTTCATACGGTGCCATGCCAATCGTCGCTTGGTAACTGTTATTATATGTGAACTCAACAAGAGGCAATTTGGAATCCCAGCTACCAGGATAATCGATAGTACAAGCTATGAGCATATCCTCTAGAATCTGAATTACTCTCTCTGATTGACCGTCGCTCTAGGGGTGATAAGCCGTACTGAACGCTAACCGTGAACCCATAGCTCTGTGCAAACTCTTCCAAAACTCTGAAGTAAATCTAGGGTCACGATCAGACACAATCGACACAGGAACACCATGAAGTCTAACAATCTCTGCTATGTACTCCCCGGCATACTGGTTCATGGAGTACGTCGTCTTGACTAGAAGAAATTGCGCTGACTTGGTCAATCGATCAACAATAACCCAAATAGAGTTAAAACCTTCTGCGTTCTGGGAAGACCAGTCACGAAGTCCATCGTAATATGCTCCCATTTCCATTGAGGAATCGGCAATGACAACAATGTCCCAGCAGGTCTCGGGTGCTCAATTTTCACCTGCTGACAAGTTAGGCACTGAGAAATGAACATAGCAATATCTTTCTTCATACCTGGCCACCAGTAAAGTCTACGAAGATCCTGATACATCTTGGTACTACCTGGGTGTATCGAATATGGCGTGGTATGAGCCTCTGTCAAGACATCTCGCCGAATATCATCACCAACGGGAACACAAATACGGCCTCTGAAAGTCACCAAACCATCTCCATTCAATCCAAACTCTGAATTACCTCTCTCCTCTGCTCTAGCTCTCAACTCTGACAACCGAACATCAATGGCCTGCTCTCTACGGATCCTATCCGTCAAAGTAGCACGAATAACTAACGCTGACAAACAAGAAATGGTTCCCGGAACCACCAAAGCTATCTCCTCTCGCTGCAAGTCTAACAACAACGGCTGCTGAATCATCGAACTCAAAGAAGAACTCGACTTATGGCTCAAAGCATCCGCTACAACATTCGCTTTGCCTGGGTGGTAACTAATAGTCACATCATAGTCTTTGACAAGCTCTAACCACCGTCTCTGTCGCATATTGAGTTCTTTCTAAGAAAACAAATACTTTAAACTCTTGTGGTCCGTGAAAATTTCACACTTTTCGCCATACAAATAATGTCTCCAGATTTTCAAGGCAAAAACCACAGCTGCTAGCTCCAGATCATGCGTAGGATAATTCTTCTCGTAGTCCTTCAACTAACGAGAAGCATAGGCTATGACCTTTCCACGTTGCATCAGCACTGCTCCAAGACCCTTCTTCGACGCATCAGTAAAACAACAAAATCTTCTGAACCACTGGGCAATGCAAGAACAGGAGTTGTCATCAATATGTCTTTCAACTCCTGGAATCCACTTTGGCATTTATTGGACCACTCAAACTTCACAGTCTTATCCACATCCACAATAGAAGCCAAAAACCCATCACAACCTCTAAACTGCAACTTCTTAGCCTCAAGACACGAAATAAAAGGAAGGACCAGCGAAGTACCTGCACTGGCGAGCATACCTTCCCTATTGCCATCATCTGCAAATGTCACCGTCTTAGCAACACAATCAATCACTGCACGATAGGTTGATAGCCAATCCATGCCAAGTATAATATCAAATGCAACCATTTGGATAACAATCAGATCAGCATAAACCACTCGCTCATCAATTTGAACAGAGCACGCATACACAATAGATGTCGGGCACAACACATCTCCCGAAGGCAAAACAACATTGAACTAGAGGGGAAGAACAGAAGGAACTATACCCAAAGATCTCAAAAACAATTCAGACATAAAAGAATGAGTAGCACCTGTATCAATCAATTTCGTAGCTACTCTGCCTGAAATTAAAATAGTGCTAGAAATAACAGAAGAATAATGGTTTATACCTTCCTTCGTCATGGTAAAGATGCGACCCTGAACCTTCTCTTTACTCGCTCCTCTTGGACAATCTTTGGCAATATGGCCTGCAGTGCCACAACGATAACAATTATGAGTGCCAAATCTGCACTCTCCCCGATGATGACGACTGCACTTGGGACACAAAGGCTTCTCGGGATCAAAAGGTACTGTCGGTGGTTTAGGACTCGGCTCTATCTTGCCTTTCCCCTTGAAACGATCATTTCCTATTTGACTTGAACCCTGGCCTCTCTGAGCAATGGCCTGCTGTCTCGCTTGTCTTTCCCTGGCAATGTCCTTCTCATCTTGTTCGGCCAACAAGGCCTTAGCTACAATCTCCTTGAATGTCATAGCCTTCGACATGTTGATATCCCTTCGGATCTCTGCTCTAAGGCCTCGAATGAAATGAGCACCTTTGTCCTTGTCGTTGGAAGCAATATACGGGGCAAACAGACAGCCCTCCTCGAACTTCAGAATGTACTCATCAACATTCATTCCTCCCTGATGAAGCTCCAAGAACACAGTCACCTTCCTAGCTCGAAGAGCGTCTGGAAAGTACTTATCGTAGAAAAGATCGGTGAACTCTTGCCACTTCAATGCTGGAACATCCACACTAACCTTGGTAGCATTCCACCAAATGCGTGCAGCCTTGACTAACATGAACACTGCACAACTGATTCTGTCCTTGTCTTCGTACTGGAGATGATCAAAAATAGCCTCAAGAGCTTTGACCCACTCGACAGCTACCAAAGGATCAGTGCTTCCTGCAAATTCAGGCGGATCCATCCTCTTGAAAGCAGTAAAGATGCCATCGGTTCCCACTGCTTGAGCTACTTGACCTCTACCTTGGCCTGCACTTTGCATACGCAGCAACTGCTGGATCTGCTCACTATGGACCTTGGCTTGCTCTTTCAACAACTTGCCGAACTCATCGACAACTCTAGAGGAAGGACTATCCTCACCCTCTATGGCTTTCCTCTTAGGAGGCATACTCTACAATGTGCTCACACAAAACAAATCAATAGATAACAATGAATAGATGTAGAAGAAGACATACCCAGACAGTTGAAAGTAGACGAAGTCATATGCATTGGTCCGAAGAACGGTGCTCTGATACCACTAAATGTGACACCTCTGACCGGTTTTAATAAAATAGCAGCGGAAATTAAAATTTTTCTTTAAAATGGAGGAAGGATTCAAAATACATTTCATAAATAATCAAAAGTATAAACATGATCAATAAAATGATACAACAAAAAGCAAAATATCATTCTTGTGATCATGTCCAAAATGCTTGCAAAATAATCTTCTTCCTTCCATCTTGGTATGCATATGACTCCGGCCCACAATCAACGTCCCGGTCCGTCGCTCTTATCTGCATCACATGAAATAACTTAAATGAGTATAAAACTCAGCAAGTGGAACTCTTAGATAGCAATGTACATATCATACTCAGAAAACATGGCTTTGAAATCAATAAATACCATCAACTCTTGGAACATGAATAACATAGCAATATAACAATAAGATGGTATTTCTCTTTTCTCTGTTGGATTGATATCTATATAGTATCTCTGTCTCTGCACCTATATCCCATCGATATAAATCGATAACTCTGAGGGATATAAGCCTATGGTCGTTGATCAACTAATTGAATGCAATCTCTGACTATGTATCTATCAATCCAATAATCATTTGAACTCTCTCTTTGGCATTTTATCAAACACTTTGAAGACCCTAATCTCTTGTATTCCCTTTAACACAATTGAGGCATAAAATGCCTCAAATATATATAACAAGTGTATCAATACATAATCATGAATCAAATGAAGGGAATAACACATTAAAACCATTGAAACACCATACATATAATATCATGTGAGCACAAAGAATGAAATTCCACTTACAACCAATAGAACCTTTGAATATAATCTCTTGGTACACAACCTATAACAATAAACCATGTATTGCACCATTATCAACTCAATAATCACAAACCCATACCATTAAATCCATAAAACCAACACAATCCACAAACTCATGGTTTCTCCCAACACCAAAAACAAGAAATAAACAAACCCATAAGCTTACCTTAGCTTCTTGAACCCAAAATAACCTTGTTCTAACTCCGGATTGAAGATTAATTGCTTGATTGAAAGAAAGGATAAGAAGAAAATGAAGAACCCTACTGGAATCGTTGGAGGAGAGAAAAGAATAGAAGGAAAATAGTAGAAATGAGAGTCTCAATCGGTTTTTATGCTTAAATCCACCCAAAACACGCTTTTCCACTGTACAGGGCGCTGGGGCGGTCAAGTTTTACCGCCCTAGCGCGGAACTTACTGTCCGAAATCCAAAAATGCAGATCCAGGGGCGCTGGAGCGGCAAAACATCACCGCCCTAGCGCGGCACCTTCTGCCCAGGCGCGCGCTCTGCGCACAACTTCTTCAAAGATTGCTTCCGAAACGCCTCTTCCCTTCATAATTTGGAAACGTGGTAAACTACAAAGTTGTAGCCCTATGTCTTTTATTAAATCTCTCCAAATTTCAGATCATTTGGAGGTCTGAGTAAAAGGTTATGCTAAATCTCTCAACATGTGTCACTGGAGGAACGACGAAACGCACGACACACTTTGGGGCTCTTTTGGCTTATCTTCCACAATAATTTGAACAAAACTCAAAATAAGAAAGTTACACCTCTATGTATTATCTAATCACTCCAATTGGCCTCATACCAATTGGCTTAACATACGAATTATCATGAATTTAATCGTAACGCCGCTACAATAACACTACACATCATCTATAGCCAACCATACTATAAATCCTAAATCGAAACTCTTAACATCCAAACTATACTTAAACTTGACCAAGTAGTCAATAAACATACGAATCTTAAACCGTACCGTACACCAGGCTGGGCTATTACAAAAATTATGCAGATTTTGGATAGTATCATATGATTATGATGAGGTTTATGAATTGTGAATTGAGAATTATGATTTATTGAGTATATTGAGATTGAATTGATTGGTATTGCGAAAGATTACGCCGTTATGCCGTTGATTTATACCGAGATTGAATGTGAAAGGTATAAACCTTGAGTTTGAGTGTTATTGTGACGTGGTACGCCTCTACATTGCCATTTCAGATTTGTATTGGCAACTTTGATAGCGAGACTTCGACATCGACGGAGATTGTACGACGAAAGGTATAACTCATGTGATTATAGGGAAGACACGACTCGAGTCAGATTTGATTGGAGTTTCCCAACAAAATCACATACTAGATTTGTTATTGTTTATATCTTTGATATGAGTTGGATTTGTTTATAAATTTATATTCAAATCTCTTGATATAATCATGCTTTGTCTATAGATTTATATTCAAGCATTGAGATTGGAGAGTCATTGACAGATTTGTCAAAACTAGACGTTCGGGGTATCGACGCATAGGAGCAGACTTCCTCCGATTGTAGACATTCGATACAGACACGACCGAAGTCTAGGAATAAGACGTACAGTTACCCCGATTGGGAAGGTAGGTAACAGACAGTGACGTCTTATTCACCCCGGGATCCCTAGTGTAGAGTCGAGTTGAGTCAAGACATGATCTGATTTGTATTGCATGCTTATATAGATTGGTTTAATAGACTATGGAACCTATGATTTATGTTACATGCATGATATGGTGTTTTATCATTTTATTATGCATATGCATGTATACATGTTTTATACTGGGATTTGTTCTCACCGGAGTTTCCGGCTGTTGTTATGTCTGTATGTGTGCATAACAACAGGTGGGGCAGGATCTGGGTCACGACAGAGATGAGTTCGAGATAGCGTGGTGACTACGGACGCAGAAGATGACTAGTGGCTTTTACTAAACTTGTATTATTTGTAGTTATGGGTTGTATTAAACTTTACACTAGTTTGGAGTGATGTATTAGAATGAGACATGTATTTTATGTTGAGAAATAAAACATAGAACTCTTTTAGGCTTATTTCTATACATTAGAATCAATGTTGAAAAGCGAAAATTTGACCCACATTTTCTCACAGATCCATTTAATCCCAGACAGAATCGATTTAGAGCCCAGGTCCCCACACAAACTGATTCTCGGAATCTTGATGGTCAATGGCAATCAGTTAAACTAAAGTAGTTGCGGAAAATAACTGACTGAAAGATAGAATACGAAACTGAAATAAAGTAGGCAAGGGTTGTTTCTGGATGTTCGGAGAATTTAATTACTCCTACGTCACCCCTTCTATCTCAAGGATAGGATATCCACTAAAATACTTTGATCAAATACAAGAATTGTACTGACCCACTTCAGTTTGGACTTAACACTGCCAAAAACTGAAACTCTTAGTTTAACAGAATGTTCTCAGTGCGTAACTGATCTTAGCACTATCGAATTTCAACGATTATTACAACTTGCTAGTGAACTCAAATTGTAGCCTTAACTGCTACGAATATACCAAGTAAAAGTGAGCTAAGATTTTTTGACAGAGTGACAACAAGCTTTTGAATAGTGTTAACTTATTCCTTCAGCTGTTCTTCTGTCATATTTATAAGCTTCTTTTCTCCAACGGTAACTTGAGATGAATTTGAATCTTTGTATCTCTTGATTTCTACTTGATTATTCCTTGGACATTGTTTGCTTCATTTATTGTGATGCGGCGTCTTAACTGCTTTCGCCGAAATGCGATTTTCTAAGCTGTCTTGATTAAGGTGCGTCGTTCTACATTCTGTTGCAGTCTTTTATGTCTCTTTGTCGGTTGACGTGTTTCAGTTACTGGTGAGGAGAATAACTGAATTTTCAGTTCCGAGTTCAGTTGCTGAGTTCAGTTTGCTTGATCAGTTGGTTCGAATTTTCATTTGGTTCTATATTTTGTCAAACTCCAGAATTTAGTTTCCAACAATCTCTGTGTGTGTGTGTGGTGGCAAGGCAGGTCATGGTCAGGTCCATCAAATTCAAAGACTCGCAGAACCCACTTGATAGGGTCTAAACCCACCCTGCCAGGATCCTTTAGCAGCACTTCCTCCATTATGATTTTTTGAACCAGTTCATGCAGTGAACTCGACTTATATAGTAAAGTAGTCTGGTGGCGAATGGGGCACGCGTTGGAAGAAGAGATTTGTTTTTCAGCGGTTGGATGGTTAGGACACTTTATCTTTCGAGATAAAGGGGGCCTGAGATTTTTGTACGTCGGGGTAGGTTTAATACGAAGTCGGGTTTTGACCCTGCCCGATCTATTATCATCCTTACTTATGTCCTAACTTAAAACAATGTACAATAATAATAATAATAATAATAATAATACACTTAAAGAATTTGGAGTATTAAAAAAGATTACTGACCTAAGATTTGAGGGCATTTACGTAGGCATTGACCATAATTTCAAAATCAACGGTTTTGGTTCCAATAAATATGGAATTCGTAGTGTCCTCGCCCATGACGCTACCATTAAACCGAAATACATCCATAGTTAAACTTAAATAAACATTATCTATATCCATTATATCCAAAACACAAACCTAATGAAAAATAAACTTAATTAACTTCTACAAATCCATCGAAGATAATTTAAAATCTAAGTAAATAACTAATAAACCTCATGTTGGTAGAAACAAAATCACCCTAGTCGTTTCCTCCACCTCGTCCACCGCGAGACGTGCTCCATGTAAATGAGGTATCCAATATAAAAGTAAAAACGCGAGCAACCTAATTGCCCAATACATACACAAACCTATATGCAAATGCTGAAAACATGTACTATGAACTATGATCAGATATTAAAAAAAAAAAAAAAAACAAGAGAATCATGCTCGATCTGAAGGTGCCTAAAGTGTATAGCACTCTATTTAGATGAACTAGTGGATGACTCCGAGCCTAGACATTAAAAACAAATAGGGTGATATTACTAATGTAAGGTCCAAAATTAAGACGATGTAATCCAACTGCATGCAAATCTAGATAATATGAAAAATGCTTAATTAATTGATTTTAATTGCTAAATTTATTATGTGACATGTTTGTATGATGTTTTAGTAGTTTTTCTACTTACATGCATTGAAATGTATTTTTAAGAGTTATTCGAGTTGCGATCGAGGAACGGAGATCGAGGGCTTAAAATGAAAAAAAAACGTTTTTTCTTAATAATTGTTTTTAATTATTTAAAACATGATTGATGATTTTCATATTTTTGAAAATAAAGAGTTTTGAGGTGATTTTATACTTCAGGACGTAAATTTTATCGATGTTAGATTTTCAACAAAAATATGAATGTGTTGGCAACCCGGCTAATAAATTCACAAACTTTTCTGCTCAAAATAATTTTTATATTTTAATTAAACACTAGTGGGAATAAACCTCCTTAATGGGCCTAAGACTTGTTAGTGGATTAATTAAGTATATAATATACAATTTCACCTCATAACCCCATTAAACGCCACACCTCTTTCCCGTACAATTGCAAACTTCTCTGAGCACAATTACACGGCACACACAATATTTTTGAAGAGAAAATTCGAAAGTTTCAAAGGAAATCAAGTCAAGGTCGTTCGTCGCTATTCTTCGTAATCGTCAACGAGAATTCGTGCGTTAAATATGCAAAGGCAAGCCATGTTTTTTTCCTTCAAGTATCTATCGCAACATATATTTAAACATGTTTTGAAATAAAACAACGCACACAACTTGATATTTTCGTAACTATGCTTATATGTGTATTAAACTCTTGAATTGTGGTTCCAAAATCATGTTTCTATGTTGTTCAAGGGGCTGGCATGATTAAGACATGATCAAGAATTTCTTTACACGAGTTTAGAGTCCTAAGAACAAACACAAAATGCTGCACATCAAGAAACGATCAAGCTAGAACCAAAAAGTCTGTCATGGTTTATGTAGGGCTCGGTTTCATGAGATGGTGGCTAGCTTCGTCTCGGCTTGGGGCCAGGGCTGGGCAGGAGTCCCACCCGAGAGAATCCCATGCTATCACGTTTTGTGCAGCAGCCGCGCAAAGGCTAAGGGGCTCGTCCAGGGGTCTCATGGCTTGGCTAGGGTAACT
Source organism: Primulina eburnea (assembly GCF_022965805.1). NCBI lineage: Eukaryota > Viridiplantae > Streptophyta > Magnoliopsida > Lamiales > Gesneriaceae > Primulina > Primulina eburnea. The sequence continues at coordinate 22,406,225 of NC_133108.1, read as the reverse complement.
CCTTAGGGTCTTAGGTGGGTGCACAGAAGCAGGTTCAAGGGTCGGGTCGATGGCTAGAGTCCTAGGAACACAAACTTGGAGTCCACGCACAAAGGGAGTCTCGGCCACTTCATGCATCAGCTTGTGTTGTTTGGTTTTGGGGCTTGGGTTGGTTCCTGAGGGTTCTAAGAGTCCAGTAGGGTCAATAGGGGGCTTGGCTCGAGGTTGGCTCATGTTGGCTCGAGCTTGGCTCAAGAGGATAACAAGAAGGCTCGAGGATGACTTTGTTCGAAGGTTAGGGTTTTTTTATAAAAATAAAATCGAAACACGGGGGTCGAGTGGTGGTTCACGAGGGCTAAAATAATATTAAAAAGTCTAAGTTTTGAATTTAGAAATTTTATATTAAAGTTTGAAATTTTTCTTGATTAAAACGCCTTAAAAATGATGAATTAAGGAGTAATTATAAAGTCTAGTATTTAAGTTAAATAAAATTATGAGAAAATTAATTTAAGCTTAAATAATTATTTGGGACATGTTAGAGTCTATGAAATTAGGAAAAATGTCAAAAACGTGAAATTTTACGTCTTGTGGTAAAACGATAATTTTACACCCAAAAATTAGGAAACGTCATGAAAGTGCTCTGATTGTTGTTTCATATGTTAATGTGTTTATTTTAAATGTTCATGGATATTTATATGTTAAACTTTTTATTTTAAAATATTTTTGTATTTTATGATTTAATGTGGACATTTAAAAGATATGTTGCTTGCTTAGTTTAAAAGGAAAAAAGAAACGTTATATGCATGTTTATTTTATAAAGTGATGAGAATATGAAAAATTGAAGGAAGTGAAGTAATTGTGAATAATACGATGCTATATGGGAGATATCGTGAGGGTAAAGGTCTTAGTGGGAGCCCGACGATCGTATTTCCATTGATACGAATACGAATAAGATGATATGTAAATACATAAGACCAAGGCTCAGTTGTCGGGTGAGAGTGTCACTGATGTCCCTCGCCACCCAGTACTGTGGATACATGTAGATGAATCATCGCCCATACGTAGACGAACACGTAAGTCACAATTAACGATCTGAATTGAACGAAAGGAAAAAATAATACGTATATGTTGATGATAATATGTATATGAATATGTTGAAGATGATATGAAAATGTTTATGAAAATTATTATGTTTAAAGTTTATGCATTTTTATGAAAATGATATTTTAAGTACAAGTATTTTCACTGTTGTATGTGATTTTATACGCATTTTTTTTTATGACGAATATGTTATGTTGAGTCTTTAGACTCACTAGGTGTGATCGATGCAGGTGATAATGATAATTATGCTGTTGGAGGTCTTGATAGTGTCAATATGTCAAGGATACAATTCTTGTTCATATAATGAAATTTTAAAATTTCTAATATCAAAATATTCACTTGCTATATTGCGTAGCTGCCAGTTTTGTGAACTAGTTTACCAAACAGACAGATCCACTTTCTTCCCTTAATTACCTATTAATCTAACTTTCATTTCTTCCATCTTATGAAATCAACTTATAAACTCCTTTATAAGCATTCTTTTTCATCTCCATAAAACAATAGTCGTCAAATTCAACTCCTTGAACTTTGATTTTCTCAATGGGAGCACATAATATGATACTTGTGTCACCCTCAAAGGTTCAGGGATACAATTCGGATTTATCCTAATTAGCCTCATTCTTTTCATCAACTTCTTGATCAAGAATGTCAGAACACATTTCTGATTGCACCCTTCGGATCATGGTAAGAACGTCTAGCAGCATCATCATCGACCCATGATCCCTTAGGTGTCGTTGATAGTTCCTGCAAGAACCTTAAGTTATGGTTAGCGTATAGTAAGGTCCCTTCAACTCATATATCCCGATAAAATTTACAATCATTAGTATATCGAGAGTTGCCTATGAATTCGATAATGTTGTGATGTATTTTTTAGTAATAATAGTATCATGATATGTGCAACTGAGGAAACATCTTTCCAAAATGCACGTCTTATTCTGGCCAAAGATCCTTGCATATTAACTCATCGTACCACATAGGATATTTTCTTCTGTAGGCAAACGGTGAATTCCCGACTAAAATGAATTTTCCCCTACGTATTTTGAAATTGCACCCAATGTCGCCACCTGATGACCCTCAATGGAGCCAGTAAACGGATCAAAGTGCATGCTAGTATGTAGTGCCTCTACTTTGTGTCCCGGGTCAGAGGAATAATTGTGCACAAACATAACCGAGGACTATTCCACTTGATTAGGAGAACCACTTGGACAATATAAGTTAGGATTATTCAGTGTATATATGATCACCCATTTGTACGAATTGACATCTTCATTCCTTTACCAATGAAACATGACGTTTATATCGCAGATACTAGCCTTAATTTCAAGTGACCTATATCCTTATTTTAGATTGTTGATTCGATTAATGACTTCTAGAAACACTCAGTGCATATGCAATATCAGGTCGAGTAGATATCATACCATATATTATACGACTATAGCAGACTCATATGATATGAAGCTCATGGTTTCTATCTCCTTATCAATCTTAGGACACATAGACCTTGATACATTCACACAATTACAGATTAGGAGATATCCTCTCTTGTACTCCTTCATAGATAATCTCCTCACTATGGTATCGATATATATATGGATTGGGTGAGCCCTAGCATTCTATTCGGTCTATCCCTATAGATATGTATTTATAATACATAGTATTCTTCACTCATATCCTTCATGGAGAATGTCCGAGGTAATCATACTTTAGTTTATTACAAGATCCATATATCATTCACAGTGAGTAGTATGTCATCAACGTAAAGTATCAGGACTGTCACTGCACTCCCACTAACCTTCCTGTACACAAAAAGTTCCTTATGATTCTTGACAAAATCAAACTCTTTGATAGTTTTGTCAAATCCGAGGTTCCATCACCTTGATGTCTGATTGAGTCCATAAATAGATCTCTCAAGTTTGCATATATTATGCTTACTTCCTACTGATGTGAATTATTCTGGTTGAGACATGTAAATCGGTTCCTTAATGTCCCCATTAAAGAGTGTTGTTTTCACATTCATCTCTCATATTTCATAGTCGTATCATGCTGCTATGACTAGCAATATCCTAAAGGACTTGAAAATCGCGACTGGATAACAGGTTTCCTCATAGTCAACAACTTGCCTTTGAGTATATCCTTTTGCTACAATATTTCTTTGAACGTCACCACCTTCCCTTCCGCCCCGAGTTTTCTTTTTTAAATCCATTTGCATCTTACGGGAAAAATTCCCATCCTACGGTAACAATTCCCACATGTGGATCTATTAAGAACTTTACTTAGTTCGAATACATAGAGCCTATCTCATAACACATGGCTTCAAATCATTTAGATGAATCAACATCAGAAAACGCTTCTTTGAAATTTCTTGGATCACATTCAGGAATGGTCTCACATTGGACCTTTTCAAGAAGCAAGCTCATCTTATTAGGCGACCTTGGGACCATTTCGGATCTCCTAGGAGGTTGTATTTCTACGACTAGCTATTGGGGTGTGGGTTCTGCTATTTTTGTATAGGTTTGTTCCCGAATCTCTTCGAGTTCTATCATCCCGCCTTTTCTATCCTATAGAAACTCATTCTCTAAGAAGATGACATTCTTTGAAACAAACACATGTTTCATTGGCATCATAGAAATAATATCCAACATAATTCATAGATATCCCACAAAGTAGCACAAATTGGCTCTACTATCCAATTGTCTCCCACAGCCTTCTTCACGTAAGCAGGACATCACCATACTCTTAGTTAAGAAAAATTGGGTGTCTTTTCCATCCATATCTCATATGGAGTTTTATCCACTACCTTTGTAAGAACTTGGTTCAACAACTTTGTCGTTGTTTCAAGCGCAAATCCCCAAAAGGATGACAACAATTCACCAAATCTCATCATAGATCGAATCATGTCCATCGATGTCCGATTACGACGTTCTGACACACCATTCAACTTTGTGTGGCATGAAAAGTCCACTGTGAGAGAATCTTATTCTGTAGGGCCAAATTCAGTACACGTAAAACACATGCATTTAATTAAACTATTAAATCATTTACTTAAGTTTAAAATGATTTTAGAGATGCATGATTTACTCAAATGCATTATTTTAAATTAATTATGGTTTTGTGATTCACGTTAAAATGTTTTTCGAGCTTCATGTTTCAGGCGATTATTCAATGCGGGATCGAGGAATAGAGACCGACGACGATTTTAGCAATATTTAGTGATTTAGGATTTTAAAACTTTTAAAGATCAGAAATTGTGCATTTTATTTTAATTAGAGGATTTTAGTAAAGTGAGTGTTAGTTTACCATTTTGATTAACTTGTTAATTGAGTGGGTAACTTAATTAGCTTGTAATTATCTAATTAAGCAATCTTTATTCCCTATTTACTTCAAAACTCACGCACACACCAACATCTACACACACACACACTCTTACATTTAACACGCGCACATTTCACTACCTTTCATTTCAGTTATTTTTAAAAGAAAACTTATAGTCTTGAGTTCTCTCAGCAGCGGCCCCTCTCCTCTGTATTTTCCAGCAAGTTTTCTTCTTTTCTTAAAATAAATCGTGCCACGTTCATCCCAGATCAACCCTCGCATATTTCCCGCTTCGGTGTTATCGTTTCAGTAACTTTAAATATCAAAAGACATGTATATTCTTTCATTCTTGCATCGATCTTCTCATATTATACGTTATTTTGTTTATTATGATTGAAAATTCATGCATGTTTTGCAAAGTTTGAGCATAAATTTGTTTGATTGATTTTGAAACGTTTTTTGATCTCAAAGCTCGAAATTTACTGTCATTTTAAATACTGCGATTTTTCGGTCGATTTTCTGGATAAACATTCAACATATAAAACGTATAACTCTTGAATACCTTCAATTTGACAGTAAATTCAAAATATTTGGATAATAAATGAGTGAGTTATGATCATTTTCGTGGGACTGCTCAAACTGCATTTTTCTGTAAAATGTGTTCTTGAAGTTTTATTGTTGCGGGCTTCGTTGGGGATCGACGTGTGATTGCTGCTGAGTTTAAGTATATCAAAAATGATTTTGGGATGATTGTTCGTGTTTCTTTTCGTGTCATTAGCACTTGGTTGAATTAGAAGTCGTAGGATACTATCGAAGATTCATTAAAGATTTTGCAAAACTTGCGGTTCCAATGACACAGCTAACTCGCAAAGACAACCCTTTCCTGTAGTATGATGAGTGTGAGAAAAAATTTTGCAAATTAAAAGAAATGCTTACCAGTGCACCTGTATTAGCTTTACCAGAAGGGACAGAAGGATTTGTGGTTTACACAAATGCCTCAAAAGAAGGCTTTGGATGTGTATTAATGCAAAACGATAAAGTTAATTATTGCATATGCATCTAGAAAATTAAAGAATCACGAGTTAAATTATCCCACTCATGATCTAGAATTAGGGGCAATAGTGTTTGCATTAGAAAAATGGAGACACTACTTGTACGGTTCCACTTTTGATATTTATACAGACCACAAAAGCTTGAATTATTTATTTACTTAAAAAGAGCTGAACATGAGACAAAGAAGATGGATTGAATTTTTGGAAGATTACGATTGTTCCATTCTTTATCAATCAGGTAAAGCTAATGTAGTGGCTGATGCTTTAAGCAGAAAGATTAGCATGGGTTGTTTGGAAATGAAAGAAGTAAGAGAATGGGTACACATCCATTCACGTGGGCACTTGGCCGGATTGAGAATCGAACCTGAATTTCATACCAGAATTAAGCAAAATCATGAATTGGACCAAGAACTTCCAAAACTCCGTACTGATACCAATTTCGTCACTAATTCCAAAGTAGCTTCCTCGTCGGAATGGTTCAGCTACTTGATCTTGACCAACTTGGTAACTTTGTTCTGCAATCTCCTCTCCTGTCAATCTAAAATCTGAATAGGCTTCGTCTTGTATGACAGGTTAAGTGATAGATGTAATGGTTCAAAGCTCAGCACATATGAAGGATTGGCCATGTTCTTCCTTAGCGTCGAAACATGGAACACATTGTGTATACCTGCCTGATTCAGCTGTAGTGCTACTCAATAGGCTAGTGTTCCCAATTTCCCAAGGATCTCGAATGGTCCTATGAATCTTGGAATTAATTTGCCTCTTCCCAAATCACATAACACCCTGCATAGGTGTTATTTTTACGAAGATGTGGTTTCCTACAGAAAATTCGAGGTCCCTTCTTCTTTTGTCAGCGTACCTCTTTTGACGACTCTGAGCAGTCTTCATCCTGTCTTGGATTGACTACTATATCCACTGTCTGCTAAAAAATTTCTGGACCAAGTTCTAATCTCACCGACTTCATCCCAGTGAACTGGCGATCTGCATTTCCTTCCATAAAATGCCTCGTAGGGAGCCATGTGTATAGATGACTTGAAACTGTTGTTGTAGGTGAACTCCACTAGAGGTAACTTTGATTCCCAATTTCCATAGAAATCGATTACACATGCTAGCAGTAGGTCTTCTAAAATCGGTATCACCCTCTCGAACTGACCATCTCTCTGAGGATGGAATGTTGTACTGAATAGAAATTTTGTCCTCATTGCGGAATGCAAACTCTTCCAAAAGGACAACGTGAACCTCGGGTCTCTACCAGATACAAAGGTAACTAGGATCTTGTGTAATCTGACTATCTCTCGGATATAAAACTCTGCATACTGCGTCATGGAAAATGTCGTCTTTACCAGCAAGAAATGCGCCGACTTGCTAAAACGATCAACGATTACCCAAATTGGGTTAGATCATCTGACCGATCTCGGCAAATCGACTACAAAATCCATGGTAATGTTATCTCATTTTCACTCGGGAATAGGAAGAGGCTTGAGCATCCATGTGGGTCTCTGATGCTCTGGTTTCACATGCTGGCAAGTTAGTATTCAGATACAAATCGTCAAATATCTTGTTTCATTACTTGCCACCAGTAAAGAATTTGCAAGTCTTTATACATATTGGTGCCTCCTAGATGAATAGAATATGGTGTTGTATGAACTTCAGACAATATATCCCCTCGAATCGATTCATCTCTAGGCACCTAAATCCTTCCTCTATATTTTCAATCTCATCGCTCATTGTATATATATTATGGTCCTTAGACTCATCTCTCGATCATCATTTATGCAATTGCTCTTCGGATGTCTGTCCACCAAGAATACGGTTTATCAAAGTGGACTGCACTGTCAAGGTGGATAATCTAGGAGCTCTTCCCCTAGGATAGACCTCGAGATCGAATTTATGAATCTCTAGTTTTAGATGTCTCTGTACTGGCAGCTGTGACATAACTCCCGCTTTCCTACTCATGGAATCAGTGTCTACGTTGGCTTTTCTCAGATGATAGCTGATATCGCAATCACAGTTTTTCACCAACTGTAGCCACCATCCATGTCTCATGTGTAAACCCTTCGGAATGAAGAAATATTTGAAACCCTTGTGATCAGTAAATATCTGGAATTTCTCACCATATAATTAGTGTCTCCATATTTTCAAGGCAAAGACCACGACAGCTAACTCCAGATAATGAGTCGAAAATAATTTTTTTATTCACCTTCAACTAACTAGAGACATATGTGATGACTCGACAATGTTGCGTCAATACGGCGCCTAATACGAGCTTAGAGGCATCTATGTACAATAGAAAGCTGCCTTGCCCTGATGATATGGCTAATACTAGCTTTGTTATTAGATCTTGTTTCAAAGTGTCGAAGATCTTCTGCCAATTAGCACTCCATATAAATTTGGCATTCTTCTTCGTCATCGAGTTGAGTGGCACAACAATAGAAGAAAATCCTTTAATGAATTTTCTATAGTAACCCGCTAAGCCCAAGAAACTGCGGATTTCTGATATTCTAAAGCTCAACCCATTCCTCCGGTGTTTCCACTTTGGACGGGTCAACCTCAATGCCACTACTAGAAATAACATGTCCCAAAAATGCCACATTCTCTAACCAAAATTCACACTTGCTGAACTTTGCAAACAACCTGTGATTTTGCAACACTTGCAATGCGGTACATAGATGCTGGACATGGTCCTCCTGGTTCTTTGAACAAATGAGGATGTCATCTATGAATACGATGACAAACAGATTCAAGTAAGGCTGAAATACGCAATTCATGAGATCCGTGAAGATCGCTATAGCATTTGTCAATCCAAATGGCATTACTAGGAACTCGTAATGCCCATAGCGAGTTGAAGGCCTTCTTCTGCACATCTGCGTCCTTGACCCTCAGCTGGTGATACCTATGGCAAATATCTATCTTGGAAAACATGGAATATCCTTGCAATTGATTGAATAAGCCTCGATTCTAGGCAATGAGTACTTATTCTTCATTGTGACTCAATTCAGCTCCCGGTAGTCGATACAAAGCCTCATTATTCCGTCATTCTTCTTCAGAAGAGTACCGGTGTGCCCCAATGTGAAAAACTAGGGCGTATGAATCCTTTCTCCAATAGCTTTTGTATCTGCTGTTTGAGCTCTTTCATCTCCGCTGGTGCTAAATTGTACGCTGCCTTGACGATTGGCACGTTACCCGACATAAGATCTATAGAGAACTCCACATCACACTCAGGTGTATACTCGCGATGACGTCAGGAAACACGTCAGGAAAATCTCTGACAACTGGGACGTCTGATACTGTTTGACTGATAGTAACAGGGGCTGAAATAATGATCGCTAAGAACACCTGGCACTCCTTGAGCATAAGCTTCTCGCTTGAAAACATTATATCATCTCCGGCATGCTGTTGCACATACTTGGCTCGAATACAAACTCCTCCTTGCCCAATGGCCTGACCCTCGATTATTTTTGTTGAAATTCAATCATCACTCCATTTTTTGACAACCAATCCATTCGTAGAATGATGTCAAACTTGGGCATCGAAAATACTATAAGGTTAATGTAGAATGATTTCATGGTTCAGCATGAAGCAAACATCCATAGCAACTTCCACAACTGAAGCAGAATATCTTGCTGCTAGAAGCTGCTGCGCTCAACTCCTCTAGGTTCAGCAACAACTAAAAGACTATGGAGTCACTACAAAAGAATCACCAATCTTTTGTGATAATACAAGCACAACTGCGATTACATATAATCAGTTATTCACTCAAGGACCAAGTATATCGATATCAAACATCATTTCATCATAGATCATGCTCTAAAGAAGGCAAACAGACCGGAATACATACCAACTGATCAACAAGCAGCTGATATCTTCACCAAACCATTACCCGGGACTAAGTTTTCTCATTTTCACAATATTCTTGGTTTAATTGATCTGTTTTAATTATTTGTGTTCATGCTGATATGTTAGTTATTGCTAATTACTATTCAGTTAATCAATTGTCAGTTAGTCAACTGCTAGTTAGTCAACTGATATCAGTTAGTATGAAGAAAAGAAACAACAATGAATCGAAACAGCAATTTTATTGATAATATTTTTCACACATTACACGAGTTATTTCCCTTTCAATGGCATCTCGCCAAAGGGACATTCAACTTGACAAAGCATTACAGGAAATTCCTCTATAGCCTTCCGAAAAGACAATCTTTTCCAGCACTCTCTACTCCTTCAATAGCATCAACTCTATAAGACCTTCATCAGTGGCAAGATCTGAAGTAAGGATAAAATCGAGACGCCTCTTATACTTGATCTCAGTTGCCCTCTGTTTATCAGTAACAACTAATCTATCTCGCTGAATGGTCTAGAGGTCATGTATTTTAGTCCAGGTGGACATGACTTTTTTAAAGACAAAATCCTCTATAGCTTGTTTCACACTCTGTAAACAACGAAGAGTTGCTAAAGGAAGAGGGGTGTTGGAACTGCTTGCTATATCCATCTGTGCATAATTGTTTTTGTTATTATCTAATGACACCGATCATATTCATAGACAGGCCCGTATTGAAGAAATAGAAGAAGATGCAGAGACATCAGTTAACAGAACACACTTGACTGATTCAGACTAAGTTTCTTCTACCCTCTTTTATTAATATGCATTTATTGAGGGGGTGTCGAATTTAAATGGTTAACTAATAAGACAATAGTCAGTTGGTCTTCAACTGAACTGACTTAATTCTCAACTGATCACTCAGTACCTGACCTAACTTATCTTATACAAAAATTTAACTAATTATTCGATAAGTATTCCATATGAAGTGATGGGACAGTTAAAATCTTGCATTTAATTAATGTCAATCATTAATAATAATTTGAAACGTGGCCCCACGTGGTTCATTAGCTCGCCAAAGCAAGCTCATTTGCTGCTCTCACCTTGGAAAAGTTCCAAGTGATGACTGCTATCGTGGTTGGCCGAAGACTGAAATGGTCAGCCATCATCTTTTCAATCCTAAAGAACATGCTTCAATCCTGCAAACAGTCCAAGAGATTTTATGTGCTACTCAGCTATTTGTTGAAGAACAACGTTTCGGTGGGTGACTCTTCTGAGAAGTCATCCAAATTTAAAAAATTTAAAGCTAAGAGTGTTCAGCTACCAAAAATCAAGCTGGACATGTAACCTGAGCAGTTCATTAAAGTAAAGAAGGATATTGGGACGAAAGAAGCTCCCAAATCAGCCAAGAAAGTCAAGAAGATAGCTCAGAAAAAGACAATCAAAATGAAACTGATTGTCAGTGAGACTAATTCAGAGAGAACTGCATCTCCAAAAATCACGAAGAATCCAAGAACTCTCAAAACCAAACCATCAGTTGTTCTAGAAACGATCCCAACTGAAAGATTGAAACTGACTGGAGCTGAACAGCCTATCAGCGCCATACCTTTGAGGTAAATTTCAGTCGAGTCTTCAACTGAAGGTTAGTCACCACCTCCAACTAATCCGGCTAAGAAGATTATCACCAAATATGGTGATAAGAAAAAATCAGCAGGAGTCCAAGCTCCATTGATCTCCATCACTGATCCAACTACTCTACCATTTGTCAGACCAAAAGGAGTGATCATAAAGGAGATAATGGATGCAACTGAATCAGCACTGAGTATCTCTCATGTCCTAACTGACCCGAAAGGAAAGGGCAAGTTGAATGAAGAGCCCCGACCGACAAACTCAATTCAAACTCATATCGATCTGATATGGAAAGATGTCAATGATGAATCAAAGCTTAAGACTTACAATGAATGGATCAATTTAGAACCAGAGTTTTTGTGAAGCAATTGCAGAAGAAAGTAGTTTTGAAGAAATTCATTTATTTAGAAACTGTAGTCTTGAAGGTAGTCAAAGCTACCTCAATTGTTCGAGCACGAGAAAGGCATACTTATTTGATCTGGTGCGTGTCGAGAAACTTGCACAACTGATCACTCAGCTCCGCCAAAATTATGATCCAACCAGTCCAACTTTTTTCGATGACAGAGCTGTTCATGATCAGCTTGACACAGATCTATGCTCACTACAGATGAATATCAAAAGTTGGGAAATGGATCAAGAGTTGATTATTCCAACAAATGATCAAAGTCCTTCATCTGAAGAGCCAGCTGAACAATCAGTTCAACACCCTGAGCCATCCCAGGAACTAGTTACTGAATCAACTAAGCTAGCAACTGCTCCCTCCTCAAAAGATGCTCAACCAATATCTTCAGTTCCTCAATCTTCAACTTCAAACCTTCAGCTCTACACTGATTCTGATTTATCATTGGCAAATATTGACGAGGTCATACAATCAGTCGCCACTAACATCCAGCTGAATATTCTATCTATAGAAACACTTGAAGAACCGAGCTTAACTGAACAACCAGTCCTCAGAGGCTATTTTGCAAGAAACTGAAGAACCAGTTCTGTGACACCTCTGACCTCTTTAAATAAAATGCACAGCGGAAATTAAATTTTCTCTTTAAAAATATGGAAGGAGTTTCAAAATACACTTCATTAAACATTTACATCCAAAATAAATATATGATCATTTAAATGACATAACAAAAACAAAACATCATTCCTATGATCATGCCATCAAAATCATCCTTTCATCGGTGTATGCATATGACCCCTATCTCGCAGTCAACGTCCCGGGCCACCACTCTGATCTGCATCACATGAAATAACTGAAATGAGAATAAATCTCAGCAAGTGGAACTCTTACATAGCAATGAACAATAAATTCTGTAAAACATAGCTTTGAAATCATAAATACCATCAACTCTGGACTATAAACTCTGAACATGAATATCATATCAATAGCAATAGCAATAGCAATAGCAATGAGATGGTATTTATCGTTACTATGGGGATTGATATCAATAGTATCTCTGTCTGTGGGTTGTTCGTATCCCAAATCGATATAAATACCGATAACTCTGAGGGATAAAAGCCTATGGGCGTTGATCAACTAATATTGCATGCAATCTCTGACTATGTATTTATCAATCCGGAAACATTTGAATTCTCTGACATTTAAACATGAACTTTGAAACTCTATATTTCTCTTGTATTCCCTTTTTCAATATATATGAGACAACAAATGCCCCAATAAATATAACAATTGAATCAATACATACAATGGTTCAAATGGAAGGGAATATCACATAAAACCTTTTAAACACAATACATATAACCTCATGTGAGCAAAAAGGGAGGAATTCCACTTACAACCCACAAGAACACCACAAACTTAGTTCTCGATCACCACCTACAACAATAATCCAAATATAACACCAATATCAACTCCAAATCCAAGAAACCAAGCTAATAATCCATAAATCCACAAGAATAACAAACCCAACACAACTCTCAACTCGAAACCTTAAAAGAATCGCACCAAAAACTTACCTAAGCTTCCTAGCACCACGGAGAACGTTGATCTCAAGTCGAATCGCCAAATAAATGCTTGAATCGAAGATAGGAAGTGAAAGAAAAGAAGAAAACCCTAAGAAATGAGAGGATTTCGAATTGAAAAGAGGAAAGAATGAAGTCAAATCCATCAAAAAGGTACTATAAATCTCGACCATACCTCTACTGTACATCACCGCGGGTGCGCTGAGCTCTCGGCAGTCCACAAAATTCCTGAACCACAGACACCGCGGGTGCGGCGCTGCAAGCACCGCGGGTGCGCTACACACCGTGGGTGCGGTCCCTGCCTCACCGCGGGTGCGGTGATGCTACGGCCCTCCAACACAAAAACTGGAACAGTCGACCGCGGGTGCACTCCTTGCACTACCGCGGGTGCACTATGGTCACAGCCAAGATCACCTCCAATGCAACTAAAATCGATCCGGAACTCTGAAACGAACAACCAACAACAACTAACACCTCAAGAACAATATACTAAACATACTATAGCCCATAAACACAACTCTAAACCTCTAATCAAATAACTCAAATGAACATACGAAACTTAAATCGTACCGTACACCGGGTTCGGCTATTACAAGTTCAGTCGGCTGCCCCGACTGAACAAGAAGTTCTAGCTGAAACATAAATGGCTCGGTTGCACCAAGAACCAACTGAATAAGTGCAAACTAAAGTGGCGACTAAATTATCAGTCGATAAAAAAACTGACGAGACTTCCAGCTCAACTGTTGTTCAGTTTCTCACTCCTTCCCAAAACTTCAACAGGAAGAAATACTAGAAGATGTTTTCGAAATGGTTCATGTTGTGAGTGAATCAACTGATAGAGTCTTGGTAATCTTTAATCAAGAAGACAAGGAGCAGGAACAAGAATCCTCTAAAGCATTGTCTCCTAAGATACCAACGGGTACTGAATCTATGATCGAAGCAATTCAGTCCAACCTTCACAATGTTATCTCATCCATTTCTGACATCAAATCAACTCAACTACTGCACACCTTGAAGATCGATTCTATAAGGGAGAATACTCTTAAGAGTTTACAACAGGTCCGAAGGATATTACTTCACTATTTTTCCAAATAGATCAGTTAATAAAGGACCAAGTACGATTAAAGCTCATTTCAAAACTCAAGATGTGGTCACAAAATGTATGGATTTTCTCCAAAACGTAGTCACAAAGAGAATGGACTTGCTGCAAGACCATATATTGCATGCCTTATTAAATGTCACTTCGGAATTTCGAGCCTTATCCAGCAGGGTTGATAAGTTTGTCAAAAATGGGGTAGAAGAAAAAGAAGAAGATCAGCTGAAGAAATCCAAGAAAGAGACCTAGTCAACTGATTATTCAGTTAGAAGACACTTTTTATACTCTTTTTCAGTTGAAGAGTTTGGCAGATTTTGAAAAAAATTTAGTCAGCAGTAGATTCTTTTATTCTTTCATTCTTTGTACGAATCTATACATCGAAAGAGTTGTTAATTAAATATTATTTTATCTTCAATTATTCAGCTAGATAAGTTCGCATTTTCTAAGTTTTGTCAAACACCAAAAAGGGAGAAATTGTTATAAACTTAATTTCGGAAGTTTGACAAACCAAGCGTAAAAAGATTGAACAAACTGATCAAGAAGACTGAGAAGAACTAATCTAAAAATAAGCAAACTATTGATTGCATAACTGAAGATTATTGAGTAGATAATGCAACTGAACTAATCTACCTTAACTATGTAGTCGACTGGATGATCAGTTAGAAGTGATCAGTTTTACTACAATCAGTTAAGAGTTATCAGCAAATTCTATTGGCTGTGTCAAACTAATAAGAAAGTTTGACACGTCTTCAGTTAAGGAATGTACCGACAACTGTACAAAAGCAAACTGCAACATGTAGTGGGAACGCCGCATTTCAGCAATGCTACAGTGTACCACTTTCAGAAGGCTATTGACGTGGCAAACAACGGATAAAAATATTCAAACACACTCATTGTTACCGTTGGAAGCAAACCTTATAAATAGCCGAGAAGAGCAGCTGAGAATAAATAACAAACTGAACAACCAAGATGTAATTTTGTTGAAATCTCTTCACAAGCTTTCTGTTCATATTCAAAAGATTTCAAAAGCTCACATTTAGCTTATACATTCATAGCATTCAAGGCTATACATTGAGCTTACAAGCACAAACACATATCGTTGTAATATTCGATCTTATAAAGATCAGTTGTGCTAAGTAGTTTCAGATAAGTTGTGAACTGATAAACTGTATTGAAACTAAGAGTTTCAGTTTCGTATTATTAAGTCCAAAACTGAAGGGGTTCTGTTTAAGTCTTGAATTGATCAAAGTCTTTTAGTGAATTTCTTATCTTCTAGATAGAAGGGTGACATAAGAGTGATTGAAATCTCTGAACATCCATAAATCTCGTGTCTCTTATTTTAGTTTTTATTCTAGTTGTCAATCAGTTTGTTTTCGCACTTTCATTACTTAACTAATTGACATTGACATAACAAGATTCTCGAGTTCAGTTTATCACTAAACTGACTCATTATTTGAAAAGGTGGTAAAATTTTCAAGTGTGTATTCAACCCCCCCTTCTAAACATTCTTTCACCTACCAACCGATCCTATCATTATGCTTTTACGATATGCTACGTTTACGTTTTTAAGATCATGAAACGTATTTTTATTACGGTACTTTTCAATGTTGCTTGCTATGGATATATACTTGCTATTAACGTTACATGTGTGTTGACTTTAGACTCACTAGGCATGAATGTTGCAGATGAGCATACTGTTGAGGAGGCTGGAGGCACCGAAGTCTGAGTAGGCGAGGATGGATGTGTGCACGTGAACTCAATGACCATATATTTTCAGCACATCGCGATTTGGTATAAGAGTGGACATGATTATTTTATACACTATGTTTTGACATGTTGTTAGTTGTGAGTATTTTTACTTGTTTCGTTTTTGAATTATTTTAAAACATAAGTTGGGGTTTGACGATTTGTCTATTTTTAAACTGCAGTATTTTTATGTGTCATTGGATTACATCTATTTTTGAAATATGATATTTTCAGTGTTGTTGAATGCATGAACAATTTATGAAATTTTTGGTTTTGAGCTTGTCAAAAAAAAATATTAGTGGTAGAGCGGTCAACTGTTAACTGATTGGTCATTTATCATGCTTGCATATCCATCATTTGAGACTCGATTGGTGAAATAGTATCTCTCCCCCAAAAACAGTTTCCTATTTAGAAATACTATCTTCTTTGAAGGGAACGTATCGAGAGAGAATTTTTGGTTAGGGTAAAATTGCATTCCTTAAGAACCGTACGTGCACATTTTGATGCACTCCTACGAAAGGAAGGGTCGCAATTTGATCAAGCAACTCTTCTCAAAATCTCACTCAAAAGGTGCTGATTTGGAATCCCATTCTAACTAAGGATTTTTGTGGTATTTTTATGAATTAGATGTTTCACATATCATTAAATTTTAGAAAAGGATTCAATTTAGAATAATTCAAAAGTTCGATCATATTAAACAACTCAAATCGAATGTTTATATACAACCGTGGTATATATATTATACATTCCCTAATGGGGTGGATCTATTCAAACTCCGTACTCGCCCCGCCTAGCTTTAGATATAACTTGCCAAGCCTCGGAACCCCAGTGAGTCTAATCCGGATTGGATCCACTGGATCCACTAAAAGTTATATAATTTTTTAAATTTAATCGTTGTGCAATAAAAAAAATTAAAAACTAATAAATCATTAAATTACTTCCTAAATACTCATTAATAATGTGACACCTCTGACCCATTTTATAAAATAACAGCGGAATTTAAAATTTTTCTTTAAAGGGAGGAAGGATTCAAAATACATTTCCAATATATATACCATCAAAGAATATACATGATCCAAAAAGTGTTGCATCAAAATACAAAATATCATTTTGATCATGTATAACAAAATAATCTTCCACTTCCTTCCATCTCTATATGCATATGACCCCGACTTCAATTAACGTCCTGGTTCGTCGCTCTTATCTGCATCACATGAATAACTGAAATGAGTATAAAACTCAGCAAGTGGAACTCTTACATAGCAATGTACATAGCATACTCTGAAAACATAGCTTTGAAATCAATAAATAACATCAACTTTTGAAACATGAATAATATAGCAATAACATAACAATAAGATGGTATTTCTCTTTTCTCTGTATTGGATTGATATCTATATAGTATCTCTGTCTCTGTACCTATATCCCATCGATATAAATCGATAACTCTGAGGGATATAAGCCTATGGTCATTGATCAACTAATTGCATGCAATCTCTGACTATGTATCTATCAATCCATAAATCATTTTTACACTTTCTCTTTGGCATTTCATCAAACACTTTGAAGACTTTATTTTCTTGTATTCCCTTTTTACACAATTGAGACATTCAATTGCCTCTAATATACCAATAAGTATATCAATACATAATATGAATCAAATGGAAGGGAATAACATATTAAAACCATTGAAACACAATACATATACTATCATGTAAGCACAAGGAATGAAATTCCACTTACAACCACTTGAAACCTTGTATCTAATCTCTTGATAGCAATCCTACAACAATAAACCATATATTGAACCATTAACATCTCAATAATCCAACAACAATACCAATAAATCCATAAAACCAACACCATCAACAAACTCATATCATCTCCAACACCAAAACCAAGAAATAAACAAACCCATAAGCTTACCTTAGCTTCTAGAACCAACAAGGACCTTGATTACACCACAAATCACCAACTAGGAGCTTGAATCAAAGAATCAAGAGAAGGAAATGTAACAACCCTAGCTTCAAGGTGAGAAAAATCGAGAAGGGTAGGAGAATAATGAGGGAAATGAGCCAACTCTCTCTATTAAATCACTTAAAAACCCGAAAACAGGCTTTTGTACTGTGCCCGGCGCTCGGGCGGTCGAAAATTACCGCTCGGGCGCCAATGATTCTGCCCGAAACCCAAATTTCCAGAAGTAGTGGCGCTCAGGCGGCCAAACATTACCGCTCGGGCGCCACTCTGCGCACTGCCACATTAAAGATCGCTTCAGAAATGCCTCTTCCCTTCCGAATTAGAAAAAGTGGTAAACTACAAAGTTGTAGCCCTATGTCTTTCCTTGAATCTCTCCAAATTTCAGATCATTTAGAGGTCTCAGTAAAACGTTATGCTAAATCTCCCAACATGTGTCACTGGAAGAACAACGAAACGCACGACACACTTCGGGGCTCTTTTGGCTTACCTTCCACAATGATTTGAACAAAACTCAAAATAAGAAAGTTACACCTCTATGTCTTATCTAATCACTCCAATTGGCCTCATACCAATTGGCTCAACATACGAATTATCATGAATTTAATCGTAACGCCGCTACATTAGCACTACACATCCTCTATAACCAACCATACTATAAATCCTAAATCGAAACTCTTAACATCCAAACTATACTTAAATTTGAACAAGTAGTCAATAAAATTATGAAAACTTAAACCGTACCGTACACCAGGCTTGGCTGTTACAAATAATATTTACAAAAAATTAACACAAGGAAAAATATAACAAAATGAAAATTATGATATTTTAATTTTAAACAAATCATGATAAAATAAAATTATTTCAATCTTAAGATATTATTATATAAAATTAGAGATTAAGTTATACGTTATTCAATAAATAAAAAATATAAAAACATTTTTAATAACATAAGTGTGTATATATATATATATATATATATATATATATATATATATATCTATCTGGGTGTGTGTGTGGTGGCAAGGCAGGTCATGGTCAGGTCCATCAAATTCAAAGACTCGCAGAACCCACTTGATAGGGTCTAAACCCACCCTGCCAGGATCCTTTAGCAGCACTTCCTCCATTTCGGTTTTGGTTCCAATAAATATGGAATTCGTAGTGTCCTCGCCCATGACGCTACCATTAAACCGAAATACATCCATAGTTAAACTTAAATAAACATTATCTATATCCATTATATCCAAAACACAAACCTAATGAAAAATAAACTTAATTAACTTCTACAAATCCATCGAAGATAATTTAAAATCTAAGTAAATAACTAATAAACCTCATGTTGGTAGAAACAAAATCACCCTAGTCTTTTCCTCCACCTCGTCCACCGCGAGACGTGCTCCATGTAAATGAGGTATCCAATATAAAAGTAAAAACGCGAGCAACCTAATTGCCCAATACATACACAAACCTATATGCAAATGCTGAAAACATGTACTATGAACTATGATCAGATATTAAAAAAAAAAAAAAAAACAAGAGAATCATGCTCGATCTGAAGGTGCCTAAAGTGTATAGCACTCTATTTAGATGAACTAGTGGATGACTCCGAGCCTAGACATTAAAAACAAATAGGGTGATATTACTAATGTAAGGTCCAAAATTAAGACGATGTAATCCAACTGCATGCAAATCTAGATAATATGAAAAATGCTTAATTAATTGATTTTAATTGCTAAATTTATTATGTGACATGTTTGTATGATGTTTTAGTAGTTTTTCTACTTACATGCATTGAAATGTATTTTTAAGAGTTATTCGAGTTGCGATCGAGGAACGGAGATCGAGGGCTTAAAATGAAAAAAAAACGTTTTTTCTTAATAATTGTTTTTAATTATTTAAAACATGATTGATGATTTTTCATATTTTTGAAAATAAAGAGTTTTGAGGTGATTTTATACTTCGGGACGTAAATTTTATCGGTGTTAGATTTTCAACAAAAATATGAACGTGTTGGCAACCCGGCTAATAAATTCACAAACTTTTCTGCTCAAAATAATTTTTATATTTTAATTAAACACTAGTGGGAATAAACCTCCTTAATGGGCCTAAGACTTGTTAGTGGATTAATTAAGTATATAATATACAATTTCACCTCATAACCCCATTAAACGCCACACCTCTTTCCCGTACAATTGCAAACTTCTCTGAGCACAATTACACGGCACACACAATATTTTTGAAGAGAAAATTCGAAAGTTTCAAAGGAAATCAAGTCAAGGTCGTTCGTCGCTATTCTTCGTAATCGTCAACGAGAATTCGTGCGTTAAATATGCAAAGGCAAGCCATGTTTTTTTCCTTCAAGTATCTATCGCAACATATATTTAAACATGTTTTGAAATAAAACAACGCACACAACTTGATATTTTCGTAACTATGCTTATATGTGTATTAAACTCTTGAATTGTGGTTCCAAAATCATGTTTCTATGTTGTTCAAGGGGCTGGCATGATTAAGACATGATCAAGAATTTCTTTACACGAGTTTAGAGTCCTAAGAACAAACACAAAATGCTGCACATCAAGAAACGATCAAGCTAGAACCAAAAAGTCTGTCATGGTGTATGTAGGGCTCGGTTTCATGAGATGGTGGCTAGCTTCGTCTCGGCTTGGGGCCAGGGCTAGCTAGGTCTTGTATGAGTCTAGGAAGGAGTCCTATCCATGCTAGGACTCGATTCAAGGGCTGGGCAGGAGTCCCACCCGAGAGAATCCCATGCTATCACGTTTTGTGCAGCAGCCGCGCAAAGGCTAAGGGGCTCGTCCAGGGGTCTCATGGCTGGGCTAGGGTAACTCCTTAGGGTCTTAGGTGGGTGCACAGAAGCAGGTTCAAGGGTCGGGTCGATGGCTAGAGTCCTAGGAACACAAACTTGGAGTCCACGCACAAAGGGAGTCTCGGCCACTTCATGCATCAGCTTGTGTTGTTTGGTTTTGGGGCTTGGGTTGGTTCCTGAGGGTTCTAAGAGTCCAGTAGGGTCAATAGGGGGCTTGGCTAGTACCACTATTAAAACCACTATTACAAATACACTAGATTAAATTACAACCTTAATTTAGGTTGAATGAAGATCTTCAAATCTTCAGCTAAAATCTTCGGCTTTAAGCAGCTAAATGTGAACTTTGTTTCTCGTAAGCCTTTAAGGTAATTCTGGATCTTTCCAGATGAGGATATGTAAACCACTGTTTATAAACAGGATTGATTTCGAGGTCTTTTAACTGATTCTCAAGAACCTCAATTTGAGTTTTAATTAATTTAATTTTCTTTTTTAAAGTTACAATATAATTTGCAGATGGCATAATGTAATCAAATGGAGGATCATAAATATAATTGTAAGACATAAACTTACATTGATAAAATGATGAAACTCTAAAATGAGAACTCTGGAACTGGAGAAAACTTCGAACTCTTATTATTAGAAGGTAGTAGAGAATTTTTTGGTGTGTGGTTCACAAAGGGCAACCACTCCTTAAATAGCAAAACAATACATACTAGCTACAATGTTTATACCAATAAAAACATGACACGAAGAAAGTAAAACACTCACTCAATAATACATACTTTATTACAAAGACTATGAGTCTCGTGATGACCTGCCTTTTCTTCCACTGACATTAGTGACTTCCAGCTCATGCATTCAATAATGCAAATATGTCGTCACCCTCATATGGGTCCTGAGCATCTTGTAGATCATCTTGATCGGTCATCTGTGTATCATCCTCCATTTTTTCCTTTCCTTTTGAGGAGGTTGATTCTTGAGTGGGTAAATTTGATTTTTCACCAAAAACTTCTGTGAACATAGAAGTAATGGTATCCTTGTCCAGATGTTGAAAAAGTTCTTTTAATAGTGTTGTCTGTGTTGGGGTATCATGATTTAAATTCTTCATGGTTTCTCTGGCAACTCCCAGAGCTATTACCCCTTGACGGTCATATACTTTGCCTTCTGCAAAGAAATCTTCTTTACCCCACCATTTGATGAGAACTTTTCTGATTAAGAAAGTAGAGGTATATTTGAGATCAAATTTCTCTTTAGCCATATCCTGTAGTCCATATTCCCATCGAATAATCCAAGGAACATTATAATTAATGGCGAATTGTAATATGGCTGTTAAACCATCAAACTGCGTGTTTGCATTTAGAAACTTATTCCATATGTTTTTAACATTTCTCGGAAGAATGGAAGGCATTACCCCCCATGAGAAGAAAAAAGTTTTAAACCAACTTGGTATAAATTGATGAATATCATCTAATTGGAATTTTATCCACCATGAATGTTTTCTTTGAGAATTTTCATATAAAACAATGATGTCCCAGGCCATGATATAATCATGGTAATTAAACATATTAGGCATTGCCTGAAAGGTGTTTAATTGTCGTGCTTGACCAAGGGGTAAACCCCAATTAGCAGCTGGGATAATCTTTTTTATTATCATTTTAGAAAAAGCGTAATCGCGATTGCGATCCATATGTTGGATTTCAACTGAGCCAGTTTCGACTAGAATTGTTTCAAAATAATCACGAGTTTTTCTCCCCAATATGGGTTGTAAATCTTTGATTAAATAGCTTTGAGCTATATGAATTGGGGATAGACCTTTTAGATCTTTGTCAACAGGACAGCAATTAAGACATCCTGAAATTAGATAAGGATATTTTAATTCCTCTTTTGATCCCTTTAAGGCAAATATAGCATTATTATAATAATGAATGTCATATGCAGTTGGATCATCTGCAAATTCTTTTATTGGATCAAACTTTTCTTCCTCTGTGTTAGCCATATTTGGCTGAGGAACAGTAGCACCTCTTTTGAAAGGTGGCTTATTCATGGGCTTCTTCCCGGTAGCTGGTCTTTTTAAGACTGTCTTCCAAGGCTGATCCCTGCAAGAATTCTCTAGTTAGAAAATCTGGTAAAGAATTAGATTTTCCAGAAATATGTTCAATATCAAAATCAAAACAAGCTAAAATTGCTTGCCATCTAGCAAATATTTGTTTAGATGCTATTACTTTAACATCTTTTAAAAGAATATCTTTGGCAGATTTGCAATCAACTCTTAATAAAAATTTCTTATTTAAAAGATCACTTTCAAATTTTGTAATACATTTAACAATTGAAAGGATTTCTTTCTTTATTGTAGAGTAATTCTTTTGAGTATTATTCCAAGTACCAGAAGTATATCTCACAAGAATTTCTTTAGATGTATTATCTAATTGTTGTTTAAGTATTCCTCCATATCCAATATCAGAGGCGTCTGTTTCAACTATTTTAAATGCTTCTGGATTAGCAATAGATAAACAAGGGAGTTCTTTAACTCTTTCTTTTATTTTTTGTATGGCAAGAGTATGACTATTAGTCCATGGTTGAGGATTTTTCTTTAACCTTTGAAATAATAATTTACAATCTTGAGCGAGATATTTATAAAAATCTCCTATATAATTAAGACTTCCAAGAAATCTTTGTAATTGATTTACATCAGTGATTTTATCAGGAAATTTATCAGCAAAAACAATTGCTCTTTCTATAGGAATTATTATTCCATTTTCAATATAATGTCCTAAGAATTTTATTTTGGTTTGAAAAAGTTTTACTTTTTTCTGATTTACTGCCAAACCAGCTTTTTTAGTAATTTGAATAAATATATTTAAATGTTTAAAATGCTGATCAATATTATCAGAATATATAAGGACATCATCTATATAGACAATAATATAATCTGTATAAGAATTATAAATTTCATTCATTATATTTTGAAATTCCATTGGAGCATTTTTTAATCCAAATGGCATTACATTCCATTCGTAATGGCCAAATGGTACATTAAAAGCTGTTTTATATTTATCTTCTTCTTTTAGAAGAATTTGATAAAATCCTGATTTTAAATCAAAAGAAGAGAATACTTTTCCTTTAAATAATCTATTAAGTAAGTCTCTTTTATTTGGTAATGGATGCTTTATCCATTTTAATGCTTTATTAAGCAGTTTATAATTGATAACAAGTCTTGGAGCTCCTCTTTCAATTTCAGCTGCATTTTCAACATAGAAAGCTGGACAACTCCAAGGACTATTACTTGGTCTGATTAACTCCTTTTTAAGAAGACTATCAATTTCTTCTTTGCAGTAATTTAAAAGTCTAGGCCCCATGGCTATAGGCCTTGCTTTTGTAGGAATTTTATCCTCAGAAAAATCATCTGTATAAGGAAGACTGACTTGATGTTTTTTCCTATTCCAAAAAGCATTAGGAACATCAGCGCATATCTCTTTAGATATGATTTCTGAAATAATTTTTATTTTTTCCTGAATTTTATCAGATTTTAACTTATCTTTAATATTTTTAAAAAGAATTTCATCTTTTAATGAAATAATAAAATTTTCTTTATTGCTAACTATTTTTTGTAAAATATTTATAGATTTTGAAACTGGTATTGTTGTGAATGGGAAAAATAAATCATTACCTTTAATGTTGGTATATAAACCCTTTTCATTAATTTTATTAATAGGAAACAACATTTGAAAAAATGGAGTTCCTAAAATCACAGGAGTAGATATATTTTTGATGAGAATAAAAGTTGTATTTAAACAAACTCCAGAATTACATATTGCCACATCAGACAATTTGTAATTAACTATAAGAGGTTGCTTATTAGCAGCAGTGATAAATTGAGTAGTCTTTTTATAATATTTAGATGGTACAATTCCTTCACTGATGCAATTTACATCAGCTCCTGTATCTAATAATGCTTCAATAGTAATTTTAAATTTTTTGTTAATAATTAATGTTACTTTTGAGTACCATTTTTGAGAAATAATCTGATCAATTTTATTGATCCATACCATTTGATTTATTTCTTGATCATTATCATTTTTTGGTAAAATATCTTCTTCTTCTTCTTCCTCAGAAGTAGAATCTTTGTCCCAAGTATTATTATTAATACTAAGAGTATTTACTCTTTCTTTTAAATATTTTATCTCAGATTTTATCTGATCTATTTCTCCTTTTAATTCAGAAATAGTAGGCTCTCTTTCTTTTTGTTTAGCCTTTTCTAATATTTTATTATAAGAATATAATTCATGTTCTTGTACAGTATTTTGTACAAGTTTAGTCGGCTTGTGATTTGCCATATTTAAATAATGTTCTATAGCTTTTCTTTTTTCTATAGGGTCCTTTATTTGATCTATGAGATCTAAAATGAAAGATTCTTCATTTGATATGACATTGATTTCTAATCCCATAAAATTTATGAGACATGTATCACAATCACAATCTGGATTGCAAATTTTATTTTCTGATATTTCAGAATCATTATCTGTACTACTGTTAGAATATTCAGATAATTCATTATCAATAATATTGATATAAAAATCTTTTTCCTTTAGATTTTCTTCTGTATTAAGAAGAATATTTATCAATGATTCTTTTAAATCATTGTTTATATTGAGATTATTAATCTTTTTCTTGACATAACACTTATTAGCTTTATGTCCAATCTTTCCACACTTCCAGCATACTGGAACTTTAGTAGAGTCATTTTTTATAGGTTTTTTAAACTTTTTCTTAGAATATCTTTTAGATTTTTCTTTATCTTTTATATAATGGGTTTTCCTTTTAAAAGGAAATCTTTTCTTTTTCTTATCCCTTTTAGGATATTGTATTGGTTGAAAGCCTATTTGCTCACAAAAATCACCAATAATATTTCTATTTTCTTTTTTTTGCATATCAAGTTGTCTTTTTAGCTTGATATCATTGCAAAGATTAATTCCTTCTGCAGTTATTTCTGCAGATAAATCTCCGTAAGTAAGAATGTTCCAATCTATGGAATTTGTTGGAGATTTAGATTTTAATCTATTTTTTACTCTTTCAGCAAAAAGAACTGGAAGTCCAGAAATAAATTTTTCTTTCCAGAAATTTGCATTGCAATCATTTCTAGTTAAAACCTTGGTCATAAAAACATCTTTATACCATCTGAATTCAGATAGTGTTGGGCATCTCAAATTCATTAATTGTTCTTGAGATCGATCTAATTGGAGTTCATTAGCTCCAATAAAATTAGATAAAATTGTATAAATAAGTGTATTTACAGCATCTGACTCTTCTCTTCCATTAAGATCTACTATAGAAGAGTTTAGAATTTTATTCTTTGCTTCTTTAGAAAGATAAAAATCCCACCAACCTTGAAGTTGGCCTGTGAAACCAGTAATAATGGCTTGAGCAATTTGCCTATCATTATTACCTTTTATCTTTGCCGTAGAAGAATATATTAACATTTGTTTAATAATAGTTTTAATCTGATATTCAGATTTTCCATCTATATTCCATTCAGTAATGGCTTCTCCATTAAACTGAACGTAATCTTTTTTCTCTTCAATTTGAAGATCAACAGGTGTAGCCTTTTTATAAAAAGGTTTTACAATTGATACTTTATGCATTTTATTAATCTGCATTTCCTCTTCTGACGAACTAGAAATATTATCTAGTTGTTCAGATTTGGTAATTACCGAAATAGAACCTTTTTCTTTAATATTAATTTTTTGTAATCGATCTATTAAACCTTCCATAAAATCATCATCTTTTTTAGAACTTAAAAGAAAATTTTCTTTTTTAAGATTAGGAGGAGGTTTTATCATCAAAGTTTTTGAACTTTCACCACTAGAATTTCCTTGTTTGGATTTTGATAAAATCTCTTCTATTCCAGTAGTCTGATTTCTTAAAGAATGTAAAGTAAGATTGGTAAAATTATTCTGTTGAATAATATGGTCAAAATTACCATGCCCTATTTCTGATTTTATAGGGGCAGCATATATTTCTTTATTACCCTTTTTAATTTGTAAAGTAGTAAAAGGAGGATGAATCTCAAAAGATTCTTCTCCAGTTTCATGAACATATAATTTATATGTTGATTCAAGAGTATTTATAAAAGACTCATCTTTAAAATTTGGAAATATTTTATTCCTTGCTGGAAAATATAAATTTTCCATCCATTTGAAAAAATCTAAATTTAATTTAGTTTCTTCAATCCATTCTAAGTATCTTGAAACATATAATGTTTGTTGTTTTGAATTTAAACAGCTTAAAAACCATTTTTTCTTATTAAGATTTTTAATCTTATCTAAACTCTTTTGGATAGAGTTATTATTAATAACCATAACATTATATCCCATATCAGAAAAAGTAGGAGAATTTGATTTTTTGTTATTAACAGAATAACTTCGTTGAAATCTAGACGTACTAGATTCAGGAATATCTACTTTATATTCTGGATGAGATACATTATCATTAGTCTTTTGAAGACCAGATATACTAATTTTTTCAAAATCAGATATAGAAGAAGTAGAATTCCTACTTTCTTCAGGAAGTTTAATTCGTAAATGTCTTTGAGATGAGAATTGTATTTCGACATCTCCATCAACATATTGAATTATACTTTCTAGCTTTCTAGATTCTTCTTTTAAAGAAGGGGCTATACTTTCCATTTTCCAGATTTCTGGCAGAGTAACTTGGCTCCAATTAATTGTTTTAGGAATCATAATATTACTTTTAGTAATATCAGTTATGAAAAGAGTAGTTTCTCCTCTTTTTGAACTAATTTGATTAGTATTGATTCTAAAATTAGATATCGTTGAATTCATGACTTTGTAACAAATTCTATATAATAGAACAACATTTTCTGTTCCATCTATCATATCAAAACCTTCAGTTTTTATATTTAAAGTGAGAGCTTTCATGATATTTGGATCAGAAAGAGAAATTGGAAAATTAGGGAAACAACTAAAATGTATTGGTCCTTCGCATAATGAAGACTCTACAATTTCTAATAAGGAATCTTCAAATTTATTATGTCTTTGGTCTCGTACCAAAATTAAAGCTGAAGTATTTAAGCCTAATCTGGTAAGAGGTTTTAAACCTACTTGTATCATTCCCAAATGCATAAATTTGTAATTTTGTTTGTGAATATTTACAAGTCTTTGAGATAATAAACTAAATGAGTCGTATCCTCCTTTTAGAGGAATTGCTTCTTCAATTGTTTTAATAATATAGTCGGATTTAAAATTAAATCCATTAGATCTATAGATCTTCATATTTGAAGATACTGGTATTTTCCAGTTTTGAATATTTTTCTCGAAATTTTCAGAAATAATTAATTCTTTGTTCTTAGTATTACTACTTGAAGATTTATTCTTCGTAAAAGATCGTATTAATTTATCCATTCAAGAATATGGTAGACCAATACATTTTAGTTGTTTCCCTAATTTTCCAATTTCTCTTTCTGATCCAAATATCATGAAAGCTCTCACTTTAAATATAAAAACTGAAGGTTTTGATATGATAGATGGAACAGAAAATGTTGTTCTATTATATAGAATTTGTTACAAAGTCATGAATTCAACGATATCTAATTTTAGAATCAATACTAATCAAATTAGTTCAAAAAGAGGAGAAACTACTCTTTTCATAACTGATATTACTAAAAGTAATATTATGATTCCTAAAACAATTAATTGGAGCCAAGTTACTCTGCCAGAAATCTGGAAAATGGAAAGTATAGCCCCTTCTTTAAAAGAAGAATCTAGAAAGCTAGAAAGTATAATTCAATATGTTGATGGAGATGTCGAAATAAAATTCTCATCTCAAAGACATTTACGAATTAAACTTCCTGAAGAAAGTAGGAATTCTACTTCTTCTATATCTGATTTTGAAAAAATTAGTATATCTGGTCTTCAAAAGACTAATGATAATGTATCTCATCCAGAATATAAAGTAGATATTCCTGAATCTAGTACGTCTAGATTTCAACGAAGTTATTCTGTTAATAACAAAAAATCAAATTCTCCTACTTTTTCTGATATGGGATATAATGTTATGGTTATTAATAATAACTCTATCCAAAAGAGTTTAGATAAGATTAAAAATCTTAATAAGAAAAAATGGTTTTTAAGCTGTTTAAATTCAAAACAACAAACATTATATGTTTCAAGATACTTAGAATGGATTGAAGAAACTAAATTAAATTTAGATTTTTTCAAATGGATGGAAAATTTATATTTTCCAGCAAGGAATAAAATATTTTCAAATTTTAAAGATGAGTCTTTTATAAATACTCTTGAATCAACATATAAATTATATGTTCATGAAACTGGAGAAGAATCTTTTGAGATTCATCCTCCTTTTACTACTTTACAAATTAAAAAGGGTAATAAAGAAATATATGCTGCCCCTATAAAATCAGAAATAGGGCATGGTAATTTTGACCATATTATTCAACAGAATAATTTTACCAATCTTACTTTACATTCTTTAAGAAATCAGACTACTAGAATAGAAGAGATTTTATCAAAATCCAAACAAGGAAATTCTAGTGGTGAAAGTTCAAAAACTTTGATGATAAAACCTCCTCCTAATCTTAAAAAAGAAAATTTTCTTTTAAGTTCTAAAAAAGATGATGATTTTATGGAAGGTTTAATAGATCGATTACAAAAAATTAATATTAAAGAAAAAGGTTCTATTTCGGTAATTACCAAATCTGAACAACTAGATAATATTTCTAGTTCGTCAGAAGAGGAAATGCAGATTAATAAAATGCATAAAGTATCAATTGTAAAACCTTTTTATAAAAAGGCTACACCTGTTGATCTTCAAATTGAAGAGAAAAAAGATTACGTTCAGTTTAATGGAGAAGCCATTACTGAATGGAATATAGATGGAAAATCTGAATATCAGATTAAAACTATTATTAAACAAATGTTAATATATTCTTCTGCGGAAAAGATAAAAGGTAATAATGATAGGCAAATTGCTCAAGCCATTATTACTGGTTTCACAGGCCAACTTCAAGGTTGGTGGGATTTTTATCTTTCTAAAGAAGCAAAGAATAAAATTCTAAACTCTTCTATAGTAGATCTTAATGGAAGAGAAGAGTCAGATGCTGTAAATACACTTATTTATACAATTTTATCTAATTTTATTGGAGCTAATGAACTCCAATTAGATCGATCTCAAGAACAATTAATGAATTTGAGATGCCCAACACTATCTGAATTCAGATGGTATAAAGATGTTTTTATGACCAAGGTTTTAACTAGAAATGATTGCAATGCAAATTTCTGGAAAGAAAAATTTATTTCTGGACTTCCAGTTCTTTTTGCTGAAAGAGTAAAAAAT
Source organism: Primulina eburnea (assembly GCF_022965805.1). Lineage (NCBI taxonomy): Eukaryota > Viridiplantae > Streptophyta > Magnoliopsida > Lamiales > Gesneriaceae > Primulina > Primulina eburnea. Next base: position 22,376,343 of record NC_133108.1, on the reverse strand, counting down.
AGATTAAAATCTAAATCTCCAACAAATTCCATAGATTGGAACATTCTTACTTACGGAGATTTATCTGCAGAAATAACTGCAGAAGGAATTAATCTTTGCAATGATATCAAGCTAAAAAGACAACTTGATATGCAAAAAGAAGAAAATAGAAATATTATTGGTGATTTTTGTGAGCAAATAGGCTTTCAACCAATACAATATCCTAAAAAGGATAAGAAAAAGAAAAGATTTCCTTTTAAAAGGAAAACCCATTATATAAAAGATAAAGAAAAATCTAAAAGATATTCTAAGAAAAAGTTTAAAAAACCTATAAAAAATGACTCTACTAAAGTTCCAGTATGCTGGAAGTGTGGAAAGATTGGACATAAAGCTAATAAGTGTTATGTCAAGAAAAAGATTAATAATCTCAATATAAACAATGATTTAAAAGAATCATTGATAAATATTCTTCTTAATACAGAAGAAAATCTAAAGGAAAAAGATTTTTATATCAATATTATTGATAATGAATTATCTGAATATTCTAACAGTAGTACAGATAATGATTCTGAAATATCAGAAAATAAAATTTGCAATCCAGATTGTGATTGTGATACATGTCTCATAAATTTTATGGGATTAGAAATCAATGTCATATCAAATGAAGAAACTTTCATTTTAGATCTCATAGATCAAATAAAGGACCCTATAGAAAAAAGAAAAGCTATAGAACATTATTTAAATATGGCAAATCACAAGCCGACTAAACTTGTACAAAATACTGTACAAGAACATGAATTATATTCTTATAATAAAATATTAGAAAAGGCTAAACAAAAAGAAAGAGAGCCTACTATTTCTGAATTAAAAGGAGAAATAGATCAGATAAAATCTGAGATAAAATATTTAAAAGAAAGAGTAAATACTCTTAGTATTAATAATAATACTTGGGACAAAGATTCTACTTCTGAGGAAGAAGAAGAAGAAGATATTTTACCAAAAAATGATAATGATCAAGAAATAAATCAAATGGTATGGATCAATAAAATTGATCAGATTATTTCTCAAAAATGGTACTCAAAAGTAACATTAATTATTAACAAAAAAATTTAAAATTACTATTGAAGCATTATTAGATACAGGAGCTGATGTAAATTGCATCAGTGAAGGAATTGTACCATCTAAATATTATAAAAAGACTACTCAATTTATCACTGCTGCTAATAAGCAACCTCTTATAGTTAATTACAAATTGTCTGATGTGGCAATATGTAATTCTGGAGTTTGTTTAAATACAACTTTTATTCTCATCAAAAATATATCTACTCCTGTGATTTTAGGAACTCCATTTTTTCAAATGTTGTTTCCTATTAATAAAATTAATGAAAAGGGTTTATATACCAACATTAAAGGTAATGATTTATTTTTCCCATTCACAACAATACCAGTTTCAAAATCTATAAATATTTTACAAAAAATAGTTAGCAATAAAGAAAATTTTATTATTTCATTAAAAGATGAAATTCTTTTTAAAAATATTAAAGATAAGTTAAAATCTGATAAAATTCAGGAAAAAATAAAAATTATTTCAGAAATCATATCTAAAGAGATATGCGCTGATGTTCCTAATGCTTTTTGGAATAGGAAAAAACATCAAGTCAGTCTTCCTTATACAGATGATTTTTCTGAGGATAAAATTCCTACAAAAGCAAGGCCTATAGCCATGGGGCCTAGACTTTTAAATTACTGCAAAGAAGAAATTGATAGTCTTCTTAAAAAGGAGTTAATCAGACCAAGTAATAGTCCTTGGAGTTGTCCAGCTTTCTATGTTGAAAATGCAGCTGAAATTGAAAGAGGAGCTCCAAGACTTGTTATCAATTATAAACCGCTTAATAAAGCATTAAAATGGATAAAGCATCCATTACCAAATAAAAGAGACTTACTTAATAGATTATTTAAAGGAAAAGTATTCTCTTCTTTTGATTTAAAATCAGGATTTTATCAAATTCTTCTAAAAGAAGAAGATAAATATAAAACAGCTTTTACTGTACCATTTGGCCATTACGAATGGAATGTAATGCCATTTGGATTAAAAAATGCTCCAATGGAATTTCAATATATAATGAATGAAATTTATAATTCTTATACAGATTATATTATTGTCTATATAAATGATGTCCTTATATATTCTGATAATATTGATCAGCATTTTAAACATTTAAATATATTTATTCAAATTACTAAAAAAGCTGGTTTGGCAGTAAATCAGAAAAAAGTAAAACTTTTTCAAACCAAAATAAAATTCTTAGGACATTATATTGAAAATGGAATAATAATTCCTATAGAAAGAGCAATTGTTTTTGCTGATAAATTTCCTGATAAAATCACTGATGTAAATCAATTACAAAGATTTCTTGGAAGTCTTAATTATATAGGAGATTTTTATAAAGATCTCGCTCAAGATTGTAAATTATTATTTCAAAGGTTAAAGAAAAATCCTCAACCATGGACTAATAGTCATACTCTTGCCATACAAAAAATAAAAGAAAGAGTTAAAGAACTCCCTTGTTTATCTATTGCTAATCCAGAAGCATTTAAAATAGTTGAAACAGACGCCTCTGATATTGGATATGGAGGAATACTTAAACAACAATTAGATAATACATCTAAAGAAATTCTTGTGAGATATACTTCTGGTACTTGGAATAATACTCAAAAGAATTACTCTACAATAAAGAAAGAAATCCTTTCAATTGTTAAATGTATTACAAAATTTGAAAGTGATCTTTTAAATAAGAAATTTTTATTAAGAGTTGATTGCAAATCTGCCAAAGATATTCTTTTAAAAGATGTTAAAGTAATAGCATCTAAACAAATATTTGCTAGATGGCAAGCAATTTTAGCTTGTTTTGATTTTGATATTGAACATATTTCTGGAAAATCTAATTCTTTACCAGATTTTCTAACTAGAGAATTCTTGCAGGGATCAGCCTTGGAAGACAGTCTTAAAAAGACCAGCTACCGGGAAGAAGCCCATGAATAAGCCACCTTTCAAAAGAGGTGCTGCTGTTCCTCAGCCAAATATGGCTAACACAGAGGAAGAAAAGTTTGATCCAATAAAAGAATTTGCAGATGATCCAACTGCATATGACATTCATTATTATAATAATGCTATATTTGCCTTAAAGGGATCAAAAGAGGAATTAAAATATCCTTATCTAATTTCAGGATGTCTTAATTGCTGTCCTGTTGACAAAGATCTAAAAGGTCTATCCCCAATTCATATAGCTCAAAGCTATTTAATCAAAGATTTACAACCCATATTGGGGAGAAAAACTCGTGATTATTTTGAAACAATTCTAGTCGAAACTGGCTCAGTTGAAATCCAACATATGGATCGCAATCGCGATTACGCTTTTTCTAAAATGATAATAAAAAAGATTATCCCAGCTGCTAATTGGGGTTTACCCCTTGGTCAAGCACGACAATTAAACACCTTTCAGGCAATGCCTAATATGTTTAATTACCATGATTATATCATGGCCTGGGACATCATTGTTTTATATGAAAATTCTCAAAGAAAACATTCATGGTGGATAAAATTCCAATTAGATGATATTCATCAATTTATACCAAGTTGGTTTAAAACTTTTTTCTTCTCATGGGGGGTAATGCCTTCCATTCTTCCGAGAAATGTTAAAAACATATGGAATAAGTTTCTAAATGCAAACACGCAGTTTGATGGTTTAACAGCCATATTACAATTCGCCATTAATTATAATGTTCCTTGGATTATTCGATGGGAATATGGACTACAGGATATGGCTAAAGAGAAATTTGATCTCAAATATACCTCTACTTTCTTAATCAGAAAAGTTCTCATCAAATGGTGGGGTAAAGAAGATTTCTTTGCAGAAGGCAAAGTATATGACCGTCAAGGGGTAATAGCTCTGGGAGTTGCCAGAGAAACCATGAAGAATTTAAATCATGATACCCCAACACAGACAACATTATTAAAAGAACTTTTTCAACATCTGGACAAGGATATCATTACTTCTATGTTCACAGAAGTTTTTGGTGAAAAATCAAATTTACCCACTCAAGAATCAACCTCCTCAAAAGGAAAGGAAAAAATGGAGGATGATACACAGATGACCGATCAAGATGATCTACAAGATGCTCAGGACCCATATGAGGGTGACGACATATTTGCATTATTGAATGCATGAGCTGGAAGTCACTAATGTCAGTGGAAGAAAAGGCAGGTCATCACGAGACTCATAGTCTTTGTAATAAAGTATGTATTATTGAGTGAGTGTTTTACTTTCCTCGTGTCATGTTTTTATTGGTATAAACATTGTAGCTAGTATGTATTGTTTTGCTATTTAAGGAGTGGTTGCCCTTTGTGAACCACACACCAAAAAATTCTCTACTACCTTCTAATAATAAGAGTTCGAAGTTTTCTCCAGTTCCAGAGTTCTCATTTTAGAGTTTCATCATTTTATCAATGTAAGTTTATGTCTTACAATTATATTTATGATCCTCCATTTGATTACATTATACCATCTGCAAATTATATTGTAACTTTAAAAAAGAAAATTAAATTAATTAAAACTCAAATTGAGGTTCTTGAGAATCAGTTAAAAGACCCCGAAATCAATCCTGTTTATAAACAGTGGTTTACATATCCTCATCTGGAAAGATCCAGAATTACCTTAAAGGCTTACGAGAAACAAAGTTCACATTTAGCTGCTTAAAGCCGAAGATTTTAGCTGAAGATTTGAAGATCTTCATTCAACCTAAATTAAGGTTGTAATTTAATCTAGTGTATTTGAATTCATGACTTTGTAACAAATTCTATATAATAGAACAACATTTTCTGTTCCATCTATCATATCAAAACCTTCAGTTTTTATATTTAAAGTGAGAGCTTTCATGATATTTGGATCAGAAAGAGAAATTGGAAAATTAGGGAAACAACTAAAATGTATTGGTCCTTCGCATAATGAAGACTCTACAATTCCTAATAAGGAATCTTCAAATTTATTATGTCTTTGGTCTCGTACCAAAATTAAAGCTGAAGTATTTAAGCCTAATCTGGTAAGAGGTTTTAAACCTACTTGTATCATTCCCAAATGCATAAATTTGTAATTTTGTTTGTGAATATTTACAAGTCTTTGAGATAATAAACTAAATGAGTCGTATCCTCCTTTTAGAGGAATTGCTTCTTCAATTGTTTTAATAATATAGTCGGATTTAAAATTAAATCCATTAGATCTATAGATCTTCATATTTGAAGATACTGGTATTTTCCAGTTTTGAATATTTTTCTCGAAATTTTCAGAAATAATTAATTCTTTGTTCTTAGTATTACTACTTGAAGATTTATTCTTCGTAAAAGATCGTATTAATTTATCCATTCAAGAATATGGTAGATACTGTCAAGGCTTTACCCTGCCTTACCCTTTGGCTTTACAGGCCTTATGGAACCCGACTTAAGGATTTCTCCCGGGTATAACTACCTTCTTCCTTACAGAATAAAAGAATAAGATCGTAATAGAAGAATAACTTTTATTAATTTCTGAAGAATTTCTTCAATTACAATGGCTCTGATACCACTAGATACCACTATTAAAACCACTGTTACAAATACACTAGATTAAATTACAACCTTAATTTAGGTTGAATGAAGATCTTCAAATCTTCAGCTAAAATCTTCGGCTTTAAGCAGCTAAATGTGAACTTTGTTTCTCGTAAGCCTTTAAGGTAATTCTGGATCTTTCCAGATGAGGATATGTAAACCACTGTTTATAAACAGGATTGATTTCGGGGTCTTTTAACTGATTCTCAAGAACCTCAATTTGAGTTTTAATTAATTTAATTTTCTTTTTTAAAGTTACAATATAATTTGCAGATGGCATAATGTAATCAAATGGAGGATCATAAATATAATTGTAAGACATAAACTTACATTGATAAAATGATGAAACTCTAAAATGAGAACTCTGGAACTGGAGAAAACTTCGAACTCTTATTATTAGAAGGTAGTAGAGAATTTTTTGGTGTGTGGTTCACAAAGGGCAACCACTCCTTAAATAGCAAAACAATACATACTAGCTACAATGTTTATACCAATAAAAACATGACACGAGGAAAGTAAAACACTCACTCAATAATACATACTTTATTACAAAGACTATGAGTCTCGTGATGACCTGCCTTTTCTTCCACTGACATTAGTGACTTCCAGCTCATGCATTCAATAATGCAAATATGTCGTCACCCTCATATGGGTCCTGAGCATCTTGTAGATCATCTTGATCGGTCATCTGTGTATCATCCTCCATTTTTTCCTTTCCTTTTGAGGAGGTTGATTCTTGAGTGGGTAAATTTGATTTTTCACCAAAAACTTCTGTGAACATAGAAGTAATGGTATCCTTGTCCAGATGTTGAAAAAGTTCTTTTAATAGTGTTGTCTGTGTTGGGGTATCATGATTTAAATTCTTCATGGTTTCTCTGGCAACTCCCAGAGCTATTACCCCTTGACGGTCATATACTTTGCCTTCTGCAAAGAAATCTTCTTTACCCCACCATTTGATGAGAACTTTTCTGATTAAGAAAGTAGAGGTATATTTGAGATCAAATTTCTCTTTAGCCATATCCTGTAGTCCATATTCCCATCGAATAATCCAAGGAACATTATAATTAATGGCGAATTGTAATATGGCTGTTAAACCATCAAACTGCGTGTTTGCATTTAGAAACTTATTCCATATGTTTTTAAAATTTCTCGGAAGAATGGAAGGCATTACCCCCCATGAGAAGAAAAAAGTTTTAAACCAACTTGGTATAAATTGATGAATATCATCTAATTGGAATTTTATCCACCATGAATGTTTTCTTTGAGAATTTTCATATAAAACAATGATGTCCCAGGCCATGATATAATCATGGTAATTAAACATATTAGGCATTGCCTGAAAGGTGTTTAATTGTCGTGCTTGACCAAGGGGTAAACCCCAATTAGCAGCTGGGATAATCTTTTTTATTATCATTTTAGAAAAAGCGTAATCGCGATTGCGATCCATATGTTGGATTTCAACTGAGCCAGTTTCGACTAGAATTGTTTCAAAATAATCACGAGTTTTTCTCCCCAATATGGGTTGTAAATCTTTGATTAAATAGCTTTGAGCTATATGAATTGGGGATAGACCTTTTAGATCTTTGTCAACAGGACAGCAATTAAGACATCCTGAAATTAGATAAGGATATTTTAATTCCTCTTTTGATCTCTTTAAGGCAAATATAGCATTATTATAATAATGAATGTCATATGCAGTTGGATCATCTGCAAATTCTTTTATTGGATCAAACTTTTCTTCCTCTGTGTTAGCCATATTTGGCTGAGGAACAGCAGCACCTCTTTTGAAAGGTGGCTTATTCATGGGCTTCTTCCCGGTAGCTGGTCTTTTTAAGACTGTCTTCCAAGGCTGATCCCTGCAAGAATTCTCTAGTTAGAAAATCTGGTAAAGAATTAGATTTTCCAGAAATATGTTCAATATCAAAATCAAAACAAGCTAAAATTGCTTGCCATCTAGCAAATATTTGTTTAGATGCTATTACTTTAACATCTTTTAAAAGAATATCTTTGGCAGATTTGCAATCAACTCTTAATAAAAATTTCTTATTTAAAAGATCACTTTCAAATTTTGTAATACATTTAACAATTGAAAGGATTTCTTTCTTTATTGTAGAGTAATTCTTTTGAGTATTATTCCAAGTACCAGAAGTATATCTCACAAGAATTTCTTTAGATGTATTATCTAATTGTTGTTTAAGTATTCCTCCATATCCAATATCAGAGGCGTCTGTTTCAACTATTTTAAATGCTTCTGGATTAGCAATAGATAAACAAGGGAGTTCTTTAACTCTTTCTTTTATTTTTTGTATGGCAAGAGTATGACTATTAGTCCATGGTTGAGGATTTTTCTTTAACCTTTGAAATAATAATTTACAATCTTGAGCGAGATCTTTATAAAAATCTCCTATATAATTAAGACTTCCAAGAAATCTTTGTAATTGATTTACATCAGTGATTTTATCAGGAAATTTATCAGCAAAAACAATTGCTCTTTCTATAGGAATTATTATTCCATTTTCAATATAATGTCCTAAGAATTTTATTTTGGTTTGAAAAAGTTTTACTTTTTTCTGATTTACTGCCAAACCAGCTTTTTTAGTAATTTGAATAAATATATTTAAATGTTTAAAATGCTGATCAATATTATCAGAATATATAAGGACATCATCTATATAGACAATAATATAATCTGTATAAGAATTATAAATTTCATTCATTATATATTGAAATTCCATTGGAGCATTTTTTAATCCAAATGGCATTACATTCCATTCGTAATGGCCAAATGGTACAGTAAAAGCTGTTTTATATTTATCTTCTTCTTTTAGAAGAATTTGATAAAATCCTGATTTTAAATCAAAAGAAGAGAATACTTTTCCTTTAAATAATCTATTAAGTAAGTCTCTTTTATTTGGTAATGGATGCTTTATCCATTTTAATGCTTTATTAAGCGGTTTATAATTGATAACAAGTCTTGGAGCTCCTCTTTCAATTTCAGCTGCATTTTCAACATAGAAAGCTGGACAACTCCAAGGACTATTACTTGGTCTGATTAACTCCTTTTTAAGAAGACTTTCAATTTCTTCTTTGCAGTAATTTAAAAGTCTAGGCCCCATGGCTATAGGCCTTGCTTTTGTAGGAATTTTATCCTCAGAAAAATCATCTGTATAAGGAAGACTGACTTGATGTTTTTTCCTATTCCAAAAAGCATTAGGAACATCAGCGCATATCTCTTTAGATATGATTTCTGAAATAATTTTTATTTTTTCCTGAATTTTATCAGATTTTAACTTATCTTTAATATTTTTAAAAAGAATTTCATCTTTTAATGAAATAATAAAATTTTCTTTATTGCTAACTATTTTTTGTAAAATATTTATAGATTTTGAAACTGGTATTGTTGTGAATGGGAAAAATAAATCATTACCTTTAATGTTGGTATATAAACCCTTTTCATTAATTTTATTAATAGGAAACAACATTTGAAAAAATGGAGTTCCTAAAATCACAGGAGTAGATATATTTTTGATGAGAATAAAAGTTGTATTTAAACAAACTCCAGAATTACATATTGCCACATCAGACAATTTGTAATTAACTATAAGAGGTTGCTTATTAGCAGCAGTGATAAATTGAGTAGTCTTTTTATAATATTTAGATGGTACAATTCCTTCACTGATGCAATTTACATCAGCTCCTGTATCTAATAATGCTTCAATAGTAATTTTAAATTTTTTGTTAATAATTAATGTTACTTTTGAGTACCATTTTTTAGAAATAATCTGATCAATTTTATTGATCCATACCATTTGATTTATTTCTTGATCATTATCATTTTTTGGTAAAATATCTTCTTCTTCTTCTTCCTCAGAAGTAGAATCTTTGTCCCAAGTATTATTATTAATACTAAGAGTATTTACTCTTTCTTTTAAATATTTTATCTCAGATTTTATCTGATCTATTTCTCCTTTTAATTCAGAAATAGTAGGCTCTCTTTCTTTTTGTTTAGCCTTTTCTAATATTTTATTATAAGAATATAATTCATGTTCTTGTACAGTATTTTGTACAAGTTTAGTCGGCTTGTGATTTGCCATATTTAAATAATGTTCTATAGCTTTTCTTTTTTCTATAGGGTCCTTTATTTGATCTATGAGATCTAAAATGAAAGTTTCTTCATTTGATATGACATTGATTTCTAATCTCATAAAATTTATGAGACATGTATCACAATCACAATCTGGATTGCAAATTTTATTTTCTGATATTTCAGAATCATTATCTGTACTACTGTTAGAATATTCAGATAATTCATTATCAATAATATTGATATAAAAATCTTTTTCCTTTAGATTTTCTTCTGTATTAAGAAGAATATTTATCAATGATTCTTTTAAATCATTGTTTATATTGAGATTATTAATCTTTTTCTTGACATAACACTTATTAGCTTTATGTCCAATCTTTCCACACTTCCAGCATACTGGAACTTTAGTAGAGTCATTTTTTATAGGTTTTTTAAACTTTTTCTTAGAATATCTTTTAGATTTTTCTTTATCTTTTATATAATGGGTTTTCCTTTTAAAAGGAAATCTTTTCTTTTTCTTATCCCTTTTAGGATATTGTATTGGTTGAAAGCCTATTTGCTCACAAAAATCACCAATAATATTTCTATTTTCTTCTTTTTGCATATCAAGTTGTCTTTTTAGCTTGATATCATTGCAAAGATTAATTCCTTCTGCAGTTATTTCTGCAGATAAATCTCCGTAAGTAAGAATGTTCCAATCTATGGAATTTGTTGGAGATTTAGATTTTAATCTATTTTTTACTCTTTCAGCAAAAAGAACTGGAAGTCCAGAAATAAATTTTTCTTTCCAGAAATTTGCATTGCAATCATTTCTAGTTAAAACCTTGGTCATAAAAACATCTTTATACCATCTGAATTCAGATAGTGTTGGGCATCTCAAATTCATTAATTGTTCTTGAGATCGATCTAATTGGAGTTCATTAGCTCCAATAAAATTAGATAAAATTGTATAAATAAGTGTATTTACAGCATCTGACTCTTCTCTTCCATTAAGATCTACTATAGAAGAGTTTAGAATTTTATTCTTTGCTTCTTTAGAAAGATAAAAATCCCACCAACCTTGAAGTTGGCCTGTGAAACCAGTAATAATGGCTTGAGCAATTTGCCTATCATTATTACCTTTTATCTTTGCCGCAGAAGAATATATTAACATTTGTTTAATAATAGTTTTAATCTGATATTCAGATTTTCCATCTATATTCCATTCAGTAATGGCTTCTCCATTAAACTGAACGTAATCTTTTTTCTCTTCAATTTGAAGATCAACAGGTGTAGCCTTTTTATAAAAAGGTTTTACAATTGATACTTTATGCATTTTATTAATCTGCATTTCCTCTTCTGACGAACTAGAAATATTATCTAGTTGTTCAGATTTGGTAATTACCGAAATAGAACCTTTTTCTTTAATATTAATTTTTTGTAATCGATCTATTAAACCTTCCATAAAATCATCATCTTTTTTAGAACTTAAAAGAAAATTTTCTTTTTTAAGATTAGGAGGAGGTTTTATCATCAAAGTTTTTGAACTTTCACCACTAGAATTTCCTTGTTTGGATTTTGATAAAATCTCTTCTATTCTAGTAGTCTGATTTCTTAAAGAATGTAAAGTAAGATTGGTAAAATTATTCTGTTGAATAATATGGTCAAAATTACCATGCCCTATTTCTGATTTTATAGGGGCAGCATATATTTCTTTATTACCCTTTTTAATTTGTAAAGTAGTAAAAGGAGGATGAATCTCAAAAGATTCTTCTCCAGTTTCATGAACATATAATTTATATGTTGATTCAAGAGTATTTATAAAAGACTCATCTTTAAAATTTGGAAATATTTTATTCCTTGCTGGAAAATATAAATTTTCCATCCATTTGAAAAAATCTAAATTTAATTTAGTTTCTTCAATCCATTCTAAGTATCTTGAAACATATAATGTAGGTTGTTTTGAATTTAAACAGCTTAAAAACCATTTTTTCTTATTAAGATTTTTAATCTTATCTAAACTCTTTTGGATAGAGTTATTATTAATAACCATAACATTATATCCCATATCAGAAAAAGTAGGAGAATTTGATTTTTTGTTATTAACAGAATAACTTCGTTGAAATCTAGACGTACTAGATTCAGGAATATCTACTTTATATTCTGGATGAGATACATTATCATTAGTCTTTTGAAGACCAGATATACTAATTTTTTCAAAATCAGATATAGAAGAAGTAGAATTCCTACTTTCTTCAGGAAGTTTAATTCGTAAATGTCTTTGAGATGAGAATTTTATTTCGACATCTCCATCAACATATTGAATTATACTTTCTAGCTTTCTAGATTCTTCTTTTAAAGAAGGGGCTATACTTTCCATTTTCCAGATTTCTGGCAGAGTAACTTGGCTCCAATTAATTGTTTTAGGAATCATAATATTACTTTTAGTAATATCAGTTATGAAAAGAGTAGTTTCTCCTCTTTTTGAACTAATTTGATTAGTATTGATTCTAAAATTAGATATCGTTGAATTCATGACTTTGTAACAAATTCTATATAATAGAACAACATTTTCTGTTCCATCTATCATATCAAAAGCGGGTTTAAAAGATCAACTTATGGGGTTTTTACCATCTATTAACATAGTGATTGCCCCAATGGGAGATTCAAACAAAATGAGTGAATGGTTAGGAAGACCAAGATACACAAAGGATTAATAATAGAGATTCTGGAAATTATCCAATAGGATATTTCTTTATAGAAAAGTAATTTGAGTTCGGGCTTTAAGTTGGTAGAAATGATTAAGAAGTACCCCCCACAATTTTGATCTAGAGTATGTTCCTATCCACCGATTAAGTAAATAACTATCAAGAACGAAGAAATCTTTTACTTTGGATAACGTCCCCTTTTTTTTGAGAAAGGAGAATAGGAACGAAATAAAATAGAAAGACTAGAATTGCAAAAAGAGATCTTTTTTTTTATTCATACCTATCTTTATTTAGAAAGATAGAATTCTTATTATGAAATGCAATTGCTAATTCTTGTTCGTAATCGAAAATGATAGGTTGAGATATCTATGTGATATTCGTCTAAAAAGCCCTTTTTTATTCAAGGATAAAGTTTTTAATCAACAAAGAAAAATGAAAATTATTAAAAGATGAGATCAATTCAGAAGCACTTTATTTATTCGAAATCTAGCAGACAGAATTTCATTGGTCTAATTCGAAACCTTAGAATAAGCGTTTGACTCTCGATCGATCTTATAACCACAAAAAAATAATGTAGAAAGGTCCTTATTTGTGACCTATGAGGAGCCGTATGAGGTGAAAATCTCATGTACGATTCTGTAATAGCGACAGGAGCAGTGATGTGAGCGTCGACTATGATTATCTAATAGTTCAAGTACAGTTGATATAGTTGAAGCGCAGTCAAAATATGGTTTTTGGGGGTGGAATTTGTGGCGACAACCTATAGGGTTTATAGTTTTTATAATTTCTTCTCTAGCCGAGTGTGAGAGATTACCCTTTGATTTACCAGAAGCAGAAGAAGAATTAGTAGCAGGTTATCAAACCGAATATTCAGGTATCAAATTTGGTTTATTTTACGTTGCTTCATATCTAAATCTACTTGTTTCTTCATTATTTGTAACAGTTCTTTACTTTGGGGGTTGGAATCTTTCTATTCCATACATATTCGTTCCTGAGCTTTTTGCCATTAAAAAAAAAAGTAAGGTTTTTGTAACAATAATCGATATCTTTATTACATTAGCTAAAACTTATTTGAAGAAGAAGAAGATATTTTACCAAAAAATGATAATGATCAAGAAATAAATCAAATGGTATGGATCAATAAAATTGATCAGATTATTTCTCAAAAATGGTACTCAAAAGTAACATTAATTATTAACAAAAAATTTAAAATTACTATTGAAGCATTATTAGATACAGGAGCTGATGTAAATTGCATCAGTGAAGGAATTGTACCATCTAAATATTATAAAAAGACTACTCAATTTATCACTGCTGCTAATAAGCAACCTCTTATAGTTAATTACAAATTGTCTGATGTGGCAATATATAATTCTGGAGTTTGTTTAAATACAACTTTTATTCTCATCAAAAATATATCTACTCCTGTGATTTTAGGAACTCCATTTTTTCAAATGTTGTTTCCTATTAATAAAATTAATGAAAAGGGTTTATATACTAACATTAAAGGTAATGATTTATTTTTCCCATTCACAACAATACCAGTTTCAAAATCTATAAATATTTTACAAAAAATAGTTAGCAATAAAGAAAATTTTATTATTTCATTAAAAGATGAAATTATTTTTAAAAATATTAAAGATAAGTTAAAATCTGATAAAATTCAGGAAAAAATAAAAATTATTTCAGAAATCATATCTAAAGAGATATGCGCTGATGTTCCTAATGCTTTTTGGAATAGGAAAAAACATCAAGTCAGTCTTCCTTATACAGATGATTTTTCTGAGGATAAAATTCCTACAAAAGCAAGGCCTATAGCCATGGGGCCTAGACTTTTAAATTACTGCAAAGAAGAAATTGATAGTCTTCTTAAAAAGGAGTTAATCAGACCAAGTAATAGTCCTTGGAGTTGTCCAGCTTTCTATGTTGAAAATGCAGCTGAAATTGAAAGAGGAGCTCCAAGACTTGTTATCAATTATAAACCGCTTAATAAAGCATTAAAATGGATAAAGCATCCATTACCAAATAAAAGATACTTACTTAATAGATTATTTAAAGGAAAAGTATTCTCTTCTTTTGATTTAAAATCAGAATTTTATCAAATTCTTCTAAAAGAAGAAGATAAATATAAAACAGCTTTTACTGTACCATTTGGCCATTACGAATGGAATGTAATGCCATTTGGATTAAAAAATGCTCCAATGGAATTTCAAAATATAATGATTGAAATTTATAATTCTTATACAGATTATATTATTGTCTATATAGATGATGTCCTTATATATTCTGATAATATTGATCAGCATTTTAAACATTTAAATATATTTATTCAAATTACTAAAAAAGCTGGTTTGGCAGTAAATCAGAAAAAAGTAAAACTTTTTCAAACCAAAATAAAATTCTTAGGACATTATATTGAAAATGGAATAATAATTCCTATAGAAAGAGCAATTGTTTTTGCTGATAAATTTCCTGATAAAATCACTGATGTAAATCAATTACAAAGATTTCTTGGAAGTCTTAATTATATAGGAGATTTTTATAAAGATCTCGCTCAAGATTGTAAATTATTATTTCAAAGGTTAAAGAAAAATCCTCAACCATGGACTAATAGTCATACTCTTGCCATACAAAAAATAAAAGAAAGAGTTAAAGAACTCCCTTGTTTATCTATTGCTAATCCAGAAGCATTTAAAATAGTTGAAACAGACGCCTCTGATATTGGATATGGAGGAATACTTAAACAACAATTAGATAATACATCTAAAGAAATTCTTGTGAGATATACTTCTGGTACTTGGAATAATACTCAAAAGAATTACTCTACCATAAAGAAAGAAATCCTTTCAATTGTTAAATGTATTACAAAATTTGAAAGTGATCTTTTAAATAAGAAATTTTTATTAAGAGTTGATTGCAAATCTGCCAAAGATATTCTTTTAAAAGATGTTAAAGTAATAGCATCTAAACAAATATTTGCTAGATGGCAAGCAATTTTAGCTTGTTTTGATTTTGATATTGAACATATTTCTGGAAAATCTAATTCTTTACCAGATTTTCTAACTAGAGAATTCTTGCAGGGATCAGCCTTGGAAGACAGTCTTAAAAAGACCAGCTACCGGGAAGAAGCCCATGAATAAGCCACCTTTCAAAAGAGGTGCTACTGTTCCTCAGCCAAATATGGCTAACACAGAGGAAGAAAAGTTTGATCCAATAAAAGAATTTGCAGATGATCCAACTGCATATGACATTCATTATTATAATAATGCTATATTTGCCTTAAAGGGATCAAAAGAGGAATTAAAATATCCTTATCTAATTTCAGGATGTC
This sequence comes from Primulina eburnea, assembly GCF_022965805.1. Classification (NCBI taxonomy): domain Eukaryota; kingdom Viridiplantae; phylum Streptophyta; class Magnoliopsida; order Lamiales; family Gesneriaceae; genus Primulina; species Primulina eburnea. The sequence goes on along the minus strand of NC_133108.1, from coordinate 22,360,621 downwards.
TTAATTGCTGTCCTGTTGACAAAGATCTAAAAGGTCTATCCCCAATTCATATAGCTCAAAGCTATTTAATCAAAGATTTACAACCCATATTGGGGAGAAAAACTCGTGATTATTTTGAAACAATTCTATTCGAAACTGGCTCAGTTGAAATCCAACATATGGATCGCAATCGCGATTACGCTTTTTCTAAAATGATAATAAAAAAGATTATCCCAGCTGCTAATTGGGGTTTACCCCTTGGTCAAGCACGACAATTAAACACCTTTCAGGCAATGCCAAATATGTTTAATTACCATGATTATATCATGGCCTGGGACATCATTGTTTTATATGAAAATTCTCAAAGAAAACATTCATGGTGGATAAAATTCCAATTAGATGATATTCATCAATTTATACCAAGTTGGTTTAAAACTTTTTTCTTCTCATGGGGGGTAATGCCTTCCATTCTTCCGAGAAATGTTAAAAACATATGGAATAAGTTTCTAAATGCAAACACGCAGTTTGATGGTTTAACAGCCATATTACAATTCGCCATTAATTATAATGTTCCTTGGATTATTCGATAGGAATATGGACTACAGGATATGGCTAAAGAGAAATTTGATCTCAAATATACCTCTATTTTCTTAATCAGAAAAGTTCTCATCAAATGGTGGGGTAAAGAAGATTTCTTTGCAGAAGGCAAAGTATATGACCGTCAAGGGGTAATAGCTCTGGGAGTTGCCAGAGAAACCATGAAGAATTTAAATCATGATACCCCAACACAGACAACACTATTAAAAGAACTTTTTCAACATCTGGACAAGGATACCATTACTTCTATGTTCACAGAAGTTTTTGGTGAAAAATCAAATTTACCCACTCAAGAATCAACCTCCTCAAAAGGAAAGGAAAAAATGGAGGATGATACACAGATGACCGATCAAGATGATCTACAAGATGCTCAGGACCCATATGAGGGTGACGACATATTTGCATTATTGAATGCATGAGCTGGAAGTCACTAATGTCAGTGGAAGAAAAGGCAGGTCATCACGAGACTCATAGTCTTTGTAATAAAGTATGTATTATTGAGTGAGTGTTTTACTTTCCTCGTGTCATGTTTTTATTGGTATAAACATTGTAGCTAGTATGTATTGTTTTGCTATTTAAGGAGTGGTTGCCCTTTGTGAACCACACACCAAAAAATTCTCTACTACCTTCTAATAATAAGAGTTCGAAGTTTTCTCCAGTTCCAGAGTTCTCATTTTAGAGTTTCATCATTTTATCAATGTAAGTTTATGTCTTACAATTATATTTATGATCCTCCATTTGATTACATTATGCCATCTGCAAATTATATTGTAACTTTAAAAAAGAAAATTAAATTAATTAAAAATCAAATTGAGGTTCTTGAGAATCAGTTAAAAGACCCCGAAATCAATCCTGTTTATAAACAGTGGTTTACATATCCTCATCTGGAAAGATCCAGAATTACCTTAAAGGCTTACGAGAAACAAAGTTCACATTTAGCTGCTTAAAGCCGAAGATTTTAGCTGAAGATTTGAAGATCTTCATTCAACCTAAATTAAGGTTGTAATTTAATCTAGTGTATTTGTAACAGTGGTTTTAATAGTGGTATCTAGTGGTATCAGAGCCATTGTAATTGAAGAAATTCTTCAGAAATTAATAAAAGTTATTCTTCTATTACGATCTTATTCTTTTATTCTGTAAGGAAGAAGGTAGTTATACCCGGGAGAAATCCTTAAGTCGGGTTCCATAAGGCCTGTAAAGCCAAAGGGTAAGGCAGGGTAAAGCCTTGACAGTATCTACCATATTCTTGAATGGATAAATTAATACGATCTTTTACGAAGAATAAATCTTCAAGTAGTAATACTAAGAACAAAGAATTAATTATTTCTGAAAATTTCGAGAAAAATATTCAAAACTGGAAAATACCAGTATCTTCAAATATGAAGATCTATAGATCTAATGGATTTAATTTTAAATCCGACTATATTATTAAAACAATTGAAGAAGCAATTCCTCTAAAAGGAGGATACGACTCATTTAGTTTATTATCTCAAAGACTTGTAAATATTCACAAACAAAATTACAAATTTATGCATTTGGGAATGATACAAGTAGGTTTAAAACCTCTTACCAGATTAGGCTTAAATACTTCAGCTTTAATTTTGGTACGAGACCAAAGACATAATAAATTTGAAGATTCCTTATTAGGAATTGTAGAGTCTTCATTATGCGAAGGACCAATACATTTTAGTTGTTTCCCTAATTTTCCAATTTCTCTTTCTGATCCAAATATCATGAAAGCTCTCACTTTAAATATAAAAACTGAAGGTTTTGATATGATAGATGGAACAGAAAATGTTGTTCTATTATATAGAATTTGTTACAAAGTCATGAATTCAACGATATCTAATTTTAGAATCAATACTAATCAAATTAGTTCAAAAAGAGGAGAAACTACTCTTTTCATAACTGATATTACTAAAAGTAATATTATGATTCCTAAAACAATTAATTGGAGCCAAGTTACTCTGCCAGAAATCTGGAAAATGGAAAGTATAGCCCCTTCTTTAAAAGAAGAATCTAGAAAGCTAGAAAGTATAATTCAATATGTTGATGGAGATGTCGAAATAAAATTCTCATTTCAAAGACATTTACGAATTAAACTTCCTGAAGAAAGTAGGAATTCTACTTCTTCTATATCTGATTTTGAAAAAATTAGTATATCTGGTCTTCAAAAGACTAATGATAATGTATCTCATCCAGAATATAAAGTAGATATTCCTGAATCTAGTACGTCTAGATTTCAACGAAGTTATTCTGTTAATAACAAAAAATCAAATTCTCCTACTTTTTCTGATATGGGATATAATGTTATGGTTATTAATAATAACTCTATCCAAAAGAGTTTAGATAAGATTAAAAATCTTAATAAGAAAAAATGGTTTTTAAGCTGTTTAAATTCAAAACAACAAACATTATATGTTTCAGGATACTTAGAATGGATTGAAGAAACTAAATTAAATTTAGATTTTTTCAAATGGATGGAAAATTTATATTTTCCAGCAAGGAATAAAATATTTCCAAATTTTAAAGATGAGTCTTTTATAAATACTCTTGAATCAACATATAAATTATATGTTCATGAAACTGGAGAAGAATCTTTTGAGATTCATCCTCCTTTTACTACTTTACAAATTAAAAAGGGTAATAAAGAAATATATGCTGCCCCTATAAAATCAGAAATAGGGCATGGTAATTTTGATCATATTATTCAACAGAATAATTTTACCAATCTTACTTTACATTCTTTAAGAAATCAGACTACTAGAATAGAAGAGATTTTATCAAAATCCAAACAAGGAAATTCTAGTGGTGAAAGTTCAAAAACTTTGATGATAAAACCTCCTCCTAATCTTAAAAAAGAAAATTTTCTTTTAAGTTCTAAAAAAGATGATGATTTTATGGAAGGTTTAATAGATCGATTACAAAAAATTAATATTAAAGAAAAAGGTTCTATTTCGGTAATTACCAAATCTGAACAACTAGATAATATTTCTAGTTCGTCAGAAGAGGAAATGCAGATTAATAAAATGCATAAAGTATCAATTGTAAAACCTTTTTATAAAAAGGCTACACCTGTTGATCTTCAAATTGAAGAGAAAAAAGATTACGTTCAGTTTAATGGAGAAGCCATTACTGAATGGAATATAGATGGAAAATCTGAATATCAGATTAAAACTATTATTAAACAAATGTTAATATATTCTTCTGCGGCAAAGATAAAAGGTAATAATGATAGGCAAATTGCTCAAGCCATTATTACTGGTTTCACAGGCCAACTTCAAGGTTGGTGGGATTTTTATCTTTCTAAAGAAGCAAAGAATAAAATTCTAAACTCTTCTATAGTAGATCTTAATGGAAGAGAAGAGTCAGATGCTGTAAATACACTTATTTATACAATTTTATCTAATTTTATTGGAGCTAATGAACTCCAATTAGATCGATCTCAAGAACAATTAATGAATTTGAGATGCCCAACACTATCTGAATTCAGATGGTATAAAGATGTTTTTATGACCAAGGTTTTAACTAGAAATGATTGCAATGCAAATTTCTGGAAAGAAAAATTTATTTCTGGACTTCCAGTTCTTTTTGCTGAAAGAGTAAAAAATAGATTAAAATCTAAATCTCCAACAAATTCCATAGATTGGAACATTCTTACTTACGGAGATTTATCTGCAGAAATAACTGCAGAAGGAATTAATCTTTGCAATGATATCAAGCTAAAAAGACAACTTGATATGCAAAAAGAAGAAAATAGAAATATTATTGGTGATTTTTGTGAGCAAATAGGCTTTCAACCAATACAATATCCTAAAAGGGATAAGAAAAAGAAAAGATTTCCTTTTAAAAGGAAAACCCATTATATAAAAGATAAAGAAAAATCTAAAAGATATTCTAAGAAAAAGTTTAAAAAACCTATAAAAAATGACTCTACTAAAGTTCCAGTATGCTGGAAGTGTGGAAAGATTGGACATAAAGCTAATAAGTGTTATGTCAAGAAAAAGATTAATAATCTCAATATAAACAATGATTTAAAAGAATCATTGATAAATATTCTTCTTAATACAGAAGAAAATCTAAAGGAAAAAGATTTTTATATCAATATTATTGATAATGAATTATCTGAATATTCTAACAGTAGTACAGATAATGATTCTGAAATATCAGAAAATAAAATTTGCAATCCAGATTGTGATTGTGATACATGTCTCATAAATTTTATGGGATTAGAAATCAATGTCATATCAAATGAAGAAACTTTCATTTTAGATCTCATAGATCAAATAAAGGACCCTATAGAAAAAAGAAAAGCTATAGAACATTATTTAAATATGGCAAATCACAAGCCGACTAAACTTGTATAAAATATTGTACAAGAACATGAATTATATTCTTATAATAAAATATTAGAAAAGGCTAAACAAAAAGAAAGAGAGCCTACTATTTCTGAATTAAAAGGAGAAATAGATCAGATAAAATCTGAGATAAAATATTTAAAAGAAAGAGTAAATACTCTTAGTATTAATAATAATACTTGGGACAAAAAACATTTCTCGGAAGAATGGAAGGCATTACCCCCCATGAGAAGAAAAAAGTTTTAAACCAACTTGGTATAAATTGATGAATATCATCTAATTGGAATTTTATCCACCATGAATGTTTTCTTTGAGAATTTTCATATAAAACAATGATGTCCCAGGCCATGATATAATCATGGTAATTAAACATATTAGGCATTGCCTGAAAGGTGTTTAATTGTCGTGCTTGACCAAGGGGTAAACCCCAATTAGCAGCTGGGATAATCTTTTTTATTATCATTTTAGAAAAAGCGTAATCGCGATTGCGATCCATATGTTGGATTTCAACTGAGCCAGTTTCGACTAGAATTGTTTCAAAATAATCACGAGTTTTTCTCCCCAATATGGGTTGTAAATCTTTGATTAAATAGCTTTGAGCTATATGAATTGGGGATAGACCTTTTAGATCTTTGTCAACAGGACAGCAATTAAGACATCCTGAAATTAGATAAGGATATTTTAATTCCTCTTTTGATCCCTTTAAGGCAAATATAGCATTATTATAATAATGAATGTCATATGCAGTTGGATCATCTGCAAATTCTTTTATTGGATCAAACTTTTCTTCCTCTGTGTTAGCCATATTTGGCTGAGGAACAGTAGCACCTCTTTTGAAAGGTGGCTTATTCATGGGCTTCTTCCCGGTAGCTGGTCTTTTTAAGACTGTCTTCCAAGGCTGATCCCTGCAAGAATTCTCTAGTTAGAAAATCTGGTAAAGAATTAGATTTTCCAGAAATATGTTCAATATCAAAATCAAAACAAGCTAAAATTGCTTGCCATCTAGCAAATATTTGTTTAGATGCTATTACTTTAACATCTTTTAAAAGAATATCTTTGGCAGATTTGCAATCAACTCTTAATAAAAATTTCTTATTTAAAAGATCACTTTCAAATTTTGTAATACATTTAACAATTGAAAGGATTTCTTTCTTTATGGTAGAGTAATTCTTTTGAGTATTATTCCAAGTACCAGAAGTATATCTCACAAGAATTTCTTTAGATGTATTATCTAATTGTTGTTTAAGTATTCCTCCATATCCAATATCAGAGGCGTCTGTTTCAACTATTTTAAATGCTTCTGGATTAGCAATAGATAAACAAGGGAGTTCTTTAACTCTTTCTTTTATTTTTTGTATGGCAAGAGTATGACTATTAGTCCATGGTTGAGGATTTTTCTTTAACCTTTGAAATAATAATTTACAATCTTGAGCGAGATCTTTATAAAAATCTCCTATATAATTAAGACTTCCAAGAAATCTTTGTAATTGATTTACATCAGTGATTTTATCAGGAAATTTATCAGCAAAAACAATTGCTCTTTCTATAGGAATTATTATTCCATTTTCAATATAATGTCCTAAGAATTTTATTTTGGTTTGAAAAAGTTTTACTTTTTTCTGATTTACTGCCAAACCAGCTTTTTTAGTAATTTGAATAAATATATTTAAATGTTTAAAATGCTGATCAATATTATCAGAATATATAAGGACATCATCTATATAGACAATAATATAATCTGTATAAGAATTATAAATTTCATTCATTATATTTTGAAATTCCATTGGAGCATTTTTTAATCCAAATGGCATTACATTCCATTCGTAATGGCCAAATGGTACAGTAAAAGCTGTTTTATATTTATCTTCTTCTTTTAGAAGAATTTGATAAAATCCTGATTTTAAATCAAAAGAAGAGAATACTTTTCCTTTAAATAATCTATTAAGTAAGTCTCTTTTATTTGGTAATGGATGCTTTATCCATTTTAATGCTTTATTAAGCGGTTTATAATTGATAACAAGTCTTGGAGCTCCTCTTTCAATTTCAGCTGCATTTTCAACATAGAAAGCTGGACAACTCCAAGGACTATTACTTGGTCTGATTAACTCCTTTTTAAGAAGACTATCAATTTCTTCTTTGCAGTAATTTAAAAGTCTAGGCCCCATGGCTATAGGCCTTGCTTTTGTAGGAATTTTATCCTCAGAAAAATCATCTGTATAAGGAAGACTGACTTGATGTTTTTTCCTATTCCAAAAAGCATTAGGAACATCAGCGCATATCTCTTTAGATATGATTTCTGAAATAATTTTTATTTTTTCCTGAATTTTATCAGATTTTAACTTATCTTTAATATTTTTAAAAAGAATTTCATCTTTTAATGAAATAATAAAATTTTCTTTATTGCTAACTATTTTTTGTAAAATATTTATAGATTTTGAAACTGGTATTGTTGTGAATGGGAAAAATAAATCATTACCTTTAATGTTGGTATATAAACCCTTTTCATTAATTTTATTAATAGGAAACAACATTTGAAAAAATGGAGTTCCTAAAATCACAGGAGTAGATATATTTTTGATGAGAATAAAAGTTGTATTTAAACAAACTCCAGAATTACATATTGCCACATCAGACAATTTGTAATTAACTATAAGAGGTTGCTTATTAGCAGCAGTGATAAATTGAGTAGTCTTTTTATAATATTTAGATGGTACAATTCCTTCACTGATGCAATTTACATCAGCTCCTGTATCTAATAATGCTTCAATAGTAATTTTAAATTTTTTGTTAATAATTAATGTTACTTTTGAGTACCATTTTTTAGAAATAATCTGATCAATTTTATTGATCCATACCATTTGATTTATTTCTTGATCATTATCATTTTTTGGTAAAATATCTTCTTCTTCTTCTTCCTCAGAAGTAGAATCTTTGTCCCAAGTATTATTATTAATACTAAGAGTATTTACTCTTTCTTTTAAATATTTTATCTCAGATTTTATCTGATCTATTTCTCCTTTTAATTCAGAAATAGTAGGCTCTCTTTCTTTTTGTTTAGCCTTTTCTAATATTTTATTATAAGAATATAATTCATGTTCTTGTACAGTATTTTGTACAAGTTTAGTCGGCTTGTGATTTGCCATATTTAAATAATGTTCTATATCTTTTCTTTTTTCTATAGGGTCCTTTATTTGATCTATGAGATCTAAAATGAAAGTTTCTTCATTTGATATGACATTGATTTCTAATCCCATAAAATTTATGAGACATGTATCACAATCACAATCTGGATTGCAAATTTTATTTTCTGATATTTCAGAATCATTATCTGTACTACTGTTAGAATATTCAGATAATTCATTATCAATAATATTGATATAAAAATCTTTTTCCTTTAGATTTTCTTCTGTATTAAGAAGAATATTTATCAATGATTCTTTTAAATCATTGTTTATATTGAGATTATTAATCTTTTTCTTGACATAACACTTATTAGCTTTATGTCCAATCTTTCCACACTTCCAGCATACTGGAACTTTAGTAGAGTCATTTTTTATAGGTTTTTTAAACTTTTTCTTAGAATATCTTTTAGATTTTTCTTTATCTTTTATATAATGGGTTTTCCTTTTAAAAGGAAATCTTTTCTTTTTCTTATCCCTTTTAGGATATTGTATTGGTTGAAAGCCTATTTGCTCACAAAAATCACCAATAATATTTCTATTTTCTTTTTTTTGCATATCAAGTTGTCTTTTTAGCTTGATATCATTGCAAAGATTAATTCCTTCTGCAGTTATTTCTGCAGATAAATCTCCGTAAGTAAGAATGTTCCAATCTATGGAATTTGTTGGAGATTTAGATTTTAATCTATTTTTTACTCTTTCAGCAAAAAGAACTGGAAGTCCAGAAATAAATTTTTCTTTCCAGAAATTTGCATTGCAATCATTTCTAGTTAAAACCTTGGTCATAAAAACATCTTTATACCATCTGAATTCAGATAGTGTTGGGCATCTCAAATTCATTAATTGTTCTTGAGATCGATCTAATTGGAGTTCATTAGCTCCAATAAAATTAGATAAAATTGTATAAATAAGTGTATTTACAGCATCTGACTCTTCTCTTCCATTAAGATCTACTATAGAAGAGTTTAGAATTTTATTCTTTGCTTCTTTAGAAAGATAAAAATCCCACCAACCTTGAAGTTGGCCTGTGAAACCAGTAATAATGGCTTGAGCAATTTGCCTATCATTATTACCTTTTATCTTTGCCGCAGAAGAATATATTAACATTTGTTTAATAATAGTTTTAATCTGATATTCAGATTTTCCATCTATATTCCATTCAGTAATGGCTTCTCCATTAAACTGAACGTAATCTTTTTTCTCTTCAATTTGAAGATCAACAGGTGTAGCCTTTTTATAAAAAGGTTTTACAATTGATACTTTATGCATTTTATTAATCTGCATTTCCTCTTCTGATGAACTAGAAATATTATCTAGTTGTTCAGATTTGGTAATTACCGAAATAGAACCTTTTTCTTTAATATTAATTTTTTGTAATCGATCTATTAAACCTTCCATAAAATCATCATCTTTTTTAGAACTTAAAAGAAAATTTTCTTTTTTAAGATTAGGAGGAGGTTTTATCATCAAAGTTTTTGAACTTTCACCACTAGAATTTCCTTGTTTGGATTTTGATAAAATCTCTTCTATTCTAGTAGTCTGATTTCTTAAAGAATGTAAAGTAAGATTGGTAAAATTATTCTGTTGAATAATATGGTCAAAATTACCATGCCCTATTTCTGATTTTATAGGGGCAGCATATATTTCTTTATTACCCTTTTTAATTTGTAAAGTAGTAAAAGGAGGATGAATCTCAAAAGATTCTTCTCCAGTTTCATGAACATATAATTTATATGTTGATTCAAGAGTATTTATAAAAGACTCATCTTTAAAATTTGGAAATATTTTATTCCTTGCTGGAAAATATAAATTTTCCATCCATTTGAAAAAATCTAAATTTAATTTAGTTTCTTCAATCCATTCTAAGTATCTTGAAACATATAATGTTTGTTGTTTTGAATTTAAACAGCTTAAAAACCATTTTTTCTTATTAAGATTTTTAATCTTATCTAAACTCTTTTGGATAGAGTTATTATTAATAACCATAACATTATATCCCATATCAGAAAAAGTAGGAGAATTTGATTTTTTGTTATTAACAGAATAACTTCGTTGAAATCTAGACGTACTAGATTCAGGAATATCTACTTTATATTCTGGATGAGATACATTATCATTAGTCTTTTGAAGACCAGATATACTAATTTTTTCAAAATCAGATATAGAAGAAGTAGAATTCCTACTTTCTTCAGGAAGTTTAATTCGTAAATGTCTTTGAGATGAGAATTTTATTTCGACATCTCCATCAACATATTGAATTATACTTTCTAGCTTTCTAGATTCTTCTTTTAAAGAAGGGGCTATACTTTCCATTTTCCAGATTTCTGGCAGAGTAACTTGGCTCCAATTAATTGTTTTAGGAATCATAATATTACTTTTAGTAATATCAGTTATGAAAAGAGTAGTTTCTCCTCTTTTTGAACTAATTTGATTAGTATTGATTCTAAAATTAGATATCGTTGAATTCATGACTTTGTAACAAATTCTATATAATAGAACAACATTTTCTGTTCCATCTATCATATCAAAACCTTCAGTTTTTATATTTAAAGTGAGAGCTTTCATGATATTTGGATCAGAAAGAGAAATTGGAAAATTAGGGAAACAACTAAAATGTATTGGTCCTTCGCATAATGAAGACTCTACAATTCCTAATAAGGAATCTTCAAATTTATTATGTCTTTGGTCTCATACCAAAATTAAAGCTGAAGTATTTAAGCCTAATCTGGTAAGAGGTTTTAAACCTACTTGTATCATTCCCAAATGCATAAATTTGTAATTTTGTTTGTGAATATTTACAAGTCTTTGAGATAATAAACTAAATGAGTCGTATCCTCCTTTTAGAGGAATTGCTTCTTCAATTGTTTTAATAATATAGTCGGATTTAAAATTAAATCCATTAGATCTATAGATCTTCATATTTGAAGATACTGGTATTTTCCAGTTTTGAATATTTTTCTCGAAATTTTCAGAAATAATTAATTCTTTGTTCTTAGTATTACTACTTGAAGATTTATTCTTCGTAAAAGATCGTATTAATTTATCCATTCAAGAATATGGTAGATACTGTCAAGGCTTTACCCTGCCTTACCCTTTGGCTTTACAGGCCTTATGGAACCCGACTTAAGGATTTCTCCCGGGTATAACTACCTTCTTCCTTACAGAATAAAAGAATAAGATCGTAATAGAAGAATAACTTTTATTAATTTCTGAAGAATTTCTTCAATTACAATGGCTCTGATACCACTAGATACCACTATTAAAACCACTGTTACAAATACACTAGATTAAATTACAACCTTAATTTAGGTTGAATGAAGATCTTCAAATCTTCAGCTAAAATCTTCGGCTTTAAGCAGCTAAATGTGAACTTTGTTTCTCGTAAGCCTTTAAGGTAATTCTGGATCTTTCCAGATGAGGATATGTAAACCACTGTTTATAAACAGGATTGATTTCGTGGTCTTTTAACTGATTCTCAAGAACCTCAATTTGAGTTTTAATTAATTTAATTTTCTTTTTTAAAGTTACAATATAATTTGCAGATGGCATAATGTAATCAAATGGAGGATCATAAATATAATTGTAAGACATAAACTTACATTGATAAAATGATGAAACTCTAAAATGAGAACTCTGGAACTGGAGAAAACTTCGAACTCTTATTATTAGAAGGTAGTAGAGAATTTTTTGGTGTGTGGTTCACAAAGGGCAACCACTCCTTAAATAGCAAAACAATACATACTAGCTACAATGTTTATACCAATAAAAACATGACACGAGGAAAGTAAAACACTCACTCAATAATACATACTTTATTACAAAGACTATGAGTCTCGTGATGACCTGCCTTTTCTTCCACTGACATTAGTGACTTCCAGCTCATGCATTCAATAATGCAAATATGTCGTCACCCTCATATGGGTCCTGAGCATCTTGTAGATCATCTTGATCGGTCATCTGTGTATCATCCTCCATTTTTTCCTTTCCTTTTGAGGAGGTTGATTCTTGAGTGGGTAAATTTGATTTTTCACCAAAAACTTCTGTGAACATAGAAGTAATGGTATCCTTGTCCAGATGTTGAAAAAGTTCTTTTAATAGTGTTGTCTGTGTTGGGGTATCATGATTTAAATTCTTCATGGTTTCTCTGGCAACTCCCAGAGCTATTACCCCTAAAACGCCTTAAAAACGATTAATTAAGGAGTAATTATAAAGTCTAGTATTTAAGTTAGATAAAATTATGAGAAAATTAATTTAAGCTTAAATAATTATTTGGGACATGTTAGAGTCTATGAAATTAGGAAAATGTCAAAAACGTGAAATTTTACGTCTTGGGGTAAAACGATAATTTTACACCCAAAAATTAGGAAACGTCATGAAAGTGCTCTGATTTTTGTTTCATATGTTAATGTGTTTATTTTAAATGTTCATGGATATTTATATGTTAAACTTTTTATTTTAAAATATTTTTGTATTTTATGATTTAATGTGGACATTTAAAAGATATGTTGCTTGCTTAGTTTAAAAGGAAAAAAGAAACGTTATATGCATGTTTATTTTATAAAGTGATGAGAATATGAAAAATTGAAGGAAGTGAAGTAATTGTGAATAATACGATGCTATATGGGAGATATCGTGAGGGTAAAGGTCTTAGTGGGAGCTCGACGATCGTATTTCCATTGATACGAATACGAATAAGATGATATGTAAATACATAAGACCAAGGCTCAGTTGTCGGGTGAGAGTGTCACTGATGTCCCCGCCACCCAGTACTGTGGATACATGTAGATGAATCATCGCCCATACGTAGACGAACACGTAAGTCACAATTAACGATCTGAATTGAACGAAAGGAAAAAATAATACGTATATGTTGATGATAATATGTATATGAATATGTTGAAGATGATATGAAAATGTTTATGAAAATTATTATGTTTAAAGTTTATGCATTTTTATGAAAATGATATTTTAAGTACAAGTATTTTCACTGTTGTATGTGATTTTATACGCATTTTTTTTTATGACGAATATGTTATGTTGAGTCTTTAGACTCACTAGGTGTGATCGATGCAGGTGATAATGATAATTATGCTGTTGGAGGTCTTGATAGTGTCAATATGTCAAGGATACAATTCTTGTTCATATAATGAAATTTTAAAATTTCTAATATCAAAATATTCACTTGCTATATTGCGTAGCTGCCAGTTTTGTGAACTAGTTTACCAAACAGACAGATCCACTTTCTTCCCTTAATTACCTATTAATCTAACTTTCATTTCTTCCATCTTATGAAATCAACTTATAAACTCCTTTATAAGCATTCTTTTTTATCTCCATAAAACAATAGTCGTCAAATTCAACTCCTTGAACTTTGATTTTCTCAAGGGGAGCACATAATATGATACTTGTGTCACCCTCAAAGGTTCAGGGATACAATTCGGATTTATCCTAATTAGCCTCATTCTTTTCATCAACTTCTTGATCAAGAATGTCAGAACACATTTCTGATTGCACCCTTCGGATCATGGTAAGAACGTCTAGCAGCATCATCATCGACCCATGATCCCTTAGGTGTCGTTGATAGTTCCTGCAAGAACCTTAAGTTATGGTTAGCGTATAGTAAGGTCCCTTCAACTCATATATCCCGATAAAATTTACAATCATTAGTATATCGAGAGTTGCCTATGAATTCGATAATGTTGTGATGTATTTTTTAGTAATAATAGTATCATGATATGTGCAACTGAGGAAACATCTTTCCAAAATGCACGTCTTATTCTGGCCAAAGATCCTTGCATATTAACTCATCGTACCACATAGGATATTTTCTTCTGTAGGCAAACGGTGAATTCCCGACTAAATTGAATTTTCCCCTACGTATTTTGAAATTGCACCCAATGTCGCCACCTGATGACCCTCAATGGAGCCAGTAAACGGATCAAAGTGCATGCTAGTATGTAGTGCCTCTACTTTGTCCCGGGTCAGAGGAATAATTGTGCACAAACATAACCGAGGACTATTCCACTTGATTAGGAGAACCACTTGGACAATATAAGTTAGGATTATTCAGTGTATATATGATCACCCATTTGTACGAATTGACATCTTCATTCCTTTACCAATGAAACATGACGTTTATATCGCAGATACTAGCCTTAATTTCAAGTGACCTATATCCTTATTTTAGATTGTTGATTCGATTAATGACTTCTAGAAACACTCAGTGCATATGCAATATCAGGTCGAGTAGATATCATACCATATATTATACGACTATAGCAGACTCATATGATATGAAGCTCATGGTTTCTATCTCCTTATCAATCTTAGGACACACTAGACCTTGATACATTCACACAATTACAGATTAGGAGATATCCTCTCTTGTACTCCTTCATAGATAATCTCCTCACTATGGTATCGATATATATATGGAATGGGTGAGCCCTAGCATTCTATTCGGTCTATCCCTATAGATATGTATTTATAATACATAGTATTCTTCACTCATATCCTTCATGGAGAATGTCCGAGGTAATCGTACTTTAGTTTATTACAAGATCCCTATATCATTCACAGTGAGTAGTATGTCATCAACGTAAAGTATCAGGAATGTCACTGCACTCCCACTAACCTTCCTGTACAGAAAAAGTTCCTTATGATTCTTGGCAAAATCAAACTCTTTGATAGTTTTGTCAAATCTGAGGTTCCATCTCCTTGATGTCTGATTGAGTCCATAAATAGACCTCTCAAGTTTGCATATATTATGCTTACTTCCTACTGATGTGAATTATTCTGGTTGAGACATGTAAATCGGTTCCTTAATGTCCCCATTAAAGAGTGTTGTTTTCACATTCATCTCTCATATTTCATAGTCGTATCATGCTGCTATGACTAGCAATATCCTAAAGGACTTGAAAATCGCGACTGGATAACAGGTTTCCTCATAGTCAACAACTTGCCTTTGAGTATATCCTTTTGCTACAATATTTCTTTGAACGTCACCACCTTCCCTTCCGCCCCGAGTTTTCTTTTTTAAATCCATTTGCATCTTACGGGAAAAATTCCCATCCTACGGTAACAATTCCCACATGTGGATCTATTAAGAACTTTACTTAGTTCGAATACATAGAGCCTATCTCATAACACATGGCTTCAAATCATTTAGATGAATCAACATCAGAAAACGCTTCTTTGAAATTTCTTGGATCACATTCAGGAATGGTCTCACATTGGACCTTCTCAAGAAGCAAGCTCATCTTATTAGGCGACCTTGGGACCATTTCGGATCTCCTAGGAGGTTGTATTTCTACGACTAGCTATTGGGGTGTGGGTTCTGCTATTTTTGTATAGGTTTGTTCCCGAATCTCTTCGAGTTCTATCATCCCGCCTTTTCTATCCTATAGAAACTCATTCTCTAAGAAGATGACATTCTTTGAAACAAACACATGTTTCATTGGCATCATAGAAATAATATCCAACATAATTCATAGATATCCCACAAAGTAGCACAAATTGGCTCTACTATCCAATTGTCTCCCACAGCCTTCTTCACGTAAGCAGGACATCACCATACTCTTAGTTAAGAAAAATTGGGTGTCTTTTCCATCCATATCTCATATGGAGTTTTATCCACTACCTTTGTAAGAACTTGGTTCAACAACTTTGTCGTTGTTTCAAGCGCAAATCCCCAAAAGGATGACAACAATTCACCAAATCTCATCATAGATCGAATCATGTCCATCGATGTCCGATTACGACGTTCTGACACACCATTCAACTTTGTGTGGCATGAAAAGTCCACTGTGAGAGAATCTTATTCTGTAGGGCCAAATTCAGTACACGTAAAACACATGCATTTAATTAAACTATTAAATCATTTACTTAAGTTTAAAATGATTTTAGAGATGCATGATTTACTCAAATGCATTATTTTAAATTAATTATGGTTTTGTGATTCACGTTAAAATAGTTTTTCGAGCTTCATGTTTCAGGCGATTATTCAATGTGGGTGTGGGAACCCAGACGCTAATCATACTCTTAATCATCATTAGGGCAATTTAATCAATTATAATAAACATGGTCTAAAATTTTTTTTTTAAAAATGCGAAACCTAATGGAAATCATACTATTATACATATCAGTATAGAATAAAGTACAAGTCCTTTACGGCATACATTCAATACAGACTAAGGTTCAACAACTATCTATCAAGTGTTCAAACCCGATCTACAGCAACATCAAAGTCCGTGGTCTCCACTCTAATCATGATCTCTCGTCATCTCCTCGACCCTGATCCTGTCCCGCATGTTGTCATGCACACATACAAACACGACAACAGCTGGATAATTACGGTGAGAATATAATCTCAGTATAAATCAACGAACATTCAATCATATAATAATATAAAGCATGAAGCAGATATCAGATATATATATATATATCAAAGTCTGAAACATAATTAATATCGAACTATCAATCATACTCGTGACTCCACAACTCAGACTAGACTCAATCCCAGTCTAGAGATCCCAATTTCCAGACGTTGACATTCCATATCGATCACCAGTAATAGACGAAACTCCAATTCTATCCACATCGATATGGTATCGATCACTAGTAATAGAAGAAACTCCAATTCTATCCACATCGATAACCAATCGTCCGGTGACCTATACGTGATATACTTTGGCCTTTTCGCCAATTCACTATCTTGTGACATCGTGCAATGTGCCCGTGGCGATCCCGCCACTATCAGGCACTTCTATCCCAAGATCACTAGTCTAATACTCGTCTAATACATGCTTCCTATAAATCAATAGAACCAGCATATCAAATCAAATCAATGCATATAATAACAGTAAGTATGTGATTTAGGGAAACTCAAGTATCGCCTACTTGAGTCGATCTCCCAATACCACATTGACTTATACCTTTCGTTTGTAGTCTCGGTCTGAAGCAATATCAGTTCTGAACTCAAGACTGTCTCTGTAAATCTGAAACGACATATCGAGAATCATAATATCAATGTTCTATTCTCAATTCAATATTGAATCTGATTAATCTGGATTTAAGTAAAATCAACGGTATAACGGCACAATCTCAATAACCCCGTCAATACCAAATCAACAGACATCAATTACAAATCATAACTCATATCCGATACAATCTGTAATTCATTCATATTCCAAATCTGTCCAATTTCAAATCAGTATAATCAGAAAATCATAACAATTCCATAATCAGTATGTTTTTCAATCTGACTTCGATTCTACGATGTTTAACATATCCAGAACATCATACATGAATCCTATTCAATTCTGACATTGGAATAATTTCAGGACATATCAAAACTTAACAAATCTTACGTCCAGTTGTAGCCTGCGTTGATAAGAACACAGTACTGAAGTCGGATTCAAAATCGGACGGACAGATTTTACACAATCGCGATCCTACGCTTTACGGACTAATTTTTCCAAAGTTTCCTTCGTATTCCTTCTTTTCTGAATTATTATGAAACGTTTGTATATATATATGTACATATATATATATGTATATATATATACGTAACATGCATTAAGGCAAATGGCTCATCCTACATACAACACGTCTCGCGCATATGCGCGACCCTCCTCGGCGCATATGCGCGAGACAGTATGTCTAGGCGCGTAGCTCGCACAGCCCCTCGAGCATATGCGCGCCCTCATTCGGCGCATATGCGCGAGGCCCTTGGTCATTTTGCCCAACTCTTGGGTACCCACGCGCACATGCGCGGATTCATGTCGCGCATATGCGCGAGGTTCTGTGGACATCTCGTGCATCTGCGCTCGGCTGGGTCGCGCATATGCGCGAGAGCTCATCCTCACACATAACTCTTTTCATTATGAATTCAAACCGTGTCCCGATTAATCCTCTCATAATTACCTCAGTTAATTAACCGATCATTTTAGATTAATAACGTAGCAAATTTCGGGCATTACATTTATCCCCCTCTAAGATATGATTTCGTCCTCGAAATCACAGACAATCAATCATATCAATAAGAAGGCATGTAATAGATACTGAATAGAAACTTACATCAGTGAAACAATGCTAGGAATTCCTGTCTCATGTCTGATTCAGTCTCCCAAGTAGCTTCTTCAATGCCATGACGAGTCCATTGAACTTTTACAAGCGGAATTGTTTTTGTTCTAAGCTGTTTTCTTTACGATCGATAATTCAAATCGGTTTCTCGACATAACTCAATGTCTCATCCAGCTCGGCCTCATCTAGCTGAATAATATGAGAATCCTCAAGGAGATATTTCCGTAGCATAGATACATGGAAGACATTATGTGTAAAGGCCCGTATTTCGTATTCATAATTTTTGCGGAATTATTAAAATTTTTTTCTAAATAAATAATTATCTTGTCTCATTTAATTAAAATAAACATGTAAATAATTTTGAACTTTAAAATAACAGCGGAAGCAAATAATTTTTTCAACAAACAATTTTAAAATAATCCAACGTAAACGTTAATTTAAAATAATCCAACGTATTAAAACTGAGTTTGAATAATAAAAAGTGCATAAACTAAATCATGAGGTCCTCGGGTTTACTACTGCTGTCCCAATATCGCTCACTGGTCTCCGCCCACAGTCTCGACCTCATCAATACCTACAACAATCAAGTCTAGTGAGTCTAAAGACTCAACATGTATATATCGTGAATAACAGATAAATATATCATAAAATCGCATGCAACGTAAAAATAAAGTATCGTAGAGCGTACGGTGAAAATCGTATAATGAATAATTATAACTATTTTCATATCTGAAAATCCACACGTAAAAGCTTTGCTCAATAGAGCTCTGTCATAACATATCATAATTTTTCTGCTAGAGATAATGTTTCTAAGCTAGTGGCCCATAACATAGCGTAAGCGTCTGATCAGACTAAACCACAATATACTGGGCGGTAGAGATCAATCACAGCCCTTGGACTGGATGTCCGTACCCATACATAATCATAAACCGGTCGTAAGTCACCGGGCGGAGAGGTCCTCGGTTGCGCCTACCGACTTCCAAACCCATAAGCATAAGGTGGCCACAAGACATATAGCATATATCTCAAATATAAACATTTTATATTTTTATGCACATAATATAATTATAACCGTATTTTTACCGGATGAGTGGAATCGTTCCCAGGCTTGCTGCGACTTAATTCTAATATGTGACACATGCAATAAACCTTGACTTGACAAAAACTTAACAATAGAACCAAAAACGAGACGATTCGGACCAACAACTTGATTTTTTTAATCATGGCTTCGTACCAACCCGAACCAACATTAAACCGACGTTTAACCATGATTAAAAATACCCCAAACATACTGAAAAATATGCATAATAACTGTAAAACACGAAAATAGGTGAAAGGAATCCAAAAACATAAAACACTCTTTCGAGAGTTATTTTGGCACCTTTCGCCGTAAATTCTTGTACGACCACTAAACTCGACCAAATCACAAACGGCCAAAAGCATGACCTTCCTAACTCATTGAGGTATTGTCCCGTCCAAGGCCATGGGCTAAAAGCCAACCAAGAACTCAAACAAGCACCAAAACCGAAGATGAAAGTTGCTATCAAAAAATCCAGTAGTGGCAACTTGTGTGTTTGTGGTGTAAACTCTAGAATTTATGACCAATGGCTTGAACCACCATCCAAGGACTCTTACCAACATTCTAAGGCATGGCTTGGACCATGGCTAAGGGCTAAAAGCCAAACACAACCCAAGCAACCACCTAGAACAAGAACAACATACCAGCCGAGAGCACCCCTTGGGATGGAGTGTCTTATAATGACATATTCTACTGTCTTGTCTCGTTCCAAGGGCCATTTGATCGACCATGGCTCGATCTAGACATGATGGAGTGTTGTATGAAACATGGTTATGGGCTACAAGCCAACCACAATCCATTCAACAATCAAAAACCGAAATCATACTCCTACAGAATTTCAAAATCTTAAACCGAATAGCTCATGTCTTGTTTATGTAAAAATCTTAAAGATCCGTGAACCAAGCTTGGAAAGGACACCTTGGTTACGTCCTAGACATGTTAAGAGAGTGTTCTAACCGTGGCTACAGTCCCTAGGACAGCCAAGATTCGAACACCCACCTTAACCATTTAAAGAACCAAAACCGTGACTCATTTTGCTGCTAAGGAAGGAACGTTGCTGTCATTGCTTCGTTCTTGACTGTATGGACTGAAACAAATGCACCAAAAACACCCTAAAATACTCTAAATCATGCCTATAATCAGCCTGGAACCGAAGCAACTACCTGTAATCCAGAAAAGAAACCAAACCGTGAAGTTGAACCATAAGAGCATAGAAAATCTGTGCAGATTTTTTTTTTTTTTAAATGTTGCTGCCATAAATTCGTTTTGCCTCATGAATCTTGCACATATGATGTTTAAAAATATTTATAGGACTTGATTGAAGAGAAAAGAAACAACATATACATGCCTGGAAGTTTTTTTGACAAAAACAAATCAATACGACGAACACGAGCGGCGGAATCGGTGTTGGATTTCCTTTCTTATTTCTGTGCTGTTTTCACGATTTCAACAGCTGGTTCTTTATGATATTTTGAATGTAAGGGTGGGGGAAGGCTAGGTAGGGAAGGTGAATGATATAAGAGGTGTTAAATAAGTCTTGAATTGCATTTAGTTGAGAGTTACAAGTGAGAATTTGAATGGGAATTGAATTGTTTCTTCACCTTGCTGTAGCTGCTATTATTCTTTTATTCTAGCTACTAACTCACAAATCTAAGCTGCTATTTTCTGATATTTTTCAAGGGTGAGAGTGTGGGTTTGCTAGACAATGAAGGTGAGTGTTAAAAGGTGCCATTATATGCATTAAGGAGGGAGTTACAAGTGTAGGCTTTGAATGCAATTTGAAATGATTCTCATTCCTCTTGCTAGCCGATACATTTTCTCCTTCTTGCTGTCTATTCACGTTTATTTGCTAGCAATATGGGCTGAGGAGCTTCAAGGAGAATTATGGTGCACGTATTACCCATAACTATGGAGGTTAAAAGTGAGAAATGATTACACTATGAAAACCATTTAGTGGTGACTTGAATGGTGTTTATTACATTTTTTTTTTGAATTGTCTTGACCGAGAATCATTACTCATTTGCATGGTATATTTTTATTTAAACTTTGCATTTTAATTGTTTAAGATTTTAAATACCCATTATACATTTTAGTGAATTTACACCTTAATTTAAAATGAACTCTTGCATGGTATTGCATGGTTTACAATTTAAGTATTTAAATGCTATATTTAATTTCATGAATATATTATACTTAGATTAATTCATCCCCCATTTGTTTACATATTTTAATTTAAGCTTTAATTAAATATTGAACCTAATAGAATTTATTTACTAACTTGACTCCAATTAATTTAATAAATCCTAAAACATTCTTTTTCTATAAATTAAATTATTCCTTGACTTAATTTAAATTTAGGAATATTTTTCTTATTATTAATCTTATTTCTAATCTTCAAACTCCGGTCCAGCCTCGCGTATTTATCCTGAAAAGATAAAACTAAACATCTACTTTTTTTAAAATAAATAATCATGATTTAAAATTATTTAAAATGACTTAAACACTTCATATATTTAATTAAAATTTCATTCTTAATTTAAATAGTAACAATTATGCATGGCTTATACGTAATTTGATTTTCGGGTTCTACAACTCTCCCCCCCTGAAATTGAATTTCGTCCCCGAAATTCGCTTATCCTCAATAACAAAAAGTTTGGACTCTTAATTCTAATATCCCAATAATTCACGCTTCTGTTGCACTACTCTGATAAAAATAAATTAAGTCCTAGGTTGTCCTTACGTTTCTTCAATCCAAAATAGATTGCCAACCCAAAAATATTGTTTGCGAATCGCAACTTAAAACGACTTATGGTAACTTAGCTTTACTTTACTATGACCTCCAATTCTTACTTTTCTCACCGTTCTCAATATTAGAAATGGAGGTTCAAACTTATCATATCTTACCTTGCTTATACTATACCCGTGATGTTCAATGACCTATTATATTAGCATTTACGCAGTTCAAATTAAGGACTCTTAGCACCAAAGGTTATTGATCAACTTCTATCCTTGGCAATATACTTAAAAGTTAAACCTTATCTTAACTCCATAATAATATCAGCCCAATATCCTTGAATCGAATAATTATCTTACGAACCAACCTTACGTAATTTAACTATTTACAAGTACATCTCAATTACAAAATTGTTGCAACTCTTAAATTTCAGTAGTGTTGATCCATAAAACCCAAAATATCCAATACCAATCTTCTACTTGTTATATAAAATCTTTCTAACATCAATTACATGCTTAAACTATTATCTTCTCGATTAAAATATAGTTGAGGCCTAAGACTCTGGACTTTCCTCATTGAAACAAATGTCGCATTCTTAAGTATCCTCAATGCTTATTAAATTCTAGCGTACAAAACTTAATAAGTTATCCCATAGTAGCTTTAGACTAACTCTAATAAATCAAATTCACTTATAAACCATGAAGTTCTAGAATCCCCGTGTCAAGATTTTAGATTTCTTACTCAATAAAAATCTTAATATTAATTCATTGATAACTTATGTTGAACACCACTAATTCTCTTTTGTTTTTATTTCACCCAAAAATTCCGTATGAACAAATATCCCATAAATTTGAAATTCAACCTTACGCACCCTAAATAGTTTTGGATACCATAACCAACACACATATTCACTTATTCCCAAGTTTCTTAATAACTTACAAAAATTTCTCAAGACAGGATGTCTACCTCAATTCTTACAGGCGTATACCGATTAACCTAACCATCACACATACCCAACTTTCTAGAAAAAATTAAATTCTAGCAAAGGTATAGTCTTACTGACAAGATCGTGACTGAAACTTATGACACATCAAACTTAATTTTCCAAAAAATTTGCTAATTCAATATCTACTCTTATAACTTAGCTAACCGATCAATTTTACCTTAAATCGTCATCACTCGGAATTCTTAATTTTCCGCAGCATTATTTCACAAACGTTTAACTTTTCAAGCCTAAGATTTATTCATCCAACAATGTCCTTGATTACCATTCCTTATAACATTATAACCCAGATATCTAAAGGTTCTGAATATCCTTCTAGCCTAAATCACCGAAAATTCCTATCATTTAAACCATTCAATTATACTTACCGCTAAACTAGTTCCCCCAATTTCTTAAAATTGTAGCATTAATTCTTAATTTCTTAAAAAAAATTTACCCAATTTGTCCTAAATTGCGAAAATTCCACAATTACCCATAAGTCCTCAAGTTCTCAATATTTTTTTATAGGTTTCCTGTATCATAAAGTTCAATAGCCTTAAGTTTAATAAACCCAAAATTTAATTTCCATAACCTGTCTTATATTTTTATAAATACTTAAAATCCCAAGTGTTCCTCAAAAGTTTGTATTTAATCCTCAAAAATTTCGTACTATGCAATTTGGTCCTTAAAGTTCTCAAAATTTATATTTTTGGCACTACAACTCTTTGAATTTTGCATCTTAGGTCCCCATAAAATTTTCGATTTTTGCCTCATTAAACCTTAAAATTCTCGAAACTCAGAATTCTATCCCAAAAAATTTCGGTAAATTATAAGATGGCCCCATAGAATTCGCACTTAAGTCCTCAATTACTGGTTGTTACTATTAGGTCCTTAAAATTCTCAATTCATGCAATTCAATCCTTCTAACTAATCTTACATTTTCATCAATACTTAAAATCCCAAATTATACTTCTAAATGTCGTCATATATTTCGGATCATTAATCCTTAAACAAATTTTTAAAACTTAACTCAACTAGTAACCACGAATCATCATCAGTATTAAAAAAATATATCTGCTTCCCAAATGCATTCGGAATTTTCATGACTAACTTATGACTCAAAGAATAGAACATCAGTGCTTATTATCCAAAAATCAATACGCTCAAGTCGTTATCAACATCTCGTAACGCCCAAGAATACGTCTAGGAGGTATACTGTTCCATAAATATAACCCATACATAACCAATATGCATAATTCCACTATTTTCTTCAAAATTTAAATAAATGTTGCATAATCATAATCTTGACATAAAATATTTCATGCAATCATGTTGTAAAAATATTTCATGCTTTAAACGAAATGCGTAATCGTAAAACTTACAGACCGAAGACGTGACTTCATGAGCTTCTCGAGAGCAGTAGTAGTACAACCTTTTACAAGATCATAGGCTATGATACAAACTGTAAAGGCCCGTATTTCGTATTCATAATTTTTACGGAATTATTAAATTTTTTTGTAAATAAATAATTATCTTGTCTCATTTAATTAAAATAAACATGTAAATAATTTTGAACTTTAAAATAACAGCGGAAGCGAATAATGTTTTCAACCAACAATTTAAAAATAATCCAACGTAAATGTCAATTTAAAATAATCCAACTTATTAAAACTGAGTTTGAATAATAAAAAGTGCATAAACTAAATCATGAGGTCCTCGAGTTCACTACTGCTGTCCCAAGATCGCTCACTAGTCTCCGCCCACAGTCTCGACCTCATCAATACCTACAACAATCAAGTCTAGTGAGTCTAAAGACTCAACACGTATATATCGTGAATAACAGATAAATATATCATAAAATCGCATGCAACGTAAAAATAAAGTATCGTACAGCGTACGGTGAAAATCGTATCATGAATAATTATAACTACGTGCATATCTGAAAATCCATACGTAAAAGCTTTGCTCAATAGAGTTCTGTCATAACATATCATAATTTTTCTGGTAGAGATAATGTTTCTAAGCTAGTGGCCCATAACATAGCGTAAGCGTCTGATCAGACTAAACCTTAGTATACTGGGCGGTAGAGATCAATCACAGCCCTTGGACTGAATGTCTGTACCCATACTTAATCATAAACCGGTCGTAAGTCACCAGGAAGAGAGGTCCTCGGTTGCGCCTACCGACTTCCAAACCCATAAGCATAAGGTGGCCACAAGACATATAGCATATATCTCAAAAATAAACATTTTATATTTTTACGCACGTAATATAATTATAACCTATTTTTACCGGATGAGTTGAATCATTCCCAGGCTTGCTGGGACTTAATTCTAATATGTGACAAATGCAATAAACCTTGACTTGACAAAAATTTAACAATAGAACCAAACACGAGACGATTCGGACCAACAACTTGATTTTTTAAATCATGGCTTCGTACCAACCCGAACCAACATTAAACCGAAGTTTAACCATGATTAAAAATACCCCAAACATACTGAAAAATATGTATAATAACTGTAAAACACGAAAATAGGTGAAAGGAATCCAAAAACATAAGACAATCTTTCGAGAGTAATTTTGGCACCTTTCGCCGTAAATTCTCGTACGACCTCTAAACTCGACCAAATGACAAACAGACAAAAGAATGACCTTCCTAACTCATTGAGGTACTGTCCCGTCCAAGGCCATGGGCTAAAAGCCAAACAAGAACTCAAACAAGCACCAAAACCGAAGATGAAAGTTGCTGTCAAAAAATCCAGCAGTGAAAACTTGTGTGTTTGTGGTGTAAACTCTGGAATTTATGACCAATGGCTTGAACCACCACCCAAGGACTCTTACCAACATTCTAAGCCATGGCTTGGACCATAGCTAAGGCCTAAAATCCAACCACAACCCAAGCAACCACCTAGAACAAAAACAACATACCAGCCGAGAACACCCCTTGGGATGGAGTGTCTTGTAATGACATATTTTACTGTCTTGTCTCATTCCAAGGACCATTTGATCGACCATGGCTCAATCTAGACATGATTGAGTGTTGTATGAAACATGGTTATGGGCTACAAGCCAACCACAATCCATTCAACAATCAAAAACAGAAATCATACTCTTACAGAATTTCAAAATCTTAAACCGAAGAGCTCATGTCTTGTTTATGTAAAAATCTTAAAGATCCGTGAACCAAGCTTGGAAAGGACACCTTGGTTACGTCCTAGACATGTTAAGGGAGTGTTCTAACCATGGCTACAGTCCCTAGGACAGCCAAGATTCGAACACCCACCTTAACCATTCAAAGAACAAAAACCGTGACTCATTTTGCTGCTAAGGAAGGAACGTTGTTGTCATTGCTTCGTTCTTGACTGTATGGACTGAAACAAATGCACCAAAAACACCCTAAAATACTCTAACTCATGCCTATAATCATCCTGGAACCGAAGCAACCACCTGTAATCCAGAAAAGCAACCAAACCGTGAAGTTGAACCAAAAGAGCATAGAAAATATGTGCATATTTTTTATTTTTTTTTAAATGTTGCTGCCATAAATTCGTTTTGCCTCATGAATCTTGCACATATGATGTTTAAAAATATTTATAGGACTTGATTGAAGAGCAAAGAAACAACATATACATGCCTGGAAGTTTTTTTGACAAAAACAAATCAATACGACGAACACGAGCGACGGAATCGGTGTTGGATTTCCTTTCTTATTTCTGTGCTGTTTTCACGATTTCAACAGCTGGTTCTTTATGATATTTTGAATGTAAGGGTGGGGGAAGGCTAGGTAGGGAAGGTGAATGATATAAGAGGTGTTAAATAAGTCTTGAATTGCATTTAGTTGAGAGTTACAAGCGAGAATTTGAATGGGAATTGAATTGTTTCTTCACCTTGCTGTAGCTGCTATTATTCTTTTATTCCAGCTACTAACTCACGAATCTAAGCTGCTATTGTCTGATATTTTTCAAGGGTGAGAGTGTGGGTTTGCTAGACAATGAAGGTGAGTGTTAAAAGGTGTCATTATATGCATTAAGGTGGGAGTTACATGTGTAGGCTTTGAATGCAATTTGAAATGATTATCATTCCTCTTGCTAGCCGATACATTTTCTCCTTCTTGCTGTCTATTCACGTTTCTTTGCTAGCAATATGGTCTGAGGAGCTTCAAGGAGAATTATGGTGCACGTATTACCCATAACTATGGAGGTTAAAAGTGAGAAATGATTACACTATGAAAACCATTTAGTGGTGACTTGAATGGTGTTTATTACATTTTTTTTTTGAATTGTCTTGACCGAGAATCATTACTCATTTGAATGGTATATTTTTATTTAAACTTTGCATTTTAATTGTTTAAGATTTTAAATACACATTATACATTTTAGTGAATTTACACCTTAATTTAAAATGAACTCTTGCATGGCATTGCATGGTTTACAATTTAAGTATTTAAATGCTATATTTAATTTCATGAATATATTATACTTAGATTAATTCATCCCCCATTTGTTTACATATTTTAATTTAAGCTTTAATTAAATATTGAACCTAATAGAATTTATTTACTAACTTGACTCCAATTAATTTAATAAATCCTAAAACATTCTTTTTCTATAAATTAAATTATTCCTTGACTTAATTTAAATTTAGGAATATTTTTCTTATTATTAATCTTATTTCTAATCTTCAAACTCCGGTCCGGCCTCGCATATTTATCTTGAAAAGATAAAACTAAACATCTACATTTTTTAAAATAAATAATCATGATTTAAAATTATTTAAAATGACTTAAACACTTCATATATTTAATTAAAAATTCATTCTTAATTTAAATAGTAACAATTATGCATGGCTTATACGTAATTTGATTTTCGGTTCTACATTATGTATCCCTGATAAAGAAGGCGGCAATGTGAGCCGATAGGCACGATCTCCTATCTTCTTGAGAATCTCATATGGACCAACGTATCGTGGAGACAATTTGCCTTTCTTGCCAAATCTAACAACACCCCTAAAAGGAGAAATCTTCAGGAATACTCGATCTCTTACCTTAAATACCAACGGTCTACGTCGAAGGTTGGCATATTTGGCTTGTCGGTCCTGAGCTGCCTTCATTTTATTTTGAATCAGTTTCACTTTTTCGGTCATATCTCTGATCATATCAAGTCCAGTCTCTGGAACCTCAGAGATATCATCCCAAAACAGAGGGGATCGACATTTCTTTCCGTACAGCGCTTCAAATGGAGCCATCTCAATACTCGTCTGATAGCTATTGTTGTACGAAAACTCACAAAGTGGCAATGCATCCTACCGATTAGTGCTAAAGTCAAGCACTACAGCCTTCAGCATATCTTCTAATGTCTGAATCGTCCGTTCTGACTGTCCGTCAGTCTGAGGATGATATGCGGTACTCAGATGTAACTTCGTACCGAGAGCCTGCTGCAAACTCTGCCAGAAGTGCGAAGTAAACCGAGGATCACGGTCTGAAACAATCGACATCGGCACTCCGTGCAATCTAACAACTTCTTTGACGTAAATCTCAGCCATTTGGTCATATCAGTATGTCATCTTGTATGGAATAAAGCATGCCGATTTGGTCAATCGATCAATCACCACCCAAATCGCATCACAACCTCGGGATGTTCTTGGTAACTGTGTCACAAAATCCATGGAAATGTGATCCTATTTCCATTCAGGAATCGACAAACTTTGTAATAATCCTCCTGGTTTCTTTCTTTCAGCCTTCACCTGTTGGCAATTCAGACATCTGGAAACAAATTCTGCAATGTCAGTCTTCATTTGCTTCCACCAAAACTGTCCTTTCAAATCAGTGTACATCTTCCTGCCACCAGGATGAGTACTGAATCGACTATTGTGCGCTTCTGTCAATATCTGTTGTTTCAACTCTGAAACATTTGGCACAACTGGACGATTATTCACATACAATACATTGTTCCGTACCTGATACTCTGATCGATGTCCTGCTCTAACCATCGTAATCGAGTTTTGAACATTCTGATCCACTTTCTGAGCCGCTTTTATTCTCAGTATTAATTCTGGTTCGGCCCGAATAGTACATAATCTCAATGGCTGACGATCTGTTTCAAATACTAATCCAGACAAACAGTAGTCTTCAATAAAATTCGAAACACCCATAGTCGACAAGGATAGAGAACATACCTTTCGAATCAGTGCATCAGCTGCTGCATTGGATTTTCCTGGGTAGTATTTGATTTCACAATCGAAATCTTTAAGCAAATCAAGCCATCTCCGCTGCCTCATATTCAGCTCGGACTGTGAAAACAGTTACTTCAAGCTCTTATGATCAGAATAGATTTCGAATTTCCCTCCGTACAGGTAGTGTCGCCATATCTTTAACGCAAAGACGATGGCAGACAATTAAAGATCCTGAACTGGATAACAAGATTCATGGAGTTTCAGCTGTCTCGAGGCATACGCAATCACATGCCCTTGCTGCATCAAAAAACAACCCAATCCACGGTGAGATGCATCACAATAAACAACAAAATCACCAGTACCTGATGGGATAGTCAACACCGGAGCACTGGTCAGTCTTTTCTTCAGCTCCAGAAAACTGGATTCACAGTCTTCTGACCAAACAAATGGTGCATTCTTCTGAGTCAACTGTGTAATAGGTTTAGCAATCATGGAGAAATATTTAATAAATCGTCGACGATAATATCCTGCTAAACCCATAAAACTGCGAATCTTTGGCACTGATGTCGGTCTCGGCCAAGAAATCACAGCCTCAACCTTGCTGGGATCAACTGATATACCATCTCCGGATATGATATGACCCAGAATTACTACCTGTCTCAACCAGAACTCACATTTTGACAGTTTAGCATACAATTTCTCAGTTCTCAGAATTTTCAACACAGTTCTC
This sequence comes from Primulina eburnea, assembly GCF_022965805.1. Lineage (NCBI taxonomy): Eukaryota > Viridiplantae > Streptophyta > Magnoliopsida > Lamiales > Gesneriaceae > Primulina > Primulina eburnea. The sequence continues at coordinate 22,330,727 of NC_133108.1, read as the reverse complement.
AAATGTTCTGCATTCTCAATCATATTCTTCGAATAAATCAATATATCTTCAATGAATATGATTACAAAATCATCCAGATATCTCTGGAAAACACGGTTCATCAATCCCATAAATACAGCTGGTGCATTCGTCAAACCAAATGGCATGACAATAAATTCATATTGTCCATACCTGGTCCTGAATGCTGTCTTTGAGATATCAGAATCCCTGACTCTCAACTGATGGTATCAAGATCTTAGATCGATCTTGGAATATACAGATGAACCCTCCAACTGATCAAACAAATCATCAATACGGGGCAATGGATATTTATTCTTTACCGTTGCTTTGTTCAGTTGCCGGTAATCAATGCAGAGTCTCATTGAACCATCTTTCTTCCTCACAAACAACACGGGAGCAACCCAAGGAGATACACTCGGTCGGATGTATCCCTTGGCCAAAAAATCCTCCAACTGATCCTTCAACTCTTTCAGTTCAATTGGTGCCATTCTGTACGGAGCTCTAGAAATCGGAACTGTACCTGGCATCAATTCAATGATGAAGTCTATCTCTCGAATCGGAGGCAATCCAGGAATCTCGTCTGGGAAGACATCAGCAAACTCACACACCACTGGCAAGTTCGCCAATGATGGACTCGAGTTCAGTAAATCAACTGATTATACAAGGAATCCTTCCGCTTTTTTCTGCAATAATCGAGTCATATATAATACGGATATCAAAGGAATTCTGGCTCGAGAACCCTTACCTTAAAATTTCCACTCCTCAGCCATCTCAGGTCTGAATCTAACAATCTTGTGGAAAATATCGACTGTAGCCCTGTACTTGGTCAACATATCGATACCGATAATACAATCAAAGTCATATATTCCAAGCACAATACAGTCTAACTCAATTTCATGCCCATCATACTGCAGTATACAATGTTTAACAGACTTCACTGATGTCAAACATGTCCCCAATAGAGAAGAGACAGACACTACAACAGACAATGACTCAATAGGCAGTGCATGACTCAATGCAAATCGCTCAGATATAAATGTATGTGATGCACATGTATCAATCAATACATAAGCAGGGTAACCAGAAATAGAACAGTTACCTGCAACGACATTATCAGGTGCATCCTGTGCCTGCTCCTTAGTCAAAGCAAAAACTCTGGCCTGCTGTCTCGGATGCTGGCTCCTTGTCTGGCTTCTTCCTGGCCTCTGCTGTGACTGGGTAGACGGCTCTGGCTAGAAAAAATGGACAACAGATGGTCGTCTCCCGGTCTGAGCCACTGATCCAGATGACTCTACTGCCTAGGATCCCTGTGCACCTCTCTGGGGACATACTCTGGCAAAATGTCCCTGTTGTCGACATATACGACAAGAGCCAAACACTCCTCTGCAATGCTCTGTGGAATGCTTCCCTCCACAAGTGCTGCAATATGGTCCTGTATAACTTTGGCTCTGACCAGTCTGTCTCGAGCCACTGGAACTGGAAGAACTGCTGCCAGACTTCTTAAACTGCTTTCCCTTAGCTTTCAGGAAGTCTTTCTTTCCACTACCACCGCCACTCTCGAGTCGAGGAGGTGGTTGTTCTGGTCTCGGTGCTGGAGGCACAAACGAAGCTTCTCTCTGTCTCATCAGACCGGATTCAGCTCCTTTGGCTCTATTCAAAGCATCAGTAAAATTGTTTGGCCTCCCGGTATTCACCAAGGTAAAGATTTCAGGATATAGGCCATTTATGAACTAATCCGCAACGGCCTCATCATTTTCAGCCACATGTGGAGCAAACCGCAACATGGTCGAGAACATGGCCACATATTCCTCAATGTTTAGCTGGCCCTGTCTCAATTAGCAAATTCGGCTCCCTTGTCCTTCCTGTACGGCACTGGAAAGAACCTTTGATAAAATTCAGTTCTAAACACATTACAGGTAATAGTCGTACCTCGATGCTCCAATGCCTTCTTCGTCGTGATCCACCAGTTCTTTGCAATATCGTACAACTATTGTCCAATCAGTTTCACCCTCCATTCATCGGTGTAGTCCAGGGACTCAAACAGCATCTCGATATCGTCTAGCCAACTCTCACAATCCACCGAAGTTTCGGTACCTTTCAGAGTTGATGGATGAAACGACTGAAATCTTTTCAATAGTGTCTCCGTAGGAGTGTCTGTAACATCCATGGGATGATTCGAAGTGCTACCCTATTCCGGTACTCTTCTCGGAGGCATATCTAATAATCAAATGGATTAGTAACAAATACCACAATTCTGTTTCAGTCCTCCTCCGATCATCTTACTGCTTATCTAGAATCGATGCTGATTCATTCTCAATAGAACATATTACCATATCAAATCATATAAACAAGTAACATGTATTTATAAAGCAGTAAATCATGCTAGCAATCAAAAGCAAGGAAAGAAAACTCAATCTACCCCGCTCACTAGCTTCTATCTCAATCTAAAGGATCTATCGCCCTGATACCACCTGTTGTGGGGACCCGGACGCTATTCATACTCTTAATCATCATTAAAACAATTTAATCAATTACAATAAATAGGGTCTAAATTTTTTTTTAAATGCGGAACGTAATGGAAATCATACTAATATACATATCAGTATAGAATAAAGAACAAGTCCTGTACAGCATACATTCAATACAGACTAAGGTTCAACAACTATTTATCAAGTGTTCAAACCCTATCTACAGCAACATCAAAGTCCGTGGTCTCCACTCTAATCATGATCTCTCGTCATCTCCTCGACCCTGATCCTGTCCCACCTGTTGTCATGCACACATACAAACACGACAACAACCGGATAATTCCGGTGAGAATAAAATCCCACTATAATTCCAACGAACATGCAATCATATAATCAATATATAGCATGAAGCTGATATCAGATATATATCAAAGTCTGAAACATAATTAATATCAAACTATCAATCATGCTCGTGACTCCACGACTCAGACTAGACTCAATCCTAGTCCAGGATCCCGATTTCCAGACATTGGAATTCCATATCGATCACCAGTAATATACGAAACTCCAATTCTATCCACATCGATATGGTATCGATCACTAGTAATAGAAGAAACTCCAATTCTATCCACATCGATAACCAATCGTCCGGTGACCTATACGTGATATACTTTGGCCTTTTCGCCAATTCACTAACTTGTGACATCGTGCAATGTGCCCGTGGCGATCCCGCCACTATCAGGCACTTCTTTCCCAAGATCACTCGTCTAATACTCGTCTAATACATGCTTCCTATAAATCAATAGAACCAGCATATCAAATCAAATCAATGCATATAATAACAGTAAGTATGTGATTTAGGGAAACTCAAGTATCGCCTACTTGAGTCGATCTCCCAATACCACATTGACTTATACCTTTCGTTTGTAGTCTCGGTCTGAAGCAATATCAGTTCTGAACTCAAGACTGTCTCTGTAAATCTGAAACGACATATCGAGAATCATAATATCAATGTTCTATTCTCAATTCAATATTGAATCTGATTAATCTGGATTTAAGTAAAATCAACGGTATAACGGCACAATCTCAGTAACCCCGTCAATACCAAATCAACAGACATCAATTACAAATCATAAATCATATCCGATACAATCTGTAATTCATTCATATTCCAAATCTGTCCAATTTCAAATCAGTATAATCAGAAAATCATAACAATTCCATAATCAGTCTGTTTTTCAATCTGACTTCGATTCTACGATGTTTAACATATCCAGAACATCATACATGAATCCTATTCAATTCTGACATTGGAATAATTTCAGGACATATCAAAACTTAACAAATCTTACGTCCAGTTGTAGCCTGCGTTGATAGGAACACAGTACTGAAGTCGGATTCAAAATCGGACGGACAGATTTTCACAATCGCGATCCTACGCTTTACGGACTAATTTTTCCAAAGTTTCCTTCGTATTCCTTCTTTTCTGAATTATTATGAAACGTTTGTGTGTGTGTGTGTGTGTGTGTGTGTGTGTGTGTGTGTATATACACACATACGTAACATGCATTAAGGCAAATGGCTCATCCTACATACAACACGTCTCGCGCATATGCACGACCTTTCTCGGCGCATATGCACGAGACAATATGTCTCGGCGCGTAGCTCGCATAGCCCCTCACGCATATGCACGCCCTCATTCGGCGCATATGCGCGAGGCCCTTGGTGATTTTGCCCAACTCTCGGGTACCCTCGCGCACATGCGCGGATTCATGTCGCGCATATGCGCGAGGTTTTCTGGACATCTCGCGCATATGCGCTCGGCTGGGTCGCGCATATGCGCGAGATCTCATCCTCGCACATAACTCTTTTCATGCTGAATTCAAACCGTGTCCCGATTAATCCTCTCCTAATTACCTCAATTAAGTAACCAATCATTTAGATTAATAACGTAGCAAATTTCGGGCATTATAGCGGGATCGAGGAAGAGAGACCGGCGACGATTTTAGCAATATTTAGTGATTTTAGGATTTTAAAACTTTTAAAGATTATCAATTGTCCATTTTATTTTAATTAGAGGATTTTAGTAAAGTGAGTGTTAGTTTACCATTTTGATTAACTTGTTAATCGAGTGGGTAACTTAATTAGCTTGTAATTATCTAATTAAGCAATCTTTATTCCCTATTTACTATCAAAACTCACGCACACACCAACATTTACATACACACTTACGTTTAACACGCGCACATTTCACTACCCTTCATTTAAGTTTTTTTTAAAAGAAAACTTAGGGTCTTGAGTTCTCTCAGCAGCCGCCCCTCTCCTCTTTATTTTCCAGCAAGTTTTCTTCTTTTCTTAAAATAAATCGTGCCACGTTCATCCCATATCAACCCTTGCATATTTCCCGCTTCGGTGTTATCGTTTCAGTAACTTTAAATATCAAAAGACATGTATATTCTTTCATTCTTGCATCGATCTTCTCATATTATACGTTTTTTTGTTTATTATGATGGAAAATTCATGTATGTTTTGCAAAGTTTGAGCAGAAATTTGTTGGATTGATTTTAAAACCTTTTTGGATCTCAAAGCTCGAAATTTACTGTCGTTTTAAATACTGCGATTTTTCGGTCGATTTTCTGGAAAAACATTCAACATATAAAACTTATAACTCTTGAATACCTTCAATTTGAGAGTAAATTCAAAATATTTGGATAATAAATGAGTGAGTTATGATCATTTTCGTGGGACTGCTCAAATTGTGTTTTTCTGGAAAATGTGTTCTTGAAGTTTTATTGTTGCGGGCTTCGTTGGGGGTCGACGTGTGATTGCTGCTGAGTTTAAGTATATCAAAAATGATTTTGGGATGATTGTTCGTGTTTCGTTTCGTGTCATTAGGCACTCGGTTGAATTAGAAGTCGTAGGATACTACCGAAGATTCATTAACGATTTTGCAAAACTCGCGGTTCCTCTGACACAGCTAACTCGCAAAGACAACCCTTTCCTGTGGTATGATGAGTGTGAGAAAATTTTTTGCAAATTAAAAGAAATGCTTACCAGTGCACCTGTATTAGCTTTACCAGAAAGGACAGAAGGATTTGTGGTTTACACAAATGCCTCAAAAGAAGGCTTTGGATGTGTATTAATGCAAAACGATAAAGTTAATTATTGCATATGCATATAGAAAATTAAAGAATCACGAGTTAAATTATCCCACTCATGATCTAGAATTAGGAGCAATAGTGTTTGCATTAGAAAAATGGAGACACTACTTGTACGGTTCCACTTTTGATATTTATACAGACCACAAAAGCTTGAAGTATTTATTTACTTAAAAAGAGCTGAACATGAGACAAAGAAGATGGATTGAATTTTTGGAAGATTACGATTGTTCCATTCTTTATCAATCAGTTAAAGCTAATGTAGTAGCTGATGCTTTAAGTAGAAAGATTAGCATGGGTTGTTTCGAAATGAAAGAAGTAAGAGAATGGGTACACATCCATTCACGTGGGCACTTGGCCGGATTGAGAATCGAACCTGAATTTCATACCAGAATTAAGCAAAATAATGAATTGGACCAAGAAGTTTCAAAACTCCGTACTGATACCAATTTCGTCACCAATTCCCAAGTAGCTTCCTCGTCGGAATGGTTCAGCTACTCTAGGCACCTAAATCCTTCCTCTATATTTTTCAACCTCGTCGCTCATTGTATATATATTATGGTCCTTAGACTCATCTCTCGATCATCATTTATGCAATTTCTCTTCAGATGTCTGTCCACCAAGAATACGTTCTGTCAAGGTGGAATGCACTGTCAAGGTGGATAATCTAGGACCTCTGCCCCTAGGATAGACCTTGAGATCGAATTTATGAATCTCTAGTTTTAGATGTCTCTGTACTGGCAGCTCTGACATAACTCCCGCTTTCCTACTCATGGAATCAGTGTCTACGTTGGCTTTTCTCAGATGATAGCTGATATCGCAATCACAGTTTTTCACCAACTGTAGCCACCATCCATGTATGATGTGTAAATCCTTCGGAATGAAGAAATATTTGAGACCCTTGTGTTTAGTAAATATCTGGCATTTCTCACTATATAAGTAGTTACTCCATATCTTCAAGGCAAAGACCACGACAGCTAACTCCAGATAATGAGTCGAATAATTCTTTTTATTCACCTTCAACTAACTAGAGACATATGTGATGACTCAACAATGTTGCGTCAATACGGCGCCTAATACGAGCTTAGAGGCATCTATGTACAATAGAAATTTGCCTTGCCCTGATGATATGGCTAATACTAGCTTTGTTATAAGATCTTGTTTCAAAGTGTCGAAGATCTTCTGCCAATTAGCACTCCATATAAATTTGGCATTCTTCTTCGTCATCGAGTTGAGTGGCACAACAATAGAAGAAAATCCTTTAATGAATTTTCTATAGTAACCCGCTAAGCCCAAGAAACTGCGGATTTCTGATGCGTTCTACAGCTCAACCCATTCCTTAGGTGTTTCCACTTTGGACGGGTCAACCTCAATGCTACTACTAGAAATAACATGTCCCAAAAATGCCTCATTCTCTAACCAAAATTCACACTTGCTGAACTTTGCAAACAACTTTTGATTTTGCAACACTTGCAATGCGGTACGTAGATGCTGGCCATGCTCCTCCTGGTTCTTTGAATAAATGAGGATGTTATCTATGAATACGATGACAAACAGATTCAAGTAAGGTTGAAATACACGATTCATGAGATCCGTGAAGATCCCTGGAGCATTTGTCAATCCAAATGGCATTACTAGGAACTCGTAATGCCCATAGCGAGTTGAAGGCTTTCTTCTGCACATCTGCGTCCTTGACCATCAGCTGGTGATACCTATGGCAAATATCTATCTTGGAAAACATGGAATATCCTTGCAATTGATTGAATAAGTCCTCGATTCTAGGCAATGAGTACTTATTCTTCATTGTGACTCAATTCATCTCCCGGTAGTCAATACAAAGCATCATTCTTCCATCATTCTTCTTCAGAAGAGTACTGGTGCGCCCCAATGTAAAAAATTAGGGCGTACGAATCCTTTCTCCAATAGCTTTTGTATCTGCTGTTTGAGCTCTTTCATCTCCGCTGGTGCTAAATTGTACGCTGCCTTGACGATTGGCATGTTACCCGACATAAGATCTATAGAGAACTCCACATCACACTCAGGTGTATACTCGCGATGACGTCAAGAAACACGTCAAGAAAATCTCTGACAACTGGGACGTCTGATACTGTTTGACTGATAGTAACAGGGGCTGAAATAATGATCGGTAAGAACACCTGGCAGTCCTTGAGCATAAGCTTCCTCGCTTGAAAACATGATATCATATCCGGCATGCTGTTGCACATACTTGGCTCGAATACAAACTCCTCCTTGCCCAATTGCCTGAACCTCGATTATTTTTGTTGAAATTCAATCATCACTCCATTTTTTGACAACCAATCCATTCGTAGAAGATGTCAAACTTGGGCATCGAAAATACTATAAGGTTAATGTAGACTGATTTCATGGTTCAGCATGAAGCAAACATCCATAGCAACTTCCACAACTGAAGCAGAATATCTTGCTGCTAGAAGCTGCTGCGCTCAACTCCTCTAGGTTCAGCAACAACTGAAAGACTATGGAGTCACTACAAAAGAATCACCAATCTTTTGTGATAATACAAGCACAATTGCGATTACATATAATCAGTTCTTCACTCAAGGACCAAGTATATCGATATCAAACATCATTTCATCATAGATCATGCTCTAAAGAAGGCAATCAGACTGGAATACATACCAACTGATCAACAAGCAGCTGACATCTTCACCAAACCATTACCCGGGACTAAGTTTTCTCATTTTTACAATATTCTTGGTTTAATTGATCTGTTTTAATTATTTGTGTTCATGCTGATATGTTAGTTATTGCTAATTACTATTCAGTTAATCAATTGTCAGTTAGTCAACTGCTAGTTAGTCAACCGATATCAGTTAGTATGAAGAAAAGAAACAACAATGAATCGAAACAGCAATTTTATTTATAATATCTTTCACACATTACACGAGTTATTTCCCTTTCAATGGCATCTCGCCAAAGGGACATCCAACTTGACAAAGCATTACAGGAAATTCTTCTGTAGGCTTCCGAAAAGACAATCTTTTCCAGCACCCTCTGCTCCTTCAAAAGCATCAACTCTATAAGACCTTCATCAGTTGCAAGATCTGAAGTAAGGATAACATCGAGACGCCTCTTATACTTGATCTTAGTTGCCCTCTGTTTATCAGTAGCAACTAATCTATCTCGCTGAATGGTCTGGAGGTCATGTATATTAGTCCAGGTGGTCATGACTTTTTTAAAGACAAAATCCTCTCTAGCTTCTTTCACACTTTGTAAACGACAAAGAGTTGCTAAAGGAAGAGGGGTGTTGGAACTGATTGCTATATCCATCTGTGCTTAATTGTTTTTGTTATTATCTAATGACAACGATCATATTCATAGACATGACCGTATTGAAGAAGTACAAGAAGATGCAGAGACATCAGTTAACAGAACGCACTTGACTGATTCAGACTGAGTTTCTTCTACCATCTTTTATTAATATGCATTTATTGAGTGGGTGTCGAATTTAAATGGTTAACTGAGAAGACAATAGTCAGTTGGTCTTCAACTGAACTGACTTAATTCTCAACTGATCACTCAGTACCTGAACTAACTTATCTTATCCAATAATTTAACTAATTATTCGATAAGTATTCCATATGAAGTGATGGGACCGTTAAAATTTTGCATTTAATTAATGTCAATCATTAATAATAATTTGAAATGTCGCCCTACGTGGTTCATTAGCTCGCCAAAGCAAGTTCATTTGCTGCTCTCACCTTGGAAAAGTTCCAAGTGATGACTGCTATATTGGTTGGCCGAAGACTGAAATGGTCAGCCATCATCTTTTCAATCCTAAAGAACATGCTTCAATCCTGAAAACAGTCCAAGAGATTTTATGTGCTACTCAGCTATTTGTTGAAGAACAACGTTTCGGTGGGTGACTCTTCTGAGAAGTTATCCAAATTTAAAAATTTTAATGCTAAGAGTGTTCAGCTACCAAAAATCAAGCTGGACATGTAACCTGAGCAGTTCATTAAAGTAAAGAAGGATATTGGGACGAAAGAAGCTCCCAAATCAGTCAAGAAATTCAAGAAGATAGCTCAGAAAAAGACAATCAAAAGGAAACTGGTTGTCAGTGAGACTAATTCAGAGAGAACTGCATCTCCAAAAATCACGAAGAATCCAAGAACTCTCAAAACCAAACCATCAGCTGTTCTAGAAACGATCCCAACTGAAAGATTGATACTGACTGGAGCTGAACAGCCTATCAGCGCCATACCTTTGAGGTAAATTCCTGTCGAGTCTTCAACTGAAGGTTAGTCACCACCTCCAATTAATCCATCTAAGAAGATTATCACCAAATATGGTGATAAGCAAAAATCAGCAGGAGTCCAAGCTCCATTGATCTCCATCACTGATCCAACTACTCTACCATTTGTCAGACCAAAAGGAGTGATCATAAGGGAGATAGTGGATGCAACTGAATCAGGACTGAGTATTTCTCATGTCCTAACTGATCCGAAAGGAAAGGGCAAGTTGAGTGAAGAGCCCTGACCGACAAACTCAATTCAAACTCATATCGATCTGATATGGAAAGATGTCAATGATGAATCAAAGCTTAAGACTTACAATGAATGGATCAAATTTAGAACTAAAGTTTTTGTGAAGCAATTGCAGAAGAAAGTAGTTTTGAAGAAATTCATTTATTTAGAAACTGTAGTCTTGAAGGTAGTCAAAGCTGCCTCAATTGTTCGAGCACTAGAAAGGCATACTTATTTGATCTGGTGCGTGTCGAGAAACTTGCACAACTGATCACTCAGCTCCGCCAAAATTCTGATCCAACCAGTCCAAATTTTTTCGATGACAGAGCTGTTCATGATCAGCTTGACACAGATCTATGCTCACTACAGATGAATATCAAAATTTGGGAAATGGATCAAGAGTTGATTATTCCAACAAATGCTCAAAGTCCTTCATCTGAAGAGCCAGCTGAAAAATCAGTTCAACACCTTGAGCCATCCCAGGAACCAGTTACTGAATCAACTAAGCAAGCAAACTGCTCCTTCCTCAAAAGATGCTCAACCAACATCTTCAGTTCCTCAATCTTCTACTGCAAACCTTCAGCTCTACACTGATTCTGATTTATCATTGGCAAATATTGACAAGGTCATACAATCAGTCGCCACTAACATCCAGCTGAATATTCTATCTATAGAAGCACTTGAAGAACCGAGCTTAACTGAACAACCAGCATCAGAGGCTATTTTGCAAGAAACTGAAGAACCAGTTCAGTCGGCTACTACAACTGAACAAGCAGTTCTAGCTGAAACTTAAATGGCTCGGTTGCACCAAGAACCAACTGAATAAGTGCAAACTAAAGTGGCGACTACATTATCAGTCGATAAAAAAACTGACGAGACTTCCAGCTCAACTGTTGTTCAGTTTCTCACTCCTTCCCCAGAACTTTAACAGGAAGAAATACTAGAAGATGTTTTAGAATTGGTTCATGTTGTGAGTGAATCAACTGATAGAGTATTGGTAATATTTAATCAAGAAGACAAGGAGCAGGAACAAGAATCCTATAAAGCTTTTTCTCCCAAGTAGCTTCCTCGTCGGATTGAGTCCCCTCACGGTTATCCCATTACCCATTACTCATAGAACTTCTCCAGCCCAGGCACTGGAGTTTTTACCTCCCCAGGATTAGAACCCAAGACCTCCTGGACTTATATAGATCTTGGCATCAATCCTGGTACCAGTTGATCTACTAGCTCAACTAGTACCAGGATTGATGCCAAGATCTATTAAAGTCCAGGAGGTCTTGGGTTCTAATCCTGGGGAGGTAAAAACTCCAGTGCCTACTGTAACGTACCGTACTTTTCATACTCAAAATTTGCGGAAAAATTTAAAATTTTATTAAACATAAAATAACATTCAAAGTTTGCCATAAAATATCTCAACCAAGTCTCCCATAAGACATGGTTGTTCAAAATAACTACAATAAAATTTGCTCACAAAAGATTTGCTCAAAGTATTTCCATCAAAATATGAAATCAGAGTAATTTAACTTTTGCATAAAACTTAAACATGGCGGTCCTCGGGTTTAGCCTCCCGCTCAGTCCAAGCCTGCCCCTAGGTCGCCACCTCATGTCTCCTCAACAACATACTCACCTGCATTGATCAAGACTAGTGAGTCTAAAGACTCAACACGTATAAACCAGAATAACGAGTATTACGTAATAAAACCACATGCAACTTTAAAATAGAGCGTACATACTAAAACTTGAACTTGCATAACGTAACTTGAACATACGTACATACATAGACGTGCCATAACTTGAAAGCTTTCATAAACATACTTGCATAACTGAACATACTTAAACATACATGACTTTATTTTGCGTAGAGGCATGTTTCAAAGCAAGTGATCCATAACATAATAAATGCCTGATCAGAAAAACCACAGTACTGGGCTGACAGGGACGTATCCATTGCCACATACATGAGATCCCCGTTCATAATTTAACGGGTTGGTTGGTCCCTGTTCATAATTTAACGCTTTCCAACCTCGATCTAACCCGTTCCTAATTTAACGGGCGGATTGGTCCCCGTTCATAATTTAATGATTTCCAATCCTAACATAATTTGGTCACAAGACATTTAGTATACCTCCAAAAAACTTAAAATATTTTCTTTGCACGTCATCATACTTACTTGGCGTTGGGAGATTCGTTGGATCTCACTTGGGGCCGCTACTGCACTCGAGCTCACCACCAAAGTGAATAAGTAGCTTAGGACATTCTAGTTCGCTCCTTGCTTGACCTCGTTTAATCATCGTACTAAACCATGACGTAAAACCACAAAACAAATCCTATATTTTTACATAAATAAATTTTAACCATGGTGCTAAACCATGATAAAGAACCCCGAAGCAAATCCAAAAAAAAAAATAAAATTTTTTTTAAATTTTTTTTAAAAGGGGGTACACGGACCCCGTGTAGGGGTCCGTGTACGGGTCCAGGTAGACTCTGGAAATTCATATTTTTGAAGGAAAAAGGACACGGACTCCGTGCCGGGGTCCGGGAAGGGGTCCGAGTACCCTCTTTCTTTGCAAATTCACGAAAATTCGCTAACTTAATCTTTCACCCATTCAATCCAAGCCTAAGGACCATGAACCAACACCTCTAGACTCATCCTAGGATGTTATTACATTGATTCAAACCCGTAAAAATTCTCCAAACGTCCCTAAGCATCAACAATTAATTCCAACACAACAATAACCCGTAATTAGGCATCGTTTCGCTTCCTACGACTTCTATTACATCACAAGCCAATCACGACCCAAACGAACCACCAAATAACACCTAAATACATATCGTAACATATCTAAATGCAGTAGCACAAGCCCGGCGATGTCCAACGAAGCCTGCAACAAATAACTTCAAGAACACAATTTACATAAAAGTCGCAGCTTGAGCAGTCCCACGAAAAACTCCATAACTCACTCGATTGTCGTCCAAAAATTTCGAATTTTATATCAAATCGAAGGTATCAAAACGTTCTACGTTTTTCCCGTTGAAAGTTTTCTAAAAATCTTGACCGAAAATTCGCAGTAACTCAAAATACAATAAAAAACGGGATTTCAAATCTAAAAACTCTTTCAAAAGGCATCGATAAATTTTCTGCTCAAACTACTACACATCATACGTGGATTTTACGCATAAAAATAACGCAACACATACTATGACATGATCGACGCAGAAAAGAGATATTATACGTGCCTTTTGATATTCAAAATACCGTAGCGACGATACCGAAGCGGAGAAAGAAGCGAGTTTGATTCGGGACGATCATGGCGCTAAAATCTTGCAATAAAATCACCGAAAACCTACTGGAATATCGAGTGGAAGGGGCGGCTGCTCTAGGGAGGAGACCCTAGGTTTTCTATCTTCTCAAAAATTTTAAAATCTGAAAAGACTTGTGTGTGTGTGTCGCTATTTAGTGTGTGTAAAAGTGTGTGTGTGTGATTAGTAATTTAGGGAAAAATTGCTTAATTAAATAATAAATAAAACTATTTAAAATACTTACACTCTTTAAACTTTACTAAAATCCCTCAATTAAAATAATGCACACAAAAATGCTAATTTTAAAAGTTTTAAACTCTTAAATAACTAAAAACATAAATAAGGCTATAAAATGCTAAACTAAATAAATTATTTAAAATGCCTTTTGCTAACTTTTAAAAATAAAATACCGCATTTCAAATTGTCAAGGATCGTCCCCGGTCTTTTCCTCGATCCCGCCTCGAATAATCGCCTGAAACATGAAACTCGAAAAACATTTTAACGTGCATCGCATAAACATAATGAATTTAAAATAATGTATTTAAATAGATCATGCACTACTAAGACTCGTTCTAAAATTAAATAAGTGCTTTAATAATTAAATAAGTGCAAGGGTTATACGCCCCAGATTTGACGACTGTCCTCACTGTACCAAGACGAGTCTTTCCAGCGTGCTTATGTCCTCACTCACACGCACCTTGGGAAAATTCCCAGGAGGTCACCCATCCCAAAATTGCCCCAAGTCAAGCACGCTTAACTTTAGAGTTCTTATGTTATGAGCTACCGAAAAGAAGATGCACCTTCGTGATATGAGTAGTACAAATCAAATATTTTAAGCCCTCTTCAACTGTACAGTCCATTACATTGAACAGTCTCGGAATCCCCCTCATTCCCGTGTGGGTCGGTTCTTTCATGTTCCCTCCACCTAGAAGCCTGCCAGGAGCCGCTCATTGTCCGTGCAACTGATGGCACCGGCGATCACCCCCCCGCCCTCTTCGGCCCCGGGCCTCACATGCCCACCAGCTTCCGCTTGGTTCGTCCCCAAACCACACCGTACTAAGAGAGGTCGGCTCTGATACCACTTGTAACGCCCCAGATTTGACGACTGTCCTCAATGTACCAAGACGAGTCTTTCCAACGTGCTTATGTCCTCACTCACACGCACCCTAGGAAACTTCCCAGGAGGTCGCCCATCCCAAAATTGCCCCAAGTCAAGCACGCTTAACTTTGGAGTTCTTATATGATGAGCTACCGAAAAGAAGATGCATCTTTGTGATATGAGTAGTACAAATAAAATCTTTTTAAGCCCTCTTCAACTGTACAGTCCATTACATTGAACAGTCTCGGAATCCCTCTCATTCCCGTGTGGGTCGGTTCTTTTATGTTCCCTCCACCTAGAAGCCTGCTAGGAGCCGCTCATTGTCCGTGCAACTGATGGCACCGGCGATCACCCCCCGCCCTCTTCGAGCCCGGGCCTCACAATGTTTTAGTAGTTTTTCTACTTACATGCATTGAAATGTATTTCTAAGAGTTCTTCGAGTTGCGATCGAGGAACGGAGACCGAGGGCTTAAAATGAAAAAAAAACGTTTTTTATTAAATAAATGTTTTTAATTATTTAAAACATGATTGATGATTTTTCATATTTTTGAAAATAAGGAGTTTTGAGGTGATTTTATACTTCGGGACGTAAATTTTATCGGTGTTAGACTTTCAACAAAAATATGAACGTGTTGGCAACCCGGCTAATAAATTCACAAACTTTTCTACTCAAAATAATTTTTATATTTTAATTAAAAACTAGTGGGAATAATTAACCTCCTTAATGGGCCTAAAACTTGTTAGTGGATTAATTTAGTATATAATATACAATTTCACCTCATAACCCCATTAAACGCCACACCTCTTTCCTCTACAATTGCAAACTTCTCTGAGCACAATTACACGGCACAAACAATATTTTTGAAGAGAAAATTCGAAAGTTTCAAAGGTAATCAAGTCAAGGTCATTCGTCACTATTCTTCATAATCGTCAACGAGAATTCGTGCGTTAAATATGCAAAGGCACGCCATGTTTCTTTCCTTTAAATATCTATCACAACATATATTTGAACATGTTTTGAAATAAAACAACGCACACAACTTGATATTTTCGTAACTATGCATATATGTGTATTAAACTCTTGAATTGTGGTTCCAAAATCATGTTTTATGTTGTTCAAGGGGCTGCCATGATTAACAAATGATCAAGAATTGCTTTACACAAGTTTAGAGTCCTAAGAACAAACACAAAATGCTGCACATCAAGAAACGATCAAGCTAGAACCAAAAATTCTGTCATGGTGTATGTATGGCTCGGTTTCATGAGACGATGGCTAGCTTCGTCTCGGCTTGGGGCCAGGGCTAGCTAGGTATGGTATGAGTCTAGGAAGGAGTCCTAGCCATTGCAGGACTCGATTCAAGGGCTGGGCAGGACTCCAACCCGAGAGAATCCCATGCTGTCACGTTTTGTGCAGCAGCCACGCAAAGGCTAAGGGGCACATCCAGGGGGCTCATGGCTGGGCTAGGGTGACTCCTTAGGTCCTAGGTGGGTGTACAAGAAGCTGGTTCAAGGGCCGGGTCGATGGCTAGAGTCCTAGGAACACAAATTGGAGTCCACACACAAAGGGAGTCTCGGCCTTGCTTGGTTTTGGGGCTTGGATTGGTTCCTGAGGGTTCTAAGAGTCCAGTAGGGTCAATAGGGGGCTTGGCTCGAGGTTGGCTTATGTTGGCTCGAGCTTGGCTCAAGAGGATAACAAGAAGGCTCGAAGAAGACTTTGTTCAAAGGTTAGGGTTTTTCTATAAAAATAAAATCGAAAGACGGGGGTCGAGTCGTTGTTCACGAGGGATAGAATATTATTAAAAAGTTTAAGTTTTGAATTTAGAAATTTTATCTTAAAGTTTGAAATTTTTCGGGATTAAAACGCCTTAAAAACTATTAATTAAGGAGTAATTATAAGTCTAGTATTTAAGTTAAATAAAATTATGAGAAAATTAATTTAAGCTTAAATAATTATTTGGGACATGTTAGAGTCTATGAAATTAGGAAAATGTCAAAAACGTGAAATTTTACGTCTAGGGATAAAACGGTAATGTTACACCAAAAAATTAGGAAACGTCATGACAGTGCTCTGATTGTTGTTTTATATGTTAATGTGTTTATTTTAAATGTTAATGGATATTTATATGTTAAACTTTTTATTTTAAAATGTTTTTGTATTTTATGATTTAATGTGGACATTTAAAAGATATGTTGCTTGCTTAGTTTAAAAGGAAAAAAGGAACGTTAGATGCATGTTTATTTTATAAAGTGATGAGAATATGAAACATTGAAGGAAGTGAAGTAATTGTGAATAATACGATGATATATGGGAGATATCGTGAGGATAAAGCTCCCAGTGGGAGCTCGACGATCATATTTCCATTTATATGAATACGAATATGATGATATGTTAATACATATGACCAAGGCTCAGTTGGCGAATGAGAGTGTCGCTGATGTCCCCGCCGCCCAGTACTGTGGATACATGTAGATGAATCATCGCCCATACGTAGACGAACACGTAAGTCACAATTAACGATCTGAATTGAACGAAAGGAAAAAATAATACGTATATGTTGATGATAACATGTATACGAATATGTTGAAGATGATATGAGAATGTTTATGAAAATTTTTATGTTTAAAGTTTATGCTTTTTTATGAAAACGATATTTTAAGTACAATTATTTTCACTGTTGTATGTGATTTTATACGTATTCTTTTTTATGACGAATATGTTATGTTGAGTCTTTAGACTCACTAGGTGTGATCGATGCAGGTGATAATGATAATTATGTTGTTGGAGGTCTTGATAGTGTCAATATGTCAAGGATACAATTCTTGTTCATATAATGAAATTTTAAAATTTCTAATATCAAAATATTCACTTGCTATATTGCGCAGCTGCCAGTTTTGTGAACTAGTTTACCAAACAGACATATCCAATTTCTTCCCTTAATTACCTATTAATCTAACTTTCATTTCTTCCATCTTATGAAATCAACTTATAAACTCCTTTATAAGCATTCTTTTTTATCTCCATCAAACAATATTCGTCAAATTCAACTCCTTGAACTTTGATTTTCTCAATGGGAACACATAATCTGATACTTGTGTGACCCTCAAAGGATCAAGGATACAATTCAGATTTATTCTAATTAGCCTCATTCTTTTCATCAACTTCTTGATCAAGAATGTTATAACACATTTCTGATTGTACCCATCGGATCATGGTAAGAACCTCTAGCTGCATCATCATCGACCTATGATCCATTAGGTGTCGTTGATAGTTCCTGCAAGAACCTTAAGTTATGGTTAGCGTATAGTAAGGTCCCTTCAACTCATATATCCCGATATGATTTACAACCATTAGTATATCGAGAGTTGCCTATGAATTCGATAATGTTGTGATGTATTTTTGAGTAGTAATAGTATCATGATATGTGCAACTGAGGAAACATCTATCCAAAATGCACGTCTTATTCTGGCCAGAGATCCTTGCATATTAACTCATCCTACCACATAGGATATTTTCGTCTGTAGGCAAACGGTGAATTCCCAACTACATTAAATTTTCTCCTACGTATTTTGAAATTGAACCCAATGTCGCCACCTGATGACCCTCAATGGAGCCAGTAAACGGATCAAAGTGCATGCTAGTATGTAGTGCCTCTACTTTGTCCCAGGTCAGAGGAATAATTGTACACAAACATAACCGAGGACTATTCCACTTGATAAGGAGAACCACTTGGACAATATAAGTTAGGATTATTCAGTGTATATATGATCACCCATTTGTACGAATTGACATCTTCATTCCTTTACCAATGAAACATGACGTTTACATCGCAGATACTAGACTTAATTTCAAGTGACCTATATCCTTATTTTAGATTGTTGATTCGACTAATAACTTGTTTATAATATACGATACACTTCCTAATGTGTTTCATGAACTTACTTTGTGAGGCATACCTTATGATATCTATTGTATATTCAATAACTTTATCTATGCAATAAACATGAGTATACAGATAAAGCATAATACCATAATTAGATAAAAACATAAAATATGATTAAAATAAAAATTGTTTTACATTACAGTCACTAAAACTCAAGCCACAAGTTCGCTTATTGGGTACCTACTCTAACAATCTCTCACTTTCCCTATAGCCAACTACCGATAAATCTTAGACCCATTGTTTCAAAATGCTTCTCAAACAATTGTCCTGGCAGGGGCTTCATTAGTGGATCAGCAATGTTGTCCGCAGAGGCAACTCTCTCTACTGATATCTCTCATCTTCCCACAATCTCAAGGAATACTGAAACGTATGCCCTTTTTATTGCTTTAAAAGTGCTAGAAGTTTTTTTTTTTTATAAACACTCCATTTTCGGACATTTACATTTACCACATGAAAATATTTTTATAAAATATTTTACCCCTTAAAATAAAATACCAACCATCTAGCATTTTGAAAATCAAGTGCAATAGTCGAAAAATAAAATCGTCGCATGTTTACCAAACCTAAAAAGCAATAATTTTTAAAAGTATAGCCCATCCTAAACCTCTCAAAAAATTTCTCAAAAGCATAAATAAAAAGTCTTAAAAATCTTTAACATAAATCATGAGTTAAAAGTCGTAAATGCAGAATAATAGAAGAGATGGTCCTCGGGTCGTGTGCGCCTTCAGTCTAGTCAAGTCATTCATCAAGTCCTCCCTCAATACCAACAGCATCCATCACACCTAGTGAGTCTAAAGACTCAACACACCATCATCTTTATAGCAAATAATATATATAAAACCACATGCAACAGTGAAAATACTTTTACGTAAAATAACGTTTTCATGATATGCATAACATGAACCTCACCTTTACCTTTTCCTCAATCATAACATGACATAAACCTTTTTCATGATCGTAAACATTATTTTTTTCCTTTATTGATTTCAGATCGTTAATTGTGACTTTCCTCAATCCTCAAAAGTCGATTGTACCATCTACATGAAACCACAGTACTGGACGGCGGGGACATCGGCGACACAAGATCGTCAACTGAGCCTTGGCATATCCTCATATCCTCATAGTCACAATTACTTCACTTTCATCAATGTTTTCATCACTTTATAAAATCATGCATAAATATACTTTCTTTTGAAACCAAGCATGCACCATGTATTTTAAATGTCAACTTTTAATCATAAAATTTCATGGACATTTAAAATAAATTAAAAATAAATCATGAACATTTCATAAATATTTAAAAACAATCATAATATCATTAAACAGAATTTAGGGCACTGCCATGACCTTTACTAATTTCTAGGTGTAAAAAGACCGTTTTACCCCTAGACTCGACATTTTACGATTTCGACTTTTTTCTTGATTTCATGACTCTGAAATGTCCCAAGATATGTTTTTTTCCATACAAAATGACCTACAGTTATGATTAGATGGCCGATGTTTATGTCCGAGAAGTGGTTAGATTGCACGGAGTGCCGAAGTAGATTGTTTCAGATCGTGATCCTCGATTTACTTCGCACTTCTGGCAGAATCTACAGCAGGCTCTAGGTACGAAGTTACATCTGAGTACCGCATATCATCCACAGACTGATGGACAGTCAGAACGGACGATTCAGACATTGGAAGATATGCTGAGAGCAGTAGTGCTTGATTTTAGCACCAATTGGCAAGATGCATTGCCTCTTTGCGAGTTTTCGTACAACAACAGCTATCAAACGAGTATTGAAATGGCTCTTTTCGAAGCGTTGTACGGAAAGAAATGCAGATCCCCATTATATTGGGATGATATCTCTGAAGCTCCTGAGACTGGATCTGATATGATCAGAGATATGACCGAGAAAGTGAAATTGATTCAAAAGAAAATGAAGGTAGCCCAGGATAGACAAGCCAAATATGCCAACCTTAGACGTAGACCGTTGGTATTTGAGGCAGGAAACCGAGTGTTCCTGAAGATTTCTCCTTTCAGGGGTGTTGTCCGATTTGGAAAGAAAGGAAAATTGTCTCCGAGATATGTTGATCCTTATGAGATTCTTGAAAAGATAGGAGATCGTGCCTATCGACTCGCCTTGCCGCCTTCATTATCTGGAATACATGATGTCTTTCATGTATCGATGCTGCGGAAATATCTCCCTGATGATTCTCACGTGATTCAGCCAGACGAGACCGAGCTGGATGAGACATTGAGTTATGTCGAGAAACCGATCCGGATTATCGATCGTAAAGAAAAACAGCTCAGAACAAAGACGATTCCTTTTGTGAAAGTTCAATGGACTCGTCATGGTGTTGAAGAAGCCACTTGGGAAACTGAATCAGATATGAGACAAGAATTCCCAGCATTATTTCAGTAATGTAAATATTTGTTCAGTTTGAATTACATTCTCTCTTAATGATATGATTTGACTATCTGTGATTTCGGGGACGAAATCGTATCTTAGGGGGGGAGAAATGTAATGCCCGAAAATTAATCACTGTGAATTAACGATTATTGACTTATAATTTAACGTGATTATAAAAGGGCCCACTGAGACACGATTTAAGATAATGTGCGGCCATTTATTGTGAATTTCAGAATGTGCTGCCGAAGCAACACCGCACCCGCGCTCAGGAAGACACCACACCCGTGGTGCATGTCCAGTAGGGTAGCTAGTTTTTTGCAAAATTGAGCCGCACCCGCGGTAAGAAACAAGACCGCACCCGCGGTGCAAACAAGACCGCACCCGCGGTCATGAGTTTTGGAAAATGGATGTGGATCAATATGCTGAGCGCACCCGCGGTCCGGAATGTAGCGCACCCTCGGTGCGACGTGTTTTGCAAAGAAATGGGCCACCTCGACGTATGCATGCAATGATATATATATATATATAGTAGGATTCCTTCGAAAATTCAGCCAAAAATCGAGAGAAGGTTCAGAGGAAAGTTGTGAAAAATCCTTACGCCTTTTGTGAGAAATCCGTATGTCTAATTTTGAATCCGACTTCGGTACTGAGTTCCTATAGACGTAGGCTACAACTGGACGTAAGTTTTACAACGTTTTGACATGCTTTGAAATTATGATATGGTCAAAATTGAATGGAACTCATATATGTTGTTCTTGACATATTAGACATCATAGAATCGAAGTCAGATTAAGAAACGGATTGATTATGGAATTGTTATGAATTTTTAGGGTATATTGATTTATACCAGACAGATTTGAATTGTGATTGGATTACGGATTGTATTGGATATGGGTCATGGATTGTAACTGTGATTTGAGGATATTGTATTGACGGGGATATTGAAATTGTACCGTTATGCCGTTGATTTTGAATTAAATCCAGATTGATCAGATTGTTATTGATTTGAAAGGTATATTGACATGAGATTATTGATATTGTCATTGCCAGACAGACTGTGAATTCAGGACTACGACTGAGCTAGAAACCGACGAAAGAAAGGTATAAGTCAATGTGGTATTGGGAGATCGACTTGAGTCGGTTTAGACTTGAGTTTCTCTAAATCACATACTTTACTCTATTGCATTGATATGATTGATATACTTGTTTTCTTGAATTATAGATAGCAGGTATCAGACGAGTAATCTTGTGACAGACGTGCCTGATAGTGGTGGGATCGCCACGGGCACATTGCACGATGTCACAGGATAGTGTAGAACTCTTGAGACGGAAGTGCCTGACAGTGGCGGGATCGCCACGGGCACATTGCACGATGTCTCAAGATAGGATATTAGCGATAGAGCTACAGTCCATGACGGGTAGGTCAGGACACCGGATGTTTGGTTATATCGAGTAAATAGGATTGGAATTCTTCTATTACGGAATTCGATATAGGAACACCATGTTTGGTTATATCGAGTAATAGGATCAGAGTTCCTTCTATTACAGAATTCGATATAGGAACACCACATTTGGAAACCGGGATCCCTAGACTAGGATTGAGTCTAGTCTGAGACGTGGAGTCACATATATGTTTGACAGTTTTATATTGATTATGTTTCAGATTTTATACATAATGTTGTTACCTGTTGCATGCTTTATATTTATTTATATGATTGCATGTTCGTTGATTTATACTGGGATTTATTCTCACCGGAATTATCCGGCTGTTGTCTTGTTTGTATGTGTACATGATAACAGGTGGGGCAGGATCAGGGTCCAGGAGATGAAGAGAGATTCGTGATTAGAGTGGAGACTACGGACTTTGATTATGATGTATAATAGGGTTTGAACACTTGACATTAGTTGTTAAACCTTAGTTTAGTTGAATGCATGCAGTACAGGACTTGTATTGTATTTTATACTGATATGTATATGAGTTTGATTTCTCTACGTTCCGCATTTTTAAAAAAAAATTTTAGACCCTGTTTTATAATTGATTAATTAGTCCCAATGATGATTAAGAACTCGATTAGCGTCCGGGTCCCCACACCTAACGTGGCTAGGACTCTTCCCCAGCCCTGACCGAGAGTTATAGCTTGACTAGGACCCTCTCCTTGACTCACCCACGACCTTGGCTAGCCACTGGACAAGCCAACCAAGCCCTAGCCTTTATACATCAGAAACCCAACCCCCTCACCACATGACAGCCGCAAACAGAATTTTCCTGGTTTCCGTTGGTTTCTATCGATCTTTGTTGTACGTGTGTGGCTTTGTTTTACTTGAAAGCTTTAATTAAACATAATATGGCATCATGGCAGTCCATTAGCATGCAAATAACAATTTATTTGAATCAAAAATCAACTTTTCTCATGCACCCATGCAATGTTGCGAAAATCCTTAAAAATATTTCATGCTTCTTCATACACACAATAATTCAAATCATAATATGATATGATGGAAGAGAAAAGGAAGATTTAGGCGTGCCTTTGCGTTATGTACGCACGAAATACCGATGACGACGAAGAACGGAGAGAACCAAGGCTAGCTTCCCTTAAATTTTCGAAGAAAAAGCTGCTTCCCAAGGCCGAGAGTTTGCTGCGCCGAGGGAGGAGTTTCGAGTTTCACAAATTGTGAGGCGTGAATTTTCTTTTCAAGCTTAGGGTTTTAGTGTACTTTAAATACTAATTAATTCATTAAATAGACTTAAGGCCTATTAAGCCCCTAATTAATCCCACTAGTACTAAATGGGATTTAAATAAATCATAAAATGGTTTTGATAAAAATAAGTTCGTGAATTAAATAGCCGGACTGCTTAAATGCTCATATTTTAGTTGAAAATCCAACACCGATAAAAATTTCTTCCTGGCATATAAAATCACCTCAAAACCCCTTATTTTCAAAAATAATAAATAGCATCACCCTTAATTAAAAAAATTAAAAACAATTATTTAATAAAAACATTTTACATTTTTCAGCCCTCGTCTCCGTTCTTCGATCGCAACTCGAATAACCTTTAAAAATACATTTTAATGCAATCATGTAGAAAAGTATATTTTAAACATGTATATATGCACAACATAATTAATTAATGCAATTAAAACATTTGATTAAAAATACAGAAGAATTTAATAATTCAAATGCATGTGGTTCGCGTGGACCTTTAAATTTTCGGGGCGTTACAATCTTCCCCCCTTAAATTGAATTTCGTCCTCGAAATTCGCTTATTCTTAATAACCCAAAATTTAGACTTAGTTCTAGTATCCAAAAATCCACGCTTCCGCTGCACTATTTTGATAAAACTTAAACTCTAGAATGTCCTTACGTCTCCTTGATCCCAATTAAATTTTCCTTCTTAAATCCTTATTTTCAAATCGCAACTTAAAAAGACCCAAATACTTAGTGCTATTACTATTATAACCTCGAATTTAAATTTTTCTTACGATTCCAAACATTAAAATATTAACAACCGAACTTATCGTATATTTCTTTCCTTAATTTATACCCAAAATGTTTGTCGACTTATCCAATTTCGATCTTAAAATCCCAAACGCATCCGCTAACGCTTTAAATTTTCAAGCCTAGTATCGATTCATCCTTAAAAACCCTTGATAAAATTTCTTATATTACTGAAACCGAGATATCCCAAGGTTCTACATAATCTTAAAAGTCTAAATCCTCAAAATTCTTATCATTTAAACCATTCAATTCTCGCTTATCACTAAACTAGTCCCCAAATTCCTTAATAATTATAAAATAAATTCTTAATTTCCTCAAAATTTATCCTAATTCGTCCTTAAATTTCAAAAATCCTATAATTAACCCATAAGTTCTTGGCATTCTTAATTTTCTTCTACAGGTTTCCCATAATATAATTTCAATAAACTTAAACTTATTTACCCAAAATCAATTCCTATAACCAATCTTATTTTTCATCAACTTAAAATCCCAATTTATTCATTTTCTTATTCCCAAAGTCATTGCAATCCTCGAATAATTATTCCTTACGTCTAATTCCAAAAAATTAATTCGACTAGTAACCATGAATCATAAATATTTTCTTAGAAAAATCTACGTGTCCCAAAAGCGTTCATAATATTCACGATTAACTTATAGCCCAAAAATAGAACGTCAACACTAAAACCCAAATATAAATATATTCCCATTCCACCACAAAACCAACATGCGTTGAAAAAAGTAATTTTTCATTTCATATCGTATCACGTATAAAAATTCAAAGAATATAAAACATATATTATCATCAAGCTACTAAACATGTGACGTAAACATTACAAAATCATATAAAGCATTTAAACTTACAAATTTGAGGCTTGACGACTGAAATTCCCGGCACTGATGGTGGCACAACCCTTTACAGAACCTTCGCTCTGATACCAACTGAAACGTCTGCCCTTTTTATTGATTTAAAAGTAATAGAAGTTTTTATTTTTTTTATAAACACTCCATTTTCGGCCATTTACATTTACCACATGAAAATATTTTTATAAAAAATTTTACCCCTTAAAATAAAATACCAACCATCTAACATTTTGAAAATCAAGTGCAATGGTCGAAAAATAAAATCGTCCCATGTTTACCAAACCTAAAAAGCAATAATTTTGAAAAGTATAGCCCATCCTAAACCTGTCAAAAAATCTCTCAAAAAAGCATAAATAAATAGTCTTAAAAATCTTTAACATAAATCATGAATCAAAAGTCGTAAATGCGGAATAATAGAAGCACTGGTCATCGGGTTGTGTGCGCCTTCAGTCCAATCAAGTCATTCATCAAGTCCTCCCTCAATACCACCTGCATCCATCACACCTAGTGAGTCTAAAGACTCAACACACCATCATATATAAAACTACATGCAACAGTGAAAATACTTTTACGTAAAATAACGTTTTCATGATATGCATAACATGAACCTCACCTTTACCTTTTTCCTCAATCATAACATGACATAAACCTTTTTCATGATCGTAAACATTATTTTTTTCTTTATTGATTTCAGATCGTTAATTGTGGCTTTTCTCAATCCTCAAAAGTCGATGGTACCATCTACATGAAACCACAGTACTGGGCGGCGGGGACATCAGCGACACAAGATCGTTAACTGAGCCTTGGCCTATCCTCAATCATATCCTCATATCCTCATGGTCACAATTACTTCACTTTCATCAATGTTTTCATCACTTTAAAAAATCATGCATAAATATACTTTCTTTTGAAACCAAGCATGCACCATGTATTTTAAATGTCAACTTTTAATCATAAAATTTCATGGACATTTAAAATAAATCATAAATAAATCATGAACATTTCATAAACATTTAAAAATAATCATAATATCATTAAACAGAATTTAGGGCATTGCCATGACCTTTACTAATTTCTAGGTGTAAAAAGACCGTTTTACCCCTAGACTCGACGTTTTACGATTTCAGCTTTTTTCTTGATTTCATCACTATGACATGTCCCAAATAATTATTTAAGCCTACATGAATTTTTTTCCTAATTTTATTTGGCTTAAAACTTAGACTGTTTCATTTTTCTTTACTTAATTGTTTTAACGGTGTTTTAATCTCGAAAATACCAAACTTTAATATAAAATTCCTAAATTCTAGATTTAGTCTTTTTATATTATTTTAGACCTTATGGACCACGACTCGACCCACGTGAGCCGTTTTCCAATTTTTTCTTCTTTTAAAAACCCTATTTGACACCTGAACTTCGACCCAGAGTCATCTTTTGATTTTCACGAGTTACCCCCGAACGAAGTCGATCCAAAACTTGACCAACACCCTAAAGTAACCTACTGGACCCTCAAACCATTAGAAACCCTCATCCAAAGCCAAAAACGAAGCCCATACCTCACTGCATAAGCTGACCGAGAATCCCACTTTGCATGGACTCCATGTTTGCGATCGTGTGAACCCGGCCAACGCCCTACCACCCAAACCCAACTCATGAGCACTTGCTTAGGACCCTATTGAACCATCCTAGCCCAGCCCGTGCCCCACGCAACGAGCCCTTGAGTCCCTGAAGCCGTGCGAACCCTGCGCAGCTTCGGCTGTGTTCTCGGGTAGAGTCCTAGCGTTGCTAGGACTCTTCCCCAACCCTGACGGAGAGTTATAGCTTGACTAGGACCCTCTCCCTGACTCACCCACGACCTTGGCTAGCCCCTGGACAAGCCAACCAAGCCCTAGCCTTTATACATCAGAAACCCAACCCCGTCACCACATGAGAGCCGCAAACAGATTTTTCCTGGTTTCCATTGGTTTCTATCGATCTTGGTTGTACGTGTGTGGCTTTGTTTTACTTGAAAGCTTTACTTAAACATAATATGGCATCATGGCAGTCCCTTAGCATGCAAATAACAACTTATTTTAATCAAAAATCAACTTTCCTCATGCACCCATGCAATGTTGCGAAAATCCTTAAAAATATTTCATGCTTCTTCGTACAAACAATAATTCAAATAATAATATGATATGATGGATGAGAAAAGGAAGATTTAGACGTGCCTTTGCGTTATGTACACACAAAATACCGATGACGACGAAGAACAGAGAGAACCAAGGCTAGCTTCCCTTAAATTTTCGAAGAAAAAGCTGCTTCCCAAGGCCGATAGTTTGCTGCGCCGAGGGATGAGTTTCGAGTTTCACAAATTGTGAGGCGTGAGTTTTCTTTTCAAGCTTAGGGTTTTAGTGTACTTTAAATACTAATTAATTCATTAAATAGACTTAAGGCCTATTAAGCCCCTAATTAAGCCCACTAGTACTAAATGGGATTTAAATAAATCATAAAATGGTTTTGATAAAAAAAAAATTCTGTGAATTAAACAGCCGGACTGCTTAAATGCTCATATTTTAGTTGAAAATCCAACACCGATAAAAATTTCGTCCCGGCATATAAAATCACCTCAAAACCCCTTATTTTCAAAAATACTAAATAGCATCACCCTTAATTAAAATAATTAAAAAATTATTTAATAAAAACATTTTACATTTTTCAGCCCTCATCTCCGTTCTTCGATCGCAACTCGAATAACCTTTAAAAATACATTTTAATGCAATCATATAGAAAGGTATATTTTAAACATGTATATATGCACAACATAATTAATTAATGCAATTAAAACATTTGATTAAAAATACATAAGAATTTAATAATTCAAATGCATGTGGTTCGCGTGGACCTTTAAATTTTCAGGGCGTTACAATGTGGAACTTCCTCTGTATATATTTGGATCGCTGATGAGACCTCGGTTCCTTTGATTCTGCAATGGCACTGGTGTTATCTTAGTAGATTGGGGCTGGATCTACTGTTTGAGGAATGACTCCCAAATATTGAACGAAATTCTTCATCCATACACCCTTCTTTGCTGCAGCTGACGTAGCTATGTATTCAGCCTCATTGATTTAATATGTTGTGGTATCTTGCTTGGAACTCTTCTAGAATACAACATCATAATTGAGCTTGAATACATATACAGAGGATGATTTCGAATAATCCACATCTTATTATAAGGTAGAATCGGTATAGTTTTGCAATTTAAATTGTCCACTCCTTTAACCAAGAACGAATTCTTAGTTATTCTAAAGTACTTAAGAAAGTCCTTCGTGGTTTTCCAATGCAATGGATCATGATTTGACTGATATCTTTTAGAAACACTCAGTGCATATGCAATATCAGGTCGAGTAGATATCATACCATATATTATACGCCTATAGCAGATGCATATGATATGAAGCTCGTGGTTTCTATCTTCTTATCTGTCTTAGGACACATAGACCTTGATAGATTCAAAAAATTACACATTAGGAGATATCCTCTCTTGTACTCCTTCATAGATAATTTCCTTAGTATGGTATCGATATATATTTGGATTGGGTGAGCCCTAGCATTCTATTCGGTCTATCCCCATAGATATGTATTTATAATACATAGTATTCTTCACTCATATCCTTCATGGAGAATTTCCGAGGTAATCATACTTTAGTTTATTACAACATCCCTATATCATTCACAGTGAGTAGTATGTCATCAACATAAAGTATCAGGAATGTCACTGCACTCCCACTAACCTTCATGTACACAAAAAGTTCCTTATGATTCTTGGCAAAATCAAACTCTTTGATAGTTTTGTCAAATCTGAGGTTCCATCACCTTGATGTCTGATTGAGTCCATAAATAGATCTCTCAAGTTTGCATACATTATGCTTACTTCCTACTGATGTGAAATATTCTGGTTGAGATATGTAAATCTGTTCCTTAATGTCCCCATTAAAGAGTGTTGTTTTCACATTCATCTCTCATATTTCATAGTCGTATCATGCTGCTATGACTAGCAATATCCTAAAGGACTTGAAAATCGCGACTGGATAACAAGTTTCCTCATAGTTAACAACTTGCCTTTGAGTATATCCTTTTGCTACCAATATTTCTTTGAACGTCACCACCTTCCCTTCCGCCCCGAGTTTTCTTTTTTAAATCCATTTGCATCTTACGGGAAAAATTCCCATCCTATGGGAACAATTCCCACATGTGGATCTATTAAGAACTTTACTTAGTTTGAATACATAGAGTCTATCTCATAAAGCATGGCTTCAAATCATTTAGATGAATCAACATCAGACAACGCTTCTTTGAAATTTCTTGGATCACATTCAGGAATGGTCTCACATTGGACCTTTTCAAGAAGCAAGCTCATCTTATTAGGCTACCTTGGGACCATTTCGGATCTCCTAGGAGGTTGTATTTCTACGACTAGCTATTGGGGTGTGGGTTCTGTTATTTTTGTATAGGTTTGTTCCCGAATCTCTTCGAGTTCTATCATCCCACATTTTCTATCCTATAGAAACTCATTCTCTAAGAAGATGACATTCTTTGAAACAAACACATGTTTCGCATCATATAAATAATATCCAACATAATTCATAGATATCCCACAAAGTAGCACAAATTGGCTCTACTATCCAATTGTCTCTCACAGCCTTCTTCACGTAAGCAGGACATCACCATATTCATAGGTAAGAAAAATCGGGTGTCTTTCCCATCCATATCTCATATGGAGTTTTATCCACTGCCTTTGTAAGAACTTGGTTCAACAACTTTGTCCTTGTTTCAAGCGCAAGTCCCCAAAAGGATGACGACAATTCACCAAATCCGATCATAGATCGAATCATGTCCATCAATGTCCGATTACGACGTTCTGACACACCATTCAACTTTGTGTGGCATGAAAAGTCCACTGTGAGAGAATCTTATTCTGTAAAGCCAAATTCAGTACACGTAAAACACATGCATTTAATTAAACTGTTAAATCAATTATTTAAGTTTAAAATGATTTTAGAGATGCGTGATTTACTCAAATGCATTATTTTAAATTAATTATGGTTTTTGATGCACGTTAAAATGTTTTTCGAGCTTCATGTTTCAGGCGATTATTCAATGCGGGATCGAGGAATAGAGACCGTGTGGCGCCCTGTTTAGGAATTCATAATTATTCCCTTACTAGGTGCCACATTTACTTTCAATCTTTCTTTAGTGAAAATCTATTTATATTTTTACCATTTTTATTATTACAAAGATATTGTAGATAAAAATTTAATTACGTTCTACAATAATTTAAAGATTATCTTCAAATATTTACATTCTTATTTCAAATATGTACAATTATTTTACAGCGGAAGTTTAACATTCATATGTACAATTATGTTACAGCGGAAGTTTAACATTCATTTATAAACAGATCATCTAAACTTTCAAATGCTCTTATTTCAGCTTCAGTTATTTTCCTCTTGTTCCAATTCGGGGGTTCCTGTGTCTGGAAATTACAATAGACGAAAAGAAATAGAGGGTTAAGTCTTTGAGGACTTAGTGAGTTTAAATTAGTATATGGCTTTTAAATAACACTTCATCATAATTATACATGAAATAATAGGAATAAAAATTTAGATATTATGAATGATATGCAATGAAATAATAGATAAACGAAAACTCCATAAATTAACATTGGTGGTTCTAATCGAGCACTTTTTACGAGCCGGTTGAACAATTCTCCGGACCGAAATATTCGGTGCGCGTTGTTCAGATGAACCATATACCTGGGACTTTTGACCCGTTGTTCATTGGACTCATTTTCCGGGCCGAAGCCACGTTGTCCAGTGGACTCAATTTTCGGACCGAAATCCGTTGTCCATGACTCCATTCATTCATGATATATCAATCCATTCATAAATATGCAATAAAATATATCAGTAATTGAAATGAACAGTGGATGATATTTGAAAATTAAATAAATGCTATTGAAATTTCCAGGCCAAATGCCAAAAGCTTTAATAGAAGAATGAATAGTAATTTCCTCACCTGATATCTTACAGTTTAGGCTTGATTAATACTCCGAGTTCCTGGAGCAAGTCCTAAAATATATTATGAATGATATTTCTATGTTAGAGGTTTTTAAGTAACTAGCTGATCATTTCCAGATCATTTTTTGTTCAAACTTAAGTTTGAAAAATTCATATTAATTAGAAGGTATATCCAAATATTACGAAAGTTGGCCAAAAATTTGGAAATATCATCAGAAACATTCGGTCGCCGGAAGATCGCCGTTCCGGTGGTGCGTGGGGTACACGCGCCGATGGTGCCGGACGACGGCCACGCGCGGCCCGTTTTTTTCCAGCATGTTTAAATTTTTATGATATTGAATTCTCTTATTGAAAGTTTTGTCAAATTCCTAACCGAACGATACCAGAATTAAATATTGTCGTATGGCTAACGGAGGTACTCCGGCATTCCGGAAATCTTAGTTCCGGCAATATTTTGGGATGACGGGCGGTACGTACCTCATCTATGCAACAAGAGATACAACTTTGTTATTCAAGCCGACCTCTAGTTTGGTGTGTAGCTATAAGAGAAATGAGCGAAAAGTACCTAGCTTGAATACGGGATACCGTTGCCGTTTTGCGGAATATCTTTGTTGGATTTCCTTGTTTTCGGTCGATCCTCTTACGTCACCTCCAGCGCTATATTTTTTTATGATATGAGGTGAATAGTTTCTGATTTTTTGGGATTTTTCGGAAAGGGTATAGCTTTTCCTTCTATTTTTTTCGTCCTCTCCTCTTCCTTCTTCCTTCTCTCTCGGTTGCTTTCTTCTTTTCCTACTGTCTCTCGGCTGGTTTTGATTTTAGAATGAAAGAGCGCACATATATATATATATATATATATATAGCCGAGTATTCTATGTTTATCCCTTTATTATTATTTTTATTTTTTTAATTTTTATTTATTTATTTATTAAATAGAAAAATCTCATGTTTATCCAAACTTAATATTATTATATTCGTGTATCTAATTATTGAACCTAATTATCTTATATTGATCATAATAATTATTGTACTTAATTATTTAACATATATATTGAACTCAATTATAATATTTTATTATATTTTGGGTATTAGATTTTGGAATGGGAACATCATAGTGCTTGATGAATTTTTTAGTGTATTGTGATGTATTTTAATGTATTTCTAGACACTTTGGACAAATAAAATTTGTACCGAAAAATAATGTGATAAAATTTTAAAAGTGAAAATAATAAAATTTATACTAATAAAATGCATTTATGCATCTTTGTTTTTAGGGTTTCACAGACCGGCGACGATTTTCACAATATTTAGTGATTTTAGGATTTTAAAACTTTTAAAGATTAACAATTGTGCATTTTATTTTCATTAGAGGATTTTAGTAAAGTGAGTGTTAGTTTACTATTTTGATTAACTTGTTAATTGAGTGGGTAACTTAATTAGCTTGTAATTATCTAATTAAGCAATCTTTATTCCCTATTTACTTCAAAACTCACGCACACACCAACATTTACACACACACACACACACTTACATTTAACACACTTGTGTATACCTGCCTGATTCAGCTATAGTGCTACTCAATAGGCTAGTGTTCCCAATTTCCAAAGGATCTCGAATGGTCCTATGAATCTTGGACTTAATTTGCCTCTTCCCAGATCACATAACACCCTGCATAGGTGTTATTTTTACGAAGACGTGGTCTCCTACGGAAAATTCGAGGTCCCTTCTTCTTTTGTCAGCGTACCTCTTTTGACGACTCTGAGCAGTCTTCACCCTGTCTTGGATTGACTACTATATCCACTGTGTGCTAAAAAATTTTTGGACCAAGTTCTGATCTCGCCGACTTCATCCCAGTGAATTGGCGATCTGCATTTCTTTCCATCAAATGCCTGGTAGGGAGCCATGCGTATATATGACTTGAAACTATTGTTGTAGGTGAACTCCACTAGAGGTAACTTTGATTCCCAATTCCCATAGAAATCGATCACACATGCTAGCAGTAGGTCTTCTAAAATCTGTATCACCCTCTCGAACTGACCATCTCTCTGAGGATGGAATGTTGTGCTGAATAGAAATTTTGTCCTCATTGCGGAATGCAAACTCTTCCAAAAGGACAACGTGAACCTCGGGTCTCTACCAGATACAAAGGTAACTAAGTTCTTGTGTAATCTGATTATTCTCGGATATAAAACTCTGCATACTGCGTCATGGAAAATGTCATCTTTACCAGCAAGAAATGCGCCGACTTGCTAAAATGATCAACGATTACCCAAATTGGGTTAGATCATCTGACTGATCTTGGCAAATCGACTACAAAATCCATGGTAATGTTATCTCATTTTCACTCGGGAATAGGAAGAGGCTTGAGAATCCCTGTCGGTCTCTGATGCTCTGGTTTCACATGCTGGCAAGTTAGTATTCAGATACAAATCGTCGAATATGTCGTTTCATTACTTGCCACAAGTAAAGAATTTGCAAGTCTTTATACATATTGGTGCCTCCTAGATGAATAGAATATGGTGTTGTATGCACTTCAGATAATATATCCCCTCGAATCGAATCATCTCTAGGCACCTAAATCTTTCCTCTATATCTTTCAATCTCATTGCTCATTGTATATATATTATGATCCTTAGAATCATCTCTCGATCATCATTTATGCAATTGCTCTTCAGATTTCTATCCACCAAGAATACGGTCTATCAAAGTGGACTGCACTGTCAAGGTGGATAATCTAGGAGCTCTTCCCCTAGGATAAACCTCGAGATCGAATTTATGAATCGCTAGTTTTAGATGTCTCTGTACTGGCAGCTCTGACATAACTCCCGCTTTCCTACTCATGGAATCAGTGTCTACGTTGGCTTTTCTCAGATGATAGCTGATATCGCAATCACAGTTTTTCACCAACTGTAGCCACCATCCATGTCTCATGTGTAAATCCTTCGGAGTGAAGAAATATTTGAGACCCTTGTGATCAATAAATATCTGGCATTTCTCACCATATAAGTAGTGTCTCCATATCTTCAAGGCAAAGAACACGACAGCTAACTCCAGATAATGAGTCGAATAATTCTTTTTATGCACCTTCAACTAACTAGAGACATATGTGATGATTCGACAATGTAGCATCAATAAGACGCCTAATACGAGCTTAGAGGCATCTATGTACAATAAAAATTGCCTTACCCTGATGATATGGCTAATACTAGCTTTGTTATAAGATCTTGTTTCAAAGTATGGAAGATCTTCTGCCAATTAGCATTCCATATAAATTTGGCATTCTTCTTCGTCATCGAGTTGAGTGGCACATCAATAGAAGAAAATCCTTTAATGAATTTTCTATAGTAACCCGCTAAGCCCAAGAAACTGCGGATTTCTGATGTGTTCTACAGCTCAACCCATTCCTTCGGTGTTTCCACTTTGGACGGGTCAACCTCAATGCCACTACTAGAAATAACATGTCCCAAAAATGCCACATTCTCTAACCAAAATTCACACTTGCTGACTTTTGCAAACAACTTGTGATTTTGCAACACTTGCAATGCGGTACGTAGATGCTAGCCATGCTCCTCCTGGTTCTTTGAATAAATGAGGATTTTATCTATGAATACGATGACAAACAGATTCAAGTAAGGCTGAAATAAGCGATTCATGAGATCCGTGAAGATCGCTGAAGCATTTGTCAATCCAAATGGTATTACTAGGAACTCGTAATGCCCATAGCGAGTTGAAGGCTTTCTTCTGCAAATCTGCGTCCTTGATCCTCAGCTGGTGATACCTATGGCAAATATCTATCTTGGAAAACATGGAATATCCTTGAAATTGATTGAATAAGTCCTCGATTCTAGGCAATGAGTACTTATTCTTCATTGTGACTCTATTCAGCTCCCGGTAGTCGATACAAAGTCTCATTCTTCCGTCATTCTTCTTCAGAAGAGTACCGGTGCGCCCCAATGTGAAAAAACTAGGGCGTATGAATCCTTTCTCCAATAGCTTTTGTATATGCTCTTTGAGCTCTTTCATCTCCACTGGTGCTAAATTGTACGCTGCCTTGACGATTAGCACGTTACCCGACATAAGATCTATAGAGAACTCCACATAACACTCAGGTGTATACTCGCGATGACGTCAGGAAACACGTCAGGAAAATCTCTGACAACTGGGACGTCTGATACTGTTTGACTAATAGTAACAGGGGCTGAAATAATGATCGCTAAGAACACCTGGAACTCCTTGAGCATAAGCTTCCTAGCTTGAAAACATGATATCATCTCCTTGCCCAATGGCCTGACCCTCGATTATTTTTTTTTGAAATTCAATCATCACTCCATTTTTTGACAACCAATCCATTCCTAGAATGATGTCAACTTGGGCATCGAAAATACTATAAGGTTAATGTAGACTTATTTCATGGTTCAGCATGAAGCAAACATCCATAGCAACTTCCACAACTGAAGCAGAATATCTTGCTGCTAGAAGCTGCTGCGCTCAAATTCTCTAGGTTCAGCAAAAACAGAAAGACTATGGAGTCACTGCAAAAGAATCACCAATCTTTTGGGATAATACAAGCACAATTGCGATTACATATAATCATTTCTTCAATTTGACAGTAAATTCAAAATATTTGGATAATAAATGAGTGAGTTATGATCATTTTCGTGCGACTGCTCAAACTGTGTTTTTCTGGAAAATGTGTTCTTGAAGTTTGCGGGCTTCGTTGGGGATCGACGTGTGATTGCTGCTGAGTTTAAGTATATCAAAAATTATGTTGAGATGATTGTTCGTGTTTCGTTTCGTGTCATTAGGCACTTGGTTGAATTAGAAGTCGTAGGAATTGATTTGGTGTCAAATTTCATGTTCATGTGTTGTATTGCGTTGTAGGTTGGACGTCGTTGTTTTCGGGGAGTTTGTATAAGTTTAGTCATTGCCATATCAGCCTAGGACAAGTCTTGATGTGTTGGTTCACGAGTCGTATGATCGAGTTAGGAGAATTAAGTCAAAATGTAGTGAATTATCGTTGGTTCGCGATTCCAGTAGGTACACGGACCAGTAGCCGGACCCTGGCATGGGGTTCGTGCTCTTTTTCCTTCGAAATGTGAATTTTCAACACCTACACGGACCTCGACCTGGACCCTTACACGAGGTCCGTGTCCTTTTAAAAAAAATAATTTTCTTTCGAATTGTTTTGGGGTTTTGATGTAATGATTTAGTACGATGATTAAACGAGGTCAAGTCCCGAGAGATTTAGAACGTCATAAGGAAATTTGTCATTTTTTTTGGGTGAGAGCATGACTATACATCTAATTTATGCAAGATAGGATTTGAACTCATGTTAGTATCTGCAGCAGTGGTCCCATGCGAGATCCAACGAATCTCTCAACGCCAAGTAAGTATGTTTGACATGCAAAAGAAAATATTTTATGTTTTTGAAGTATGCTAAATGTCTTGTGACCAAATTATGAACGGGTTTGGAAGTCGGTGAACTTAGCCGAGGACCTCTCTACCCCGGTGAAGCATGACCAGGTTTAGATCAGGATTGGAAAGCGATAAAGCATGACCAGGGACCAATCCACCCGGTAAAGTATGACCGGGGATCTCATGTATGAGGTAGTAGACTTTCCCTGCCAGCCCAGTACTGTGGTTTAGTCTGATCAGGCGCATTTATGTATGAGTCACTTACTTTGAAACATATCTTTACGCAAAATGATGTTATGTATGCTCAAGTATGTATGATGCAAGTATGTTTAAGAAAGGTTTTATGATGATGGCACGTCTATGTTTATGCTACTACGTTCAAGTTTCAAGAATGTTTATGCTATTACGTTCAAGTTTCAAATGTGTAAGCCCTACTTTAAAGATGCATATGGTTTTATTATGTAGTATTTGCTATCTCTAGTTTATACATGTGGATTCTTTAGACTCACTAGACTTGATCCATGCAGGTGATGATGACTTTGAGCAGTCGAGGGGTGGGGACCAATGAGCCGGCTTGGACTGAGCAGGAGGCTAAACCCGATGACCGCCCATGTTTTTAAGAAATTATGCAATGTTTCAAATACTCTTATTTCACGTTATTGTTTACGATATTTAACCAATTGTTTTAGCAAACTTGTTTGTTATCTTTTTGTTGCAAATATTTTGAATGATCAGTTTATTGTTATCGCAATTCGAAGGTTTATATTTAATTAAGAAAAATTTTATTTTTCCGCAAATTTTAAAGTAGTTTAAAAATACGATTCGTTACATATTCTCTTTAAGGTAGTCTTCAAAGTCAGTACTTAATTATTCTCCACCTCGATCTGATCGAAGTGTTTTAATAATCTTTCCTAACTTTTCTCTACTTCTGCTCTGAATTCTTTGAACATTTCAAAGACTTAAGACTTGTATTTCATTAAATACACGTACTCATACCTCGAGTGGCCATCAGTAAAAGTAATAAAATAGGATTGGCCATATCTCGTGCTAACACTTAGCGGGCCACTCAGATCTGTGTGGATCAAATCCAACAAATCATGTGCACATTCCACTTTCCCTAGGAAAGGAAAGGGGCTTTGGTCATCTTTCCATTCATACAAGACACACATGTCTCTAGAGAGTTTATGTCTAACGAGTCAAATATGCCTTCTCCCAGTAGCTTGTGCATCCTTCTTTGGGAAATATGTCCTAGTCTAGTGTGTCACAAGTATGCTTAATTTAAACTATCGTCTTCTTTTATTTATTGTTGTCGTTATCGCTTTTCACTTATTATTGCTCAAATATTTTTGGCCCAGATAATCTTGTAATGAAACAAACATGTTCTGGCTTATCAGACTTTGTGAGCACATCACTTTAAGTATCTTTTGGAGCTTATCTCTTATTGAGCTTATTTTTCTTGTAAATCATAGAACATCACCTCTCTCCTCATGTGTCGAGCCCAATCCATCAATGTTAAACCTTAGTGGACGGTCGCCATGAGATCTCTCAATAATATGAGCCAAAGTCATGAGAGTTCCATGTAGTTCACATCAAATATGTTAGTGTAAATTACAGATTTCCAGCGTCCAAGCCTCCCCAATAATATGAGCTAGACACTCCGCAAGTTGCGTTCATCATGCAACCACTGTCGATGGAAGGCGAGCAACATTAAACTTGTTTTTATTTTTCATTGCAATGAGCATGATTTAAATTTTGGATCTTATACAAAATGAGGAATTTTATTTTAAAATTTGTCTTGTAATTAGTTTTAAAAAACATGTGTCATGTTTGTTTGTATGTTTGCCGGATTTATACAACTCTTGTTATTATATTAATAATGACAAACATATTGATTATTTATAACATGTCACATACATCATAAATAATAAAAGATGATCGATAATCAAGAGCTAATTGTACCATATGAGCCATATACGGATCCATGTCCAGAACATAGTTAAATGCAGGGATGAAAATACAATATTACATAAGTTTTCAATATTTTACACGTCGATCTTCAAACTCATTTTGATGATCCGGGCCCACCATCTTCAAATTTCGATATCCCAGTAAATATAATATTTACATTAAATTTTCAAGGCACGTTAGGATACAACTAAATGTCCACTTTTAATTATCTATTATCTAATAATTAAAAATACAACATATAAAATATATTAGCATACACCTAGCAAATTGATTATTTCTCTCGATCATCCTTGTATCATATAACATCAAATATTATATTAAATCGATAATATCACATATTATCTGCAAAGCATGTATCTGATAAATTATCACCAACAGTCATAATTAATAAGTTAAATAAAATATTTATTTAACTTCAATTAATTAAATTTCTTGTAAAAACTCTTTTTTACTACAAATAATTAAAATAAAAATCTAATTATTTATTTGGTAAGAAAATTCCGTGATTTAATCAAAATTAATTTTTGTGGGTCAATTTCATCAATTTTCATAAAATATCGAATTTGGTCATACATTTCAAAAATTTGAAAAATGCCCCAGGGACTCCAGAAAAAGAGTTTCCGTCAGGCAGGACTCCCCGAGACCATCTCGGGCAGCCTGGCCGAGCCTCACACTGCTGCTCGAATAGTTTAGGCAACGGGCTGCGCTCTGCCCTAACTCTTCGGACAGTCCCACGGGCAGGCATGGGCGGCGCACAGCCCTTCCCGTACCCTAAAAAAATTTGTTTAACATTTTTGCCGAGCAATGTTTTGTCGTTCCGGGCAGCCGAGAAAATATTTTTTCTGTTTCCAAAAATTTATTTTCAGGGGTTGCATTTTGAGATTAGAAAATTGGCTCTGATACAACTGTTGGTGTTCTGTTTTCTCACACCCAAAATGAGTGGAAGTTCTAAATTTAGTTTCGATGCTCGAAACTTTCCATGGACGTCGTATGTTATTCAATATTCATTGGGCATTTAGAATCGTTAACTTCGCATTAATTACACTAGACTCAAAACCAATCTAGGATTCGTGGAGATGTCTCTTCTTGTAGCTCTCTTCAAATGGATCTCCGCCTTTTGATCATCGAATTAGGTCCATAATCATAGACAGTGTTCTTTGTTTGTGTTCTTTGTTTGTATTACACTATAAATCGCAAACAATTTTTTGTTGATATTGGAACGTCTGAATTTCAAAAATCCAGAGTCGGTGCAACACTGGCAGGACGCGGCAGCTGCAGAAGAGCTTGGCCAAATTTTTTTGTGAAAAATAATTCAAGTGGCTGAGGCTTGTATTGAGTGGAAGGATGAATTTTTGGTGAACTTTTGTGCTTGTTTTTGTTTGCAAAAACTCATGTCATTTCATATTATCCTCAATTAAATATATATAGAGGTTGATTCCTGATCATATCTGGAGTCCTTCTCCTATTAGGTGTCATAATCCTACTCCTATCAGGATTCCATATTTCCATTAATGAAAGTTCTCATAATATTATTATGTCATATATTTATCAACTTTTGATAATGTATTATATATTTATATTATATATATAGATATTTTTATATCTCCGTATAAAGTGTATATATAAATATTAATATATTTATACATGCATAATTAATACACACATAAATATATTAATTAAAATTAAATAACCATTATTTAATTAATTCTAGATCCCTCTAGAATATTTTATGAGAATTTTTACATATTAGTAATCACCACTATTAATACAATCATTTAATAAATAAATTTTAAATTCACTAAATAAATGATTTTGAACTCTTTAAAACTCATATCAAAGATCTTACCATGCCGATGTTCAAAGTTACAAGACTTGTTCACATAATGAAAATTGAAAATTTCTAATCTAAAAATTTTCACTTACCATATTGAGCAGCTACAAGTTTATTAACTCTTTGACCAAAACAAGCTAATCCACTCTCTTTCCTTAATTAGCTATGTGATGCCCCAATTTTAAAAAACAAATGTGGCATTAGTTGTGATGGTTTATGGTTTTACGTTATGGTATGAATGATAATGAATGTTACAGAATGGAATAGATAATGAATGGGTAGAATCAAAGGTTGAATTTGAGCTAAATAGGTAATGGAAGTGCAGAAACGGTATGAAAAATATCACTTAATGTGGGGCCCCATACGTCCAACAAATCAATATATCAAGGCGACCTCCGCCATATCAAATCTGAATCGACAATTGGCTCAATATGCAATGTAATGATGCAAATCAATCTCATCATTTCGATATCATAATAAACTCATCTCAATACAACAATCATTATCAAATTTTCAAGTGTTTATAAGTAGATTCTTCCTTTGAATGCATCTCATGAGCTATGTATATGATAAATGAATATTCAATTGATTTTAGCTCCTTTAAATTAATGATTATGTATATTGTATGTATTGATATTTTGAAAAGAAATGGAATTGAAGCCAAGGGCAAAGTAAAGGAGCTAACTCTTTAGCAAGCACGCCACGTGTTTGATAAAATGATTCGATGAATGTTTTTATGGCATACTACAATTAAGAAATGATATGGATTCCTTCTTTACACAATTGTTGGGATTTGAGTTTTCTTGAATATGTAATTGCGGATCTTGATTTAAAGCCGTATTGAATTAATTATGAATTTTGTACAGAAATTGCTCTCTTTTGATAAATGATCCGATTTCTTGAGTTATAGTAGAATTCAGAGGTTCAAGACTTATCACCTACACATTTCGATCTTCTTTTGGTAATATTTGAAAAGTATTTTACGGTCGGTAACATACGAGGTAAAAGTGTCTTTTTTTATTTTAAATTAAAAATTTTATGGCTCGATGAATTGTTTGTGATTTGACGATGATTATTCTCTTGAGATGAGTTTAATATGATATCAAGATGATGATGTTGATTTGCATCATTACATTGCATATTGAGCCACTTTTCGATTCAGATTTATTATGGCAGAGGTCGCCTTGATTTATTGATTTGATGGACGTATGGGGCTATAGTTGAGTTTGCATAGTGTATGCGGAGGTCGCTGCTATGGCCTGAACACTCTCTATAAGCGCACCATAGTCCTGGGATTGTAGAACACAACAACCCACCTCGAGCTGATGAGTCGGTGGATATTGCTGGGAGATTCTCTATCCTTGGGTACCCTATGACCAGACGATTCACTTGATCTTTAGATTTATTGATAGCCCACAGCTTCTGATCATGCATTGCATTATATTGTATCTTTATGAATTTATATGAACTATTTGAAAATTTAATTCTCATGTATTATTGATTATATCATACTGGGTTTATACTCACCAGTATGTCCGGTACCTCTTGTTTTCATGTGCTTGACGGTAGGTGAGGCGAGTCTTGGGATTCCAGAGTCCAGCTCCAGGCGAGGAGATACGAGTTAGAGTGGGATTCTCGGGTCTTAGGAGCTATTTGATGATGTTTGGATTACTTTGGCTTACAAGGTTATTTCGGCATTTTTATTTCAAACATTTGAGACATTTAAATTATTTTGACGATGTTTATGTGGATTTGCAAACCACAAATTAAGTAATTTACTCAATCATTTGTTTTGTTACAATTATAATTATTAGTATTAGATATCGGACCCAAGGCCGCACAAGCTATTAAGCTTAACTTCAATTTCTTTTTATCTTATGAAATCAATTTATAAACTTCTTTATAAAAATTTTGTTCGATCTCCATCTAATAATAGTCTTCAAATTCAATTCATTTAAACTTTTCACAACTGGAACACAGAATCATATACGTGTGTGACCTTCAATGGTTCAGGGATACAGCTAGTTGTGAGTGCACATCTCCATGTTATTCAGAATAACATTTATTCTTATTCGGGATTAACCTAATTAGCCCCATTCTTTTCATCGACTTCTTGAATAATAATGTTAGAACTCATATCTGATTACATCCATCGGATCATGGTAAGAGAGTTTAGCAGCATTTCTTCATGATCCCGTAGATATCACTGATAGTGCCTGCAAGAACTTTAAGTTACGATTAGCGTATATTATGGTCTCTTCAATTCATACATCCCGATCGAATCTCCAACAATTGGTATATCGAGAGTTGTGTATGAATTCGATAACGATATGATGTATCTTTGAATTATAAAATTGTCATGATATCTGCAACTGAGGAAACACATTTCCAAAATGCACATATCTTATTCTGGATAGAGATTCCTTGTACTATTAACTCATCAGACCACGTAGGATATCTTTGTCCGTAGGCAAACGGTGAATCCCGAACTACAACGCATTTGCTTCTACGTATTTCGAAAGTACACCCAACCTCGTCATCTGATGACCGTCTACGAAGTCGGTAAAGGGATCAAAGTGCATGCTAGTACGTAGAGCCTCTACATTGTCTGATAAACATAAAAATTTTACATTAATTAAATGTTTTATAATATAAATTTATAATTTTTGTTTTATTAAATGTTTAAATATTATATGTTTTATAATAAAGTATATAAAAAATAAGTTGTTCTGTAATTATAATTTTTTACTATTTTTACAGGTTCGATAAAATAATAATAACCTTGATGTTTCAAATGAGATTAAGATGATTCTTGGACCTATAGAAAATTTATGATAATATCTACAATATTGATGACAAGCATGAGATAAAAATCTCCTCACAATTGGTATCAAATTAGGCAACAAATAAAGTTATCAAAAGAGTGGCAGTTTTACCATGCTCTGACATTTTGATCATATCTCTCAAATTTCTGTGTCAAATGGTGAAAAAAATACCACAATTCAAAAATTCAATTATCTACATGTTTTTTTAATGTGGAAAAAAAAATTCGGATGCGAATATTTTCAAAAGTGATGTGTATGATTACATAATTTCTTGGAACACAAATGAAGACTTATGTGTAAAAAAAGTAATATTTTATTTGTGGTTATCT
The DNA here is from genome assembly GCF_022965805.1 of Primulina eburnea. Lineage (NCBI taxonomy): Eukaryota > Viridiplantae > Streptophyta > Magnoliopsida > Lamiales > Gesneriaceae > Primulina > Primulina eburnea. The sequence goes on along the minus strand of NC_133108.1, from coordinate 22,287,077 downwards.
CCCCAAATTTGGCTATAAATAGATGTGCATTGTAATGTATTGAGATATCCCTCATTTTATGAACAAATATTTGAGTTCATAATATTTCTCTCTTTGTTTTTTTCTTTATTTCTTCATTTAAATATAATTAGAATGTTAATTTCATATTCAAAGTTTTACACTTTGAATAATGAGTAGCTAACTTCCTTAAGTTGAGATGGAAAGGTGAAACTCCTGTCATGATAATAAGGTTATTAAAAAGTAAGAATCTATGTTTCATATTTTTTAATCATTACTTATTATTTATGTTATATTTATTTCTTTAAGCATTATTATAACCTACTTATAAGTGGGAGTTTTGATTTATTGTTGTTATATGTTACACTAAATTCTTCGAACCATTTAAATTTTAGTTTGGTATTACCAACCATTTAAATTAGATGCCTTGATTTATTATAAATGAATATATCATAATATTAATTTCTTGGTACCATTTAAATGTTAATTTGGTTTTACCAACCATTTAAAGTGGATGCCTTGATTTATTATATTTCAATATATCATCATATTAATTTCTTGGTACCATTTAAAATGTTAGTTTGGTTTTACCAACCATTTAAAGTGGGAACTTTGATTTAGTGTTTATATATATATATAGCACAATAAATACTTGTCAACATTTATAAGTTTTGGTACATATACTTATAAGATAATAACACATAACATAATATAAATATAATTATTTAATATATTGTAATCATTTTATTAAGTGGATTTCAATAATATTCATTAATGTTAATTTTATTAAAATACCAAGAGTGGATCCTTTAACCTCAACTACTTAAATTAAAATTTGAACAATTAAAAATTACCAATTAAAGATTCTAAGAATTAAAAGAAAAAAAACAAAAACAAAACAAAAAGACATTGTAGTGGACTTGTAATTACCTTAGTTACCCTGTGAATACGATTTCGGACTCACCGAATTATACTACTTGTGGAAAACCTACTTTCGGGAGTGCAACAATAAAAGTCGCATCATGCTTTTGGCGTCGTTGCCAAGAAAGTATAATTTAATTTCAAGTCTATTTAATTTTTTTTTATAGTTTGTTTTTCTTTCTTTGAAGTTTTATTTCTTTTGTGTGTTTTCTTTTGCATTTGAATGAGCATTTGGTCACGTACACTTAGTGGTCGACTAATTCAAAATAACCCTTTATTTTCACAAAACATGACGGAAGAACCCATCCAAGAAAATGAAGATGAAATTCAATCTCAACATGATCATGATAGACGATGCACACTTAGATATCACATGAACCTACACGTACTAGTGCACCTTCATGTTTAGTTTTTCCACTTGATGCATCTCATTTCAATTTTAAGCCTGGTATTATCCAACTTTTACCTAAATTTCATGGCTTAGATTCTGAAAATTCATACATTCATTTACGAGAGTTTGAATAAGGGTGCAACACCTATAATGATCTAAATTGTAGCATGAACATCATTCAACTTAAGCTTTTTCCTTTTTCTTTAAAAGATAAACCTAAAACTTGGCTACAAAATCTTAGATCGGGATCCATTCGAACGGGATGAATTTTTTGAAAAAGTTTTTTCCATCTCATAGGACAAATTCTTTCAAAAGTCAAATAATCACTTTCACTAAAAAAACAAGGAGAAAATTTTTATCAGTGTTGGGATAGATACACAGAATTGCTTAATCTTGGTCCACATCATGATTTTGAAATTTTGAGAGTTTTTTCTCAATTTTATGAAGTCTTAACACCTAAAGATAGGCAAATGTTGAATTTATGTGTAATGGAACATTTGAAGATAAAGATCCAAACGAGGCAATTGAGTATCTCGATTCATTAGCTGAAAATGATCGTAATTGAGATGCTATAGGTATAATCGAACCATCAACAAGATTCAATCTCCCACATCTAGTGGAGGTATGTACACCCTAAAAAATGAACATGATCTCCAAGCTAGATTTACCTCTTTGGCAAGAAAATTTGAGGCATTTGAATTGAAATAGAATGGTCAATTAAAATCTGTTTAAGAAATTGTGTGCCACATCTGTGATACAAGTGATCATTCTACAAAAGATTGTCCCACTTTGCTCTCTTTTAAAGAATCTCTCCATGTACAAGCCAATGTTTTGAACAATTTCAAAAGGCCAAATTTTGAACCATTTTCTCAAAGTTACAATCAAGGTTGGCGAAATCATCAAAATTTTATTCGGAGGAATGATAATGCTGCACAATTTTCACAATTACATTTCCAAAATCAACAAAATTTTCAAAATTACTCACCTTATGTTCCTCCACCAAAAAGAAATTTAGAAGATACATTGAATTCTTTCATTGCAAAGCAAGATTCTATTAATACTCAAACTGCTCAAACCATGACAGATTTGAAAAATATTCTTGCTAAATTTGCATCTGCACTTAATGTTCATGAGAAATGAAAAATTTCCTTAACAACCACAGCCTAATCCCCAGGATCATCATTCACAAACTGGAACTTCTGGAACTCAACCGATGGATCAGGTAAAATCCGTTATTACCCTTCGCAGTGGTAAGGTTGTGGAAAAATCCATTCTTGAACTTTGTGAAGATGATGATAATCAACTCCAAAGGGTAAGGAAGTGGAACCCATAACTTGCGAAGAGGAGGATCAAAATACAGTGCCACCACCATTCCCTCATGCATTGAGAAATACAAAAAAAAAATCAAATTTGAATTCTGATGTATATGATATTTTTAAACAAGTAAAAGTTAATATTCCTTTATGCAATAAAGCAGGTACCATCGTATGCCAAATTTTTGAAAGACTTGTGCACTGTGAAAATAAAATTGAATGTGAAAAAGAAAGTATTTTTAGCCGAACAAGTAAGTGCAATCATTCAAAATAATAATACTCTGAAATACAAAGACCTTGGCTGTCCTACTATTTCATGTATTATTGGAGAACGAAATATTAAAAAAGCCTTGATTGATCTTGGAGCTAGTGTGAATTTACTTTCATATTCAGTTTATCAAAAACTCAATGTAGGCGAGTTAAAACCTACTTCAGTAACCCTTTTACTTACCGATAGATCTGTTAAAGTTCCGAGAGGTATGGTAGAAGATGTGTTGGTCCAAGATGATAATTTTGTATATCCTATCGATTTCATAGTTTTAGATACACAACCTATCGAAGCTTGTAATGCAATTCCTGTAATTTTGGTTCGTCCATTTTTAGCAACTTCTAATGCTCGTATAAATTGCAGGTTGATTAATGAAGTTGTCGTTTGGTAACATGACCTTGGAGCTTAATGTTTTTAATCTTTGTAAGCAACCGCATGACAAAGGAGATGAAAGTGAAGATGAAAATTTTATTGAAACGCTTGAGGAAGAAAACATTCAAGAAGGGTGTACTCGTGATCAATTAGATATTTGTTCAATTGATACTGTTAAGAAAATATTGAAATTGATCTTGATTATTTTATCAGGTATCACTCGTTACCGGGATTAGAGAAAGAATTTGATGCAATATGATAACAAAGACGAACCACCCATATTGGAGTTAAAAGATTTGCCAGAAGAATTGAAGTATGTATTTCTTGGAGAAGATTAAACATATCCGATGGTAATTTCTTCCAAACGAGCAAGTGATTAGGAAGGTAAATTAGTTGATATACTTAAAAGACATAAAAATACAATTGGTTGGACACTAAAAGATATCAAGGGTATTAATCCAATAATTTGCACTCACAAAATTCACTTAGAATAAAATGCTAAAACATCTCAAAAACCACAAAGAAGATTAAATCTACACATGATAGATGTTGTGAAAACTGAAGTTCTAAAACTACTTGATAATGGAATTATCTACCATATTTCTGATAGTAAGTGAGTAAGCCCAACACAAGTAGTTCCAAAAAAATCTTGCATCACATTGATAAAAAATGAAAAAGGTGAATTATTAACAAGTCGAGTCCCGTCCGATCTAGTTGCGGCTGTGTATTGATTATAGAAAATTAAATGACGCCACTAGAAAAGTTCATTTTCCATTACCATTTTTGGATCAAATTTTAGAAAGAGTAGCAAGTCATCCCTACTACTGTTTTCTTGACATATATTCAAGCTATTGTCAAATTCCCATTGCATTCGAAGATCAAGATAAAACTACATTCACATGTCTTTTTGGAACGTTTGCATTCAGAAGGATGTCATTTGGATTATACAATGCCCCAGCAACATTTCAAAGATTTATTTTAAGCATTTTTAGCGACATGGTTGAAAATTGTTTGGAGATTTTCATGGTTGATTTAAATGTTTTTGGGAATACATTTAATTGTCTTGAAAATTTGGAAAAAAATTTAAAAAGATGCGAGGAAAAATGTCTTATTTTAAATTGGGAAAAATGTCATTACATGATTACTTCGGCGATTGTTTTGGGACATGTCATGTCATCTCATTGAATTGAAGTTGATAAAGCAAAAGTTGATGTCGTTTCAAATTTAATCTCTCCAAAAACCATTAAAGAAATTCGCTCATTTTTGGGACATGCTGGATTTTATAGGAGGTTTATAAAGGACTTTAGTTTAATTTCTAAACTCATTTGTAACCTCTTAACAAAAGATACTGCATTTGAGTGGACTCAAGAATGTCCAAATGCTTTTGATAAAATCATTCGACATTTAACATCAGCTCCTATCATGCAACCTCCTGATTGGAATTTACCATTTGAAATCATGTGCGACGCGAGTGATTATGCAGTCGGTGCAGTATTGGGTCAAAGAAGAAAAGGTAAGCCTTATGTGATATTATGCAAGTAGAACTTTAAACAATGCTAAAATGAATTACTTCGCAACTGAAAAAGAACTACTTGTTGTAATATTTGCATTAGATAAATTTCGTTCTTATTTGATTAGATCAATGACTATTGTGTTTACTGATCACTCTGCTTTTAGATATTTATTGACCAAACAGGATGCAAAGCCACGACTGATACGATGGATTTTGTTGCTCTAAGAATTTGACATTGTGATCAAAGATAAAAAAAGGAACCGATAATGTCGTAGCCGATCATTTATCGATACTAGTAACAAGATCATATTGTGAAATGACACCAATTACAGTAATTTTCCTGATGAACATCTATTTTTAGTTACTACTACACCTTGTTATTTTCTTGTGACAGGAAACATGTCACCGCAATGGAGTTCCCAAGTTAAAAGAAAATTTTTGAATTAGGTAAAAACTTTTATTGGAATGATCCGTATTTGTTGAAGTATTGTCCAGATCAAATTTTTCGACGTTGTATACCCGACAATGAGGTCAGTAGTGTCATTGAATTTTGTCTTCAGAAGCATGCAAAGGACAATTTTTCTTCAAAGAAAACGGCTGCAAAAATCTTGCATTGTGGATTTTATTGGCCCACTTTGTTTAAAGACACCCATGGAATCTGCAAGATCTGTGAAAATTGTCAAAAATTTGATGCGATTTCAAAAAGAATCATGACGCTTTTGAATCCTATAATTGAATTGAAACTTTGACTGTTGGCGAATTGATTTATGGGACCTTTTCCACCTACGTTTGGATACTTGTATATTTTAGTTGCAGTTGATTATGTTTCCAAATGGATAGAGGCAATTACAAGTCGAACAAATGATTATAAAATCGTCGTCAAATTTTGAAAGAAATATTTTTAGCAGATTTGGAATTCCTCGAACAATGATAAGTGATGGGGGAAATCACTAAATAATTTGCTTCATTAATGAAAAAATATGGTATTACTCACAAAGTAACTACTCTTTATCATCTTCAAACAAATGAACAAGTTGAATTTGATAATAGGGTGATAAAGCAAATTTTGAAAAAAAACTGTTAATCCAAATAGAAAAGATTGGTCTCTACGACTTAATGATGCACTTTGGGCATATCGAATAACTTTTAAAACATCATAGATTATGTCTACCTATAGGTTGGTTAATGAAAAATATTGTCATTTGCCTGAGGAGTTGGAAAATAAAGTTTATTGGGCGATCAAAACTTTTAATTCAAGCATGGATGATGCCAACAAATTGCGCAAATTGCAACTTTATGAACTTGATGAACTCGGAAATGACGCATATGAGAATTCAAAGATGTATAAAGCAAAAATCATCTTGATAAAACAATTCTTAGAAAATCTTTTGAGATTGGTAAAAAATTTTGCTATATAATTCTCGACTTTACATATTCCTAGGAAAATTACGATCAAATGGACAGGCCCATATATTGTAAAGCATGTGTATCCTTATGGAGATGTGGACATTGAAAATCATAAAAATGGTGATGTTTTTTTAAAGTAAATGGACAAAGGCTTAAACCATTTTTATAAAATGAAATCTTTCAAGAGTAGTTTATTTCCCTTTCCGATCCTTGATTTATTTGTGTTGTATTTTTTTTTATTATTTGAGGTTTCCTTAATCTTTTTATTTTCCGGGTTAAATGGCGGATAACGGTACTCCGTAACTCTCATAGTCGGTTAAATTAGTTTCCCACAATAGATTATACAAAAATTAAAAAAATCATATCTTTTCTTTTCAAAATGGATGAAATTCTCTAAAAAATTTATAAATATTTTCCCTCTGTTTCTGAAAATGTTTTAAGAAAAATTTATGCTGGTAGGTGCGAAAAATAGAGATTGCTAATGAAAAAAGGAATTCCAGAAGATATTCGTCTTGTAATAGAAGCTAAGGTCCGATTAGGAGGAGAAGTTCCACAATCATTGCTCATTCGGTATTTCCTGGATTAGGAAAAAGACTTATGCGAAAAAACAAAGGGCCAAAAGGTTAGGGGTTCGCCATAAGTGTACAAGATGGACTTGTGACAAACGATACAGATCTTTGGGATGTGTTTCCAATAACATAGAAGATAAAATTGATTTCATTAAGAATGAGCTGAGTAAGGAGTCTTTAGATAACCTCTTATTGACTCTTCAGACACATTCTAGTGGACACATGCATATTGAACTTCTCCGTTTATGGGAAAAATTCCAAGATGAGTGTCATCTTAATAGTCTGGGGAATCCGACTAAAAAAGACTCTGTTTGACAATTTACATGAAAATTGGATGGGAAGCATATCTTCGACTCATAGAATGCGTTGAAGATATTTTCTGGACGTAACACGAGAGGAAAATTGTGAGCCACAATCACACCACTGTTTATATGCATGTGTGTCATTATTGTTTTTACTGTTTATCCTGCTTACAACTGTGACCCATAGTTTTTCATGATAACATATTACCCCTATAAAATCTCTCATCTTTCTTTCTATTTTCACAAACCAAAAAGAAAGTAAAAATATGGTTGGATACTCTGTACAAACATTGAAAAATATTTTTGTATTTTGTGAGTCGATTCCTAGAAAAAATGAAGTTTTTGTAGAAGCAACTAATAATCTTGGAAAGGTATTTACTGAGAGAAAAATTCGCTTGGTATATGGCGGAGGTAATATTATGTTAATCAGATCTGTTTTAACATCTTCTCATCTTGGAGGTAGTCAGGTTTTGGGTATTATTCATATAGCCTTAGCTGAAGGAAATATTACATGTGTTACGATTGAGGATGAATTAAAAGTTTCTTCTATATATGAAAGAATCACCAAAGTGATTGAAAATTTTGATGCTTTTATCGCACTACCAGGTGGTTTTGGTATATTAGAAGAAATTTTTCACACTGTTTCTTGGGCACAACTTAATACCCATAATAAACCTGTGGGCTTGTTGAATATCAATAATTATTATGACAGTCTTTTGACATTTCTTGATAAAGTTGTGGTCAGAATTTCATTTCAAAAAATTCATGACGGATGCTCATCTCTACTTCGACTGCCGACCAATTAATTGATAATTTGGAAGCTTTTGTTCATAAGTACGATCCGATGATAACAAAGATCAATTGGTCTCAATCTAGTAGTATGAAAAGAAAGTTGAATCATTGACTCAAAATTCGTGGATTGGTTTGCGATTGTTTCAGTTTGTTATCTTCAATAAAATTCCAGGTGATATCTCTTTCATTATGTACTCTTTATTAGTAGTTATTTTGACATTAGGGACAATGTCATATTCTGATTGGGGGGAGCACAAACTTATAAAAAAAAACTTAAAAAAAATATATTGTAATATAAATATAAATATATTATATGTATATATATATATATATATATATATATATATATATATATATATATAACATGTTTATTGTTTGTATTTTTTGTAATTTTTGCAAAAATATCATATATTACATGTTTGAAAGGTTTAAATTGGAAAAATGTATTAATCTATCTAAGGATGTTTAAATTTTTAATTGAAAAAAAAACATTTTAATATTTTGATCAATATAAAAATTTGATTTATGAAATCTTTTTGAGTGATTAACCATTGTGACAAAACAAGTTATTAAAGTATGTGGCCCAAGATATACCTGATAAGAGTGCCTAAAATTTTTAAACTCGTATATATTTTGTGAGTGAGTGGAGAGGATTGAGAAAACATCTTGCGAGCCTTTATTGATCATGAGAGAGGCTATCTATTGCTTAGATCTTGAGTTCTTATTTTGAAAAAAAAATGATATTTCCTGGAGAAAAAAAAAGGATAAAATAAAGGGAAAGGTGTTGAAGATCTATGTAATTTTACAGTTATATGCTACGACCTATTTATCTCTCATTAAAAAGAAGAAAGAAAATAGAAAGAGAGAAATATATTGTAAAAATTAAATAAACATGTGGTCAAGAAGCATAAACTTAGTTTGATTCCGTGATGTTATAAAAAAATCAGGAAACAAATATATAATAAGAATAACTAGATTTTGAATCAATTGATTTCCTATCTTTTGATTAATTTGGCTCGTTTGTCTGTCTGTATTTTTTAAATAATTTTCCTGAGCAATTATCTGTATTCCAACTCCATGAGAGAAATTGTCCCGTGAATTGGTACATTTATTAACCTATGAGGATATGGAGTTGAGACTATTACTAGGAATTTCTGAAGGCCATGTACATTTAATTACCTGAAAATAAGCTTTGAATTGATCAGCTTAGATTATTTCATGCTTAGATTATTTCATAAATTATAATTATGATGATCTTGATATAACTTTGACAGTTTTCAAATTTAATTTAAACATTTGGATAGTTCTAATTACATTTCTATTTAAATTAATCAATATGTTTTGTATTGTTATCAACGCTTAAATTACTAGGTACTATAGCAATAAACTGGTTGGGGGTATGATAAACATAAAAATTGTACATTAATTAAATGTTTTATAATATAAATTTATAATTTTTGTTTTATTAAATGTTTAAATATTATATGTTTTGTAATAAAGTGTATAAAAATTAAGTTGTTGTGTAATTATAAATTTTACTATTTTTACAAGTTCGATAAAACAAGAATAATTTTGGCGTTGCAAATGAGATTAAGATGATTCTTGGACCTGTAGAAAGTTGATGATAATATCTACAATATTGATGACGATCATGAGATAAAAATATTCTCACAATTGGGATCAAATTAAGCAACAAATAAAGTTATCAACGGAATGACAGTTTTACCATTCTCTATCATTTTGACTATATCTCTCAAATTACTTGGTCAAATGGTTAAAAAAATACCACAATTCAAACAATTCAATTGTCTAGATTTTTTGTTTTATGTGGAAAAGAAAATTCGGATGGAAGATTTTCCAAAAATGATGTGTATGATGACATAATTTCTTGGAACACCAATGAAAATTTATGTGTAAAAAAATAATTATTTATTTGCAGTTGTCTCCTCGAATTTGGCTTTAAATAGGGGTACATTGTAATGTATTGATATATCCCTCATTTTATGAACAAACCTTTGAGTTCATAATATTTCTCTCTTTGTTTTTCCTTTATTTCTTTATTTAAATATAATTAGCATGTAAATTTCATATTCAAAGTTTTATACTTTGAATTATGAGTAGCTAACTTCCCAACGTTGAGAAAAGACGAAACTCTTGGCATGATAATAAGGTTATTAAAAGGTAAGAATGTGAGAATAGTTGTAGAACCCGTAAATTAGACTGCTTATAAGCCATGCATAATTCTAGTATTTAAAAATTTAAAATGAGTTTTATTGTATGAGTATTTAAATTCTTTTCTTTAAATTTATTTATTTTACGCAGTAGTTTAATTGTTATCTTTTCAGTTAAATAAGTGAGGCCGGACTGGAGATGGAGTATTGAGATAAGTTAATAAAGGCTTATTTAAGAAGTGGTAATTTAGCGTGTTAGTAAATATAATTTAAAAAGTTGGTATGCATGCAAGTTATTAAATTTCTGCAGTATTTTATTAAATTCTTTTGAAGCATGAAATGCATGGTTATTTCATTAATTTATGTTTAATTATTTTTATGCATTTTATGCATAATTCATGCATGGTAGAATTTAATTCATGAAATTTTAAAAGTTCACGCATTAGGATTTCTAGGTGCATTTCACGTTCGAACGAGGATCGGAGACCGGAGAATTTTCAGAAAATTATTTTATTACACGATTTATTTTTAAAATTAATTTAAAGCATTTTTAAATATATATTTTTCAAAAATGGGAGTTTTAGATATTTTTACCCGCATCATTTTAATTTTTAGCGGTACAATAATTTTATCGAATCTGAGGACTTTTTAAGGGTTCGGCTAATATTTTCAAAATCTTTTCAACTCGAAATATTTTCCGGGAGCGTGTTTGGATTTAATGGGCCCACTTTTAAGCTTATTGAGCTTAATACTATTTTAAAACTTTTAATTAAATAATTGAGGTCCCATTAACCATTTGTTTATTATTTATTAAGCTCCTAAGCACTAATTAACCCTAAAACTCGTTTAACCTAAACTAAATTCTCTCCACTCAGCCGCCCACCCCTCCACTCACACGCCTCCCCGTGAGCTGCATCAACAAGAAGTCGGTTGCATCTTTTCCTTTGATATCAAACCTTCCTCATGCCTCGGTCGTGTTCCCTTCTAGCATTTGTTCACCGAAGAATCATCATGCACGCATTGTATTATTCTTGACGCATCATACACGTAATATTTACTGATGTAGGTGTTCATGCATCCAAACTCTCGATCCAAACTTTTGTGTGTGAGATTTTGCGGTTTCATGTGATTATTGCATTCGTTGCTCACGTTTTCACATTTTGTGCAAGGGGCTGCGGTTGAGGGCTGTTAAGGGACTGTTAGTGGCATCAAGCAGTGGTTTTGGGAGCAACATCGATCATTGTTGCTGTGGGTGGAAAATAGGAGGGGTTGTAGCATGGGTTCTCGCGTGAGGTTGGGAGATCGGCGGTATGAGGGGTGTAAGCGGTGAGGGGTTGGTTCCAGGCCTTGGACCTGTCTCTGATGGGACCGAACCATAACCTGGAAGGACCTTAAACACCGCTGGTCGAACCCTAGAGAAGCACAAGTGAATCGGGTGCAAGGGAGTTGCGGTTGAGGTGATTACCGAGTGAGTGGGTTGTGCTTCTGCATGGGGGTGTATCTATTGGTTCCTTGGGTTTAGAGGGGCCTTAGGATGACCCAAGAAAGGTGTGTTAGTAACTGGTCCACTTGGTGTTGAGCTAGAGGCGAGAACTTGAGAGTTATCACGCATAGGAGTTCGAACAACAGATGGAAAATTTTCCAGCAACAAATGGGTTATGGTAGAGGGGTAGAGGTCTGGTCTGGATAATTTTAGGGTCATTTAAGTGTTTATAAGGTGTGGATAAGAGTTGGGAAAATTTCGGTTAAGTTTCGAGTCGATTCGGGTTAAAACCGGGACTCCGGTCTAAGTTCTTAAACGAGGCGGTTAAGCTTGGTTTTAGGATCTAATTTACATCTAGGAATGCTTTTAATAATGTTTTGGAACATTTTAAGAAGTTTGGTAAGCTTCGGGTCAATTTTAGAAGTCCAGGGTTGAAACAATAATTTTTGGGTTTCCAGGGTCAAAATGGTCATTTTGCACCCGAGGTGAGATTTTGGTCATAGCAGCGCCCTGAGCACAAATCATGATATTTTAAAATGTTCATGCATCACGTTTATGATTTTTTTCGCTATTATAATAATGATGGTGTGCATGCTTGATTTAAAGGAATTAAGAGAGAAAAAGTAAGAAAGTGAAGAGCACTCCGTCTCCGCCGCGCCGCGTCGTTATTTCGTTTGTTTTCTGTCAAAACAAACCAAGGCATGTTTATATCTCCTTTGACTCTTCAATCAAGTCATATAGATATTTTTAAATTATCGCAAGTAAATGATTTTAATACAGGAGATTGAAATTTTCAGATTTGCTGATGCCATTTAATTATATTACGTGCATAGAAATTTAAAATGTTCATTTTTGAGATTTATGCGATATTGCTTGTGGTCGTAGCACTATCATGGGAGACTTTGTAAATCCGGTCGCCAGTTACCGGTCAGTTTCAGTTTGTACCACCCAGTATACTTTGGCATTTTGTCTGATCAGACGAGCATATTTAAATCCGATCGCCAGTTATCGGTCCGGTCGCCAGTCACCGGTCATTTTGCAGTTTATATTAGTGCAGTGGCCACTTGCGGATACCATAATCTCACCAAAAAATTATTACTTGATATTTATGACAGGGCTCGATGGAGCAACCATTTTTACTACGATGTTCAGTTTAGTTATGCACGTATTATAATTGTTTATGGCGAAGTATTTTCACTTTATGACTCCTGATACGACATCTTATCCCATGCAAATTTTACTATATTATTTACTTGTTATTTACGATATATGCATGCTGAGTCTTTAGACTCACTAGACTTGATTGTTGTAGGTACTGATGATGTCAGGACTGAGGACGGGGACCAGTGAGCCAGCTCGAATCGGCAGTAGTGGAACCTGAGGACCTCATTTTCAGCACTTACGATTTTTATGCTCAAACATTTTATCTCTTGTTGAATTATTTTAAATTGTTACTTTGCAAACATTAAATTCTTGTGCTGCTATTTTTAAACATTAAACATTTTTTAACAGTTTATTTTATGAATTTGATTCTCCGTTTAGTTTAAAAGAAAATTTTTAATTTTTCCGCAAATTTTCAAGCACGAATTTTCGGGCCTTTACAATAGTCCAACAACTTTTAAAATAATTTTGATGGCATTTTTGTAAATAATTATAACATTCAATTTATTTTGATGGTATTTTTGTAAATAAGTTGAAAATTAATGAATTAATTTTAAGGACAAAATGGTAATTAGTGACACATATTATGGTTTTTAGCATAATTATCTGAGTATTAGTTCAAATTGAATGAGACAAATTTCATTGGAAAGCTAATACATAGTGCTAAAACTTTCATGTTTTGATTTTTGGAAAATTTGATCGTTTCACTGGTCCGAAGGGATATATCAGTGTTAAAATGTTATATATTATATTATTATTAAATAATAATATTAAGAATGAAATTCATTCTTTACTAGATAAAGGTTTAATAAAACTTTCTCAATCTCTATGGTCATGTACTGCTTTCTATGTTAATAAACATTCTGAGCAGGAAAGAGGTGTTCCTAGATTAGTCATAAACTATAAACCCCTTGATAAGGTTTTGAAATGGATTAGACATCCTATTCCTAATAAAAAAGATTTATTAGAAAGATTAGTACATGCAATCATATTTTCAAAATTTGATTTAAAATCAGGATTTTGGCCGATTCAAATAAAAGAATCTGATAGATATAAAACTGCTTTTAAAGTTCCAACAGGACATTATGAATGGACAGTAATGTCATTTGTACTTAAAAATGCCCCTTCAGAATTTCAACACATTATGAATGATATTTTTTTTCATATAGAAATTTTATAATTGTTTATATAGATGATATCTTAGTATTTTCAAATGATATTGAAATACATTTTAAACATGTAGATATGTTTAAAAATATTGTTATTCAAAATGGTCTTGTTATTTCAAAATCCAAAATGATTTTATTTCAAACTAATATTCGTTTTCTTGGTCATATGATTGAAAAAGGGAAAATAATTCATATTCAAAGAAATATTGAATTTATTCAAAATTTCCTAATATTATAACTGATAAAACTCAGTTACAAATATTTTTAGGAAGTTTAAATTATATTTCTCCTTATATAAAAAATTTAATAAATGATTCGGCTATCTTATATGATAAACTGAAAAAAAATCCTTTACCTTGGTCTGAAAATCATAATAAGACAGTTAAAAATATTAAGGAAAAGGTTAAAAATCTCCCTTGTCTTATGCTGGCAAATCCTCAATGGGATAAAATTGTTGAAACTGATGCTTTGGATATAGGTTTTGGATTTATCTTAAAACAGATAGATCCTCAATCAAAACAAGAATATCTTATTAGATTTTATTCTGTGAAATGAAATAATGCCCAGAAAAATTACTCTACAGTAGCAAAAGAAATTTTGGCTATTGTAAAATGTATTTTAAAATTTCAAGATGAATTATATAATCAAAAGTTTATTATAAAAACAACTGCAAATCTGCAAAATTTATGTTTAATAAAGATTTTAAACATGATGTATCTAAACAAATGTTTGCAAGATGACAGGCTCATTTAGCTCCTTTTGATTTTGAAATTATTTATAAAAAAAGTAAAGATAATCACTTACCTGATTTTTTAACTCGAGAATATTTATCTTAATGTTTTTATTTACAGATATGAACTCTCGAGGAAGAGGAGAGTCCTCTTATAGAGGACGAGGTGGTAGGGAAAAACCCCCTAATATTATTTCACAGCATGGAAAACAGAGGCTAATAGCCCAGAACTTATCAAGTTCATCAGCCAGTAATACTGAGCAAAATGAATTATACAATGAATTTCAAGAATTCTTGAAACAAAAGCAGAAAAATAATACAGATTCTCAAGCTTCAACATCATATGTTAATATCATCAAAGAAGATGATAATGATTCAGCTCTATATACAGAGACAAAACATCGAGAAATAATTCTTCTAATAGAAGAAAAAGATACCCAATGGGTAAAAACTCCATGGACTATCATGGAAATATATCTAACCAATACATCATATGTATATGGTTCTTATAAGCAAAGAGGATTTTATGAAAAGCTTCTGTTATATACAAAAAGTGTGAATATAACTCACTTTTTCAGTAATATTCAGCAGAAAGGAAGTTATAACTTCTCCAAGTTTATTATTAAGAAGATAATATCTATTGAGGAATGGGGTATATCTCTTTTGGTGGAAAAAGAGTTTTATTCTGAAAATCATAAAATGAGTTTTAAATTCAGTTTTTTGGATTATATTGAAAGTTTTAATAAAACTTTGTTTTATGAAAATGTAAAAAGGAAACATATATGGTTTCTAAAGATTTGCAAAAAAAAATTTCATCATCCTATCCAAATTGGTTTTTCATTTGATGAAAGATATTTGGTTCATCTGCAAAGATTTGCCAGAATAAGTTCTAGGCTATTAGCCTCTATTTTCCATGCTGTGCATTAATATTAGGTGGTTTTCCCCTACCACCTCGTCTTCTATAAGAGGACTCTTCTCTTCCTCGAGAGTTCATATCTGTAAATAAAAACATTAGGATAAATATTCTCGAGTTAAAAAATAAGCTAAGTGATTATCTTCACCTTTTTTATAAATAATTTCAAAATCAAAATGAGCTAAATGAGCCTGCCATCTTGCAAACATTTGTTTAGATACATCATGTTTAAAATCTTTATTAAACATAAATTTTGCAGATATGCAGTCGGTTTTATAATAAACTTTTGATTATATAAATCATCTTGAAAATTTAAAATACATCTTATAATAGCCAAACTTTCTTTTGCTACTGTGGAGTAATTTTTCTGGGCATTATTCCATTTCCCAGAATAAAATCTAATAAGATATTCTTGTTTTGATTGAGGATCTATCTGTTTTAAGATACCTCCAAAACATTTATCTGAAGCATCAGTTTCAAAAATTTTATCCCATTGAGGATTTGCCAGCATAAGACAAGGGAGATTTTTAACATTTTCCTTAATATTTTTAACTGACTTAGTATGATTTTCAGACAAATGTAAAGGATTTTTCTTCAGTCTATCATATAAGATAGCCGAATCATTTATTAAATTTTTTATATAAGGAGAAATATAATTTAAACTTCCTAAAAATCTTTGTAACTGAGCTGTGGGGACCCAGACGCTAATCATGTTCTTAATCATCATTGGGACTAATTAATCAATTATAATAAACAGGTTCTAAATTTTTTTTTTTAAATAATGCGGAACGTAGTGACATAAAACATATATACATCTCAGTATATAAAAGTACTAGTCCTGTACCACATACATTTATTCAACTAAGGTTTAACATCTAATGTCAAGTGTCCCAACCCTATCTCTAATCCAAGTCCGGAGCCTCCACTCTAATCACGATCTCTCCTCATCTCCTAGACCCTGAACATGTCCCACATGTTGTCAAGTACACATACAAACAAGACAACAGCCGGATAACTCCGGTGATAATATAATCCCAGTGTAAATCAATGAACATGCAATCATATAAACAATATAAAGCATGTAACAGGTAACAATAATCAGTATCAAAATCTGGAACATAACTAATATCAAACTGTCGACAATACTCGTAGTTACACAATTTAGACTAGACTCAATCCTAGTCTAGGGATCCCGGTTTCCAGACATTGGCATTCCATATCAACCAACAGTAATAGAAAAGACTCCAGTTCTATCCATGTCGATATAGTATCGATCACCAGTAATAGAAGAAGCTTTGTTTCTATCCATATCGGTATAGTATCGATCACCAGTAATAGAAGAAACTCCGAGTCTATCCACATCGATATGACATCGATCAACAGTAATAGATGAAGTTATAATTCTATCCACATCGATACAGTACCGATCACCAGTAATAGAAGGAGCTATAATTCTATGCACATTGATAGCCAATTATCCGGTGACAGACTATGGCACTACCGCTGTAATGCCCAAGAAATTAATTATCGAAATCTGAGATGATTATTGATTATGAATAGATATAATTATAATGGGCTATTACAAGACCAGATTGGCCAAATCATATGAAGGGTGCATTTTTGGACAGAACTATTGGCGCCCGAGCGGTAGAAAATAACCGCCCGAGCGCCAGTGTTCAATAAGCACATGCGTCAGGCAGAAGAAGTGGCGCCCGGGCGGTAGTTTGTGACCGCCCGAGCGCAAGTGCGTGACCAGCCGAGAACTTGGACAGAGTGTTCGGCGCACGAGCGGCAGTTTTTGACCGCTCGAGCGCCGCCTGATTTGTATGAAAAATAGCCACGTTTCTTCAACATGCAACTTGTGATATATATATGTATATCCTTACTTCAGAAATGAAAAAGAAAAGGGGAAATCGAGAACGGCTCGGGGAAAAAGAGTGAAATATCCTTACGCCTTTTCTGAGAAATCCGTCCGTCCGAATTGTAATCTGACTTCAGTACTGTAATCCTATCAACGTAGGCTACAACTTGACGTAAGTTTTACTACGTTTTGACATGCTTTGAAATTATGCTATTGTCAGAATTGAATAGTATTCATATATGATGTTATTGATATGTTAGACATCGTAGAATCAAAGTCAGATTAAGAAATAGACTGATTATGGAATTGTTATGAATTTCTAAGGTATATTGATTTATACCAGACATATTTGAATTGTGAATTGGATTACGGATTGTATTGGATATGGGTTATGGATTGTAACTGTGATATGAGGATATTGTATTGACGGGATACTGAAATTGTACCGTTATACCGTTGATTTTGAATTAAATCCAGATTAATCAGATTGTTAGTAATTTGAAAGGTATATTGATATGAGATTATCGATATTGTCATTGCCAGATAGGCTGTGAGTTCAGGACTGCGACTGAGCCAGAAACCGACGAAAGAAAGGTATAAGTCAATGTGGTATTGGGAGATCGACTTGAGTCGGTTTAGACTTGAGTTTCCCTAAATCACATACTTTACTTTATTGCATTGATATTGCATTGATTTGATTGATATACTTGTTCTCTTGATTATAGATGGCAGGTATTAGACGAGTAGTCTTATGACAGAAGTGCCTGATAGTGGTGGGATCACCACGGGCACATTGCACGATGTCATGAAATATTGTATTGGCGGAAGTGCCATAGTCTGCTACTGGATAATTGGCTATCGATGTGGATAGAATTATAGCTCATTCTATTACTGGTGATCAGTATTGTATCGATGTGGATAGAATTTTAACATGTTCTAATATTGTTGATCGATGTTATATCGATGTGGATAGAATCGGAGTTTCTTCTATTACTGGTTATCGATACTATATTGATGTGGATAGAAACAGAGCTTCTTCTATTACTGGTGATCAATACTATATCGACGTGGATAGAACTGGAGTCTTTTCTATTACTGGTGGTCGATATGGAATGCCAATGTCTGGAAACCGGGATCCCTAGGCTAGGATTGAGTCTAGTCTGAGTCGTGGAGTCACGAGCATTGTCGACAATTTGATATTGATTATGTTTCAGATATTGATACATATCTTTGTTACCTGATTACATGCTTTATATTTGTTTATATGATTGCATGTTTCGTTGATTTATACTGGGATTATATTCTCACCGGAATTATCCGGCTGTTGTCTTGTCTGTATGTGTACATGACAACAGGTGGGACAGGTTCAGGGTTGAGGAGATGAAGAAAGATCGTGATTAGAGTGGAGATTCTGGACTTTGATTTTGATGTATAATAGGGTTTGAACACTTGACATTAGTTGTTAAACCTTAGTTTAGTTTGAATGCATGCAGTACAGGACTTGTATTGTATTTTATATATACTGAGATGTATATATGTTTGATTTCACTACGTTCCGCATTTTAAAAAAAAAAAATTTAGACCATGTTTTATCTTAATTGATAATTAAATCCCAAAAGAAGATTAAGAAGATGATTAGCGTCCGGGTCCCCACAACAGGTGGTATCAGAGCGATAGATCCTTGAGACTGAGATAGGAGCTAGTGAGCGGGGTATAATGTGTTTTCTTTCCTGCTTTTGATTGCTAGCATGAATTCCTGTTTTGATACATATTTGCCTGAATATCTACTTTTGATATGGTATTGTGTATTATTTGGAATGGATCAGCTGTAAGATGATCCGAGGAGGATTGAAACTGGTAAGTGGTATTTGGAATTACTAACCTCTTCGATTATCAGATATGCCTCCGAGAAGAGTACCTGAACAGGGTAGTACTTCAAATCCTCCCATGGATGTGTCAGCTACTCCCATGGAGAAATTTTTGAAAAGATTTCAGTCCTTCCGTCCCCCGACTTTGAAGGATACGGAGAACTCCGTGGAATGTGAAAGCTGGTTGGATGATATTGAAATGATGTTTGAATCTTTGGAGTATACTGATGAAAAGAGGGTGAAACTGATCGGACACCAGCTGCATGACGTTGCTAAAAACTTGTGGATCACGACAAAACGGACATTGGAACAACGAGGTACGGCCATTACCTGGAATGTGTTTAGAACTGAATTTTATCAACTGTTCTTTCCAGTTTCATATAGGAAGGACAAAGAAGCCGAGTTCGCCAACTTGATACAGGGCCAGTTAAACATTGAGGACTATGTGGCTAAGTTCTCTACACTGCTCCGATTTGCTCCTCATGTGGCTGAACATGATGAGGCAGTTGCGGATCAGTTCATAAATGGCCTAAATCCGGAAATCTTTACCTTGGTGAATACCGGGAGGCCAAACAATTTCACCGATGCCTTGAACCGAGCCAAAGGAGCCGAAGCCGGTTTAATGAGACAGAGAGAGGCCTCGTTTGTGCCTTCAGCACCGAGATCACAGCTGCCTCCACCAGCTCCTCGATTTGAGAGCGGCAGTGTTAGTGGGAAGAAAGACTTCCTGAAAGCTAAGGGGAAGAAAATTAAGAAAGCTGGAAGTAGTTCATCCAGTTCGAGTGGCTCTAGACAGACTGGTCAGGGCCAGATTACACAGGACCCTACTGTAGCACTTGTGGAGGGAAGCATTCCACCGAGCAGTGCCGAGGAGTGTTTGGCAACTGCCGCATTTGTAAGCAGCATGGAAACTTTGCCCGAGTGTGTCCACAGCGTGATGCCCAGGGATTCCAGGCCGCTGAGTCATCTGGATCAGTGGCTCAGACAGGAAGACGATCTTCTGCCGTTCATTCCTTTCAGCCAGCACCGTCTACTCAGTCACAGCAGAGGCCAGGAGGGATCCAGACAGCGAGCCAACCTCCTCGACAGCAGGCCCGACTATTCGCTTTGACTGAGGAGCAAGCACATGATGCACCTGATGATGTCGTGGCAGGTAACTGTTTTATTTCTGGCTATCCTGCATATGTACTGATTGATACTGGTGCATCGCATACTTTTATTTCTGAGAGATTTGCATTGAGTCATGCGTTACCCATTGAGTCATTGTCTGCGGTAGTGTCTGTCTCTTCGCCGTTAGGAACAGGTTTGATATCAGTAAAATCTGTTAAATCGTGTATACTGCAGTACGATGGGCATACGATTGAGTTAGACTGTATTGTGCTTGGTTTATCTGATTTTGATTGTATTGTCGGTATCGATATGTTGACCAAGCACCGAGCTACAGTCGATTGTTTCCACAAGATAGTTCGATTCAGACCTGAGATGGCTGAGGAGTGGAAATTTTATGGTAAGGGTTCTCGTGCTAGAATTCCGTTGATATCTGCAATGAATATGACTCGATTATTGCAGAAGGGAGCGGATGGATTCCTGGTATATTCAGTTGATTTACTGAAATCGAGCCCATCATTGGCGGATTTGCCAGTGGTGTGTGAGTTTGCTGATGTCTTTCCAGACGAGATTCCTGGATTACCTCCGATTTGAGAGATAGACTTCAGCATTGAATTGATGCCAGGAACAGTTACGATTTCGAGGGCCCCATACCGGATGGCACCGATCGAATTAAAAGAGCTGAAAGAACAGTTGGAGGATTTACTGGCCAAGGGGTACATTAGACCGAGTGTGTCTCCTTGGGGTGCTCCAGTACTGTTCGTAAAGAAGAAAGATGGGTCAATGAGACTTTGTATCGACTACAGGCAACTGAATAAGGCAACAGTAAAGAATAAATATCCATTGCCTCGGATTGATGATTTATTTGATCAGTTGCAGGGTTCATCTGATATTCCAAGATCGATATGAGATATGGATACCATCAACTGAGAGTCAAGGAGTCTGATATCTCTAAGACTGCATTCAAAACCAGGTATGGACACTATGAGTTTATTGTCATGCCTTTTGGTTTGACGAATTCACCAGCAGTATTTATGGGATTGATGAACCGCGTCTTCCAGAAATATTTGGATGATTTTGTTATCATATTCATTGATGATATATTGATTTATTCAAAGAATATGATGGAACATGCTGATCATCTGAGGACTGTGTTGAGAATTTTGAGGGCTGAGAAATTGTATGCTAAGTTGTCGAAATGCGAGTTCTGGTTGAAACAGGTGGTATTTCTGGGACATATCATATCCGGAGACGGGATATCAGTTGATCCCAGTAAGGTTGAGGCAGTGATTTCGTGGCCGAGACCGACATCTGTACCAGAGATACGCAGCTTTATGGGTTTGGCAGGATATTATCGCCGATTCATTAAAGATTTTTCGAGTATTGCCAAACCTATTACACAGTTGACTCAGAAGAATGCTCCATTTTTGTGGACAGAAGACTGTGAATCCAGTTTTCTTGAGTTGAAAAAGAGACTGACCAATGCACCTGTGTTGACGATTCCTTCAGGCACTGGTGGATTTGTCGTTTATTGCGATGCATCTCACCGAGGATTGAGTTGTGTATTGATGTAGCGGAGGCATGTGATTGCTTATGCCTCGAGACAGCTAAAACCCCATGAAACTCGTTACCCAATTCATGATCTTGAATTGGCAGCCATAGTCTTTGCACTGAAGATATGGCGACATTACCTTTACGGTGAGAAATTCGAGATTTATTCTGATCACAAAAGCTTGAAATATCTGTTTTCACAATCAGAGTTAAATATGAGACAGCGGAGGTGGCTGGATTTATTGAAAGACTTTTGAGATTAAATATTATCCAGGGATGTCCAATGCAGCAGCTGATGCACTAAGTCGAAAGGTATGTGCACTATCCTTATCGACGATAGGTGTTTCGAATTTGATAGAAGACTGCTGTTTGTCTGGATTAGCTTTTGAAACAGATCATCAGCCTCTGAGATTATGTACGATTCGAGCTGAACCGGCATTGATATTGAGAATCAAAGAGGCACAGAAAAGTGATCAGAATATCCAGAAGTCAATTGCAATGGTCAGAGCTGGTCATCAATCGGAATATCAGGTGAGAAATGGCATTTTGTATGTGAATAATCGTCTGGTTGTGCCGAATGTTTCGGATTTGAGACAGCGAATACTGACAGAAGCGCACAACAGTCGTTTTAGCGTTCATCCTGGTGGCAGGAAAATGTATAATGATTTGAAGACACAATATTGGTGGAAACAAATGAAATCTGATGTGACTGAATTTGTAGCCAAGTGTCTGAATTGCCAACAGGTGAAAGCTGAGAGGAAGAAACCAGGAGGATTGTTACAGAGTTTGTCCATTCCTGAATGGAAATGTGATCACATTTCCATGGATTTTGTGACACAGTTACCGAGATCGTCCCGAGGTTGTGATGCGATTTGGGTCGTGATTGATCGATTGACTAAATCTGCATGTTTTATTCCATACAAAATGACTTACAGATATGATCAGATGGCCGATATTTATGTTCGAGAAGTGATTAGACTGCACGGAGTACCGATGTAATGCCCAGAGCAATGATTGACATGTACGAATTCATAGATATGTTGTGAAGATTGTACATAACCATAAGAAATAAGAAATGATATCTATTGAGATTAGATTGACCGATATCGAGAATGTTGGATTATTTATATTTCGGTGAGACCGGAAGGACCGAACCAGGATCGGATCGTCCGATGCGTTCGGATCGTCCGTTCGGCGTTCGGAGCGTCCGAGCCAGGTGGCTGGACACATGGATGGCATGCAGAGTTCGGATCGACCGATCGTAGTTCGGATCATCCGAGACAGTTGGCTAGAGACGTGGAAGACATGCAGGATTCGGAACGTCCGAAGTGAGTTCGGAGCGTCCGAAGTGTGTCAGATCGGAGCGTCCGAAGTGGATCGGATCTTCCGATCATTGTCTATAAATAGAGGCGCGAGATTTCATTTGATTAGTAAGTGTTAAAGAAACATTTCCTAGAAAGTGTTAGACATTCTATTGCAGATTCATCTTCACGACTGTAACAGCAATTCTACGACGAAAGGTATAATACATGTTTTGTTTTGGGGAATCACGACTCAAATGAGATCACATTTGAGTTTCCCAACCAAAACCACATACGAGTTTTATTGTTTATATCTTGATATAGGTATTATTATTATAGAATTGTTTATAGATCTTGTATGCAAATCTCGCTATGCTTTGTTTACAGATCATGTTACATTGCATTAGATGTTTATTAGAACTTGTATTCAATTCTTATTATGCTTTGTTTACAAATCATGTTACATTGCATTAGATGATTATGCTTGTTTACAGATTTTGTATTCATGCATTAAGATAGGACAGTCTGGAGATCAGGCAGACTTCTAGATGTTCGGTTCTATCCCAGCTTAGGGGAAGATCACCGCCCCTTTGTAGACGTGGATACAGATCAGGCCGAAGTCTAGGAATAAGACGTACCGTCACCCCGATTGGGAGGGTAGGTGATAGATCGTCTTATTCACACCGGGATCCCTAGAGTTTTAGTCGAGTCGCATCTAGACATGATTAGGCTCGCATTTCATGATTTTATATGAATGACATTCATATCAGCATGTTTCATGTTTTATAGTATTTATATGCATGTTCACATGTTTATACTGGGATGTGTTCTCACCGGTTTTCCGGCTGTTGTTATGTCTGTATGTGTGCATAACAACAGGTGGGGCAGGATTTGGGTCGAGACAGAGATGATCGTGTTAGCGTGGAGATCTCGGGCCTAGCAGACGGACCAGTAGTTGTCTTTTGTTATGTACTGTATTTTATTACTGGTTAGTTGAGGACATACGGACAGGACATAGATTTTATGTTTGTATGTTGTAAATTAAATAAAGAACTTGTGCTTGTCTAGTTACATTTTGATTTAAATATAAAAGCGAAAAATTGACCCACATTTTAGAATAACAATCCATTTAATCCCAAGAAAAAGATTTAGAGCCCGGGTCCCCACAACAGGTGGTATCAGAGCCGATAGTTCTGTTAGACTGAAATAGGATAGAATGAGCGGGGTAGATCGAGTCTTCTTCCTTGCTTGATGATGTGCTAGCATGATTATTGCTTTCTTATTACATGTTGTTTGGTATTTGATTAATTTCAGCATGTGATTGACTGAATCAGAACCGATTCTAGATCAGAGGTAACTGACTAGATGATGGCTGAGACAGTTGTATATCTTGTTTACTAATCAGTTGGATTATTAGATATGCCTCCTAGAAGAGCAGCCGTACCTCTACGACCAGCAGCGCCAGAGCAGGGGAGTACATCCGGAGATCCTATGGATGTTACGGCGACCCCTATGGAGACGTTGCTGAAGCGATTCCAATCCTTTTGACCTCCCACTTTAAAAGGTACCGAGAATGCCATCGAGTGCGAAAGTTGGCTTGAAGATATTGAGATGCTATTCGACTCGTTGGAGTACAGTGATGAGAAGAGGATCAAGCTAATTGGCCATCAATTGCAAGATATAGCAAAGAATTGGTGGTTGAACATTAGGAGAGCTTTAGAGCAGCGGGGTACCGAAATTTCTTGGAAGGTATTCAAGACCGAGTTTTATCAGCGATTCTTCCCTGTATCCTACCGTAAAGATAAAGGCGCTGAATTCGCAAACCTGAGGCAAGGGCCATTGAACATTGAGGAGTACGTTGCTAAATTCTCTTCTTTGCTTCGTTTTGCACCCCATGTTTCAGGAAATGACGAGGCCATGGCGGATCAGTTTATAAATGGCCTGAATCCAGATATCTTTACGTTGGTCAATACTGGGAGACCCGATAACTTCTCGGATGCATTGAATCGTGCCAAAGGAGCTGAAGCAGGATTGCTTAGACAACGGAGTGCTCCGTATGTTGCACCGAGTCCGAGACCGCCACTACCTCCATCCCAAGTTCCTCCTCCTCGATTCGAAAGTGGTGGTAGTGGTAGTGGACGCAAAGAACAGTTGAAGGCGAAGGGGAAGCAGTTTAAGCGACCTGGGAGCAGTTCATCCAGCTCCAGCGGATCAAGACAGACTGGTTTTGATCAAAGTTCAAGGACTTCAGGTGTATATTGCAATAATTGTGGAGGTAGGCATGCGACTGAACAGTGCCAAGGAGTTACAGGCCGATGCAACATTTGTAGGCAACCGGGGCATTTTGCCAAAGTCTGTCCACAGAGAGGTGTACAGCAAGGCCAGAGTGGAAGAGCATCCGGTTCAGTACCTCAGTTTGAGCGGCAGGCATCGTCGGTTCACTCTTTTCAGCCTCCACCAGCACCGACTCCACCCAGAGGCCGAGGTAGTCAGACTGTGACTCAACCTCCGAGGCAACAGGCCCAAGTGTTTGCGTTGACAGAGGAGCAAGCACAAGATGCACCAGATGATGTTATAGCAGGTAACTGTCTCCTTTATGGTTATCCTGCTTATATCTTGATAGATACAGGTGCATCGCATACATTCATCTCAGAACGATTTGCATTGTTGCATTCATTGCCTGTTGAGTCTTTGTTAGACGTTGTGTCTATTAATTCTCCGTTGGGAAGTGGATTAATATCTGTAACTACGGTTAGACATTGCATTCTACAGTTTGAGGGGCATGAGATTGACCTAGATTGTATAGTGTTGGGTCTAGCTGATTTTGATTGTATAGTCGGTATTGACATGCTAACGAAGTACAGAGCCACCGTGGATTGTTTCCACAAGATTGTCAGATTCAGACCCGAGATGACAGACGAGTGGAAATTCTACGGGAAGGGTTCCAGATCTCGGATTCCCTTGATTTCGGCTCTTACTATGAACAGACTGTTACAGAAAGGAGCGGATGGTTTCTTTGTTTATGCTGTAGATATGCAGAAGTCGAGCCCGGCATTGGCAGATCTGCCAGTAGTACGGGAATTTCCAGATATTTTTCCAGATGAGATCCCAGGATTACCTCCGGTTCGTGAGGTAGATTTCAGCATTGAACTTGCGCCAGGTACCGTACCTATTTCGAGAGCTCCATATAGGATGGCACCCATCGAACTCAAAGAATTGAAAGCACAATTAGAAGATCTTCTAGCCAAGGGATATATCAGACCTAGTGTATCTCCTTGGGGCGCTCCGGTGCTGTTCGTGCGAAAGAAATATGGGTCGATGCGGTTGTGTATCGATTACCGGCAGTTGAACAAGGCAACGATCAAGAATAAATATCCTTTGCCTAGGATCGATGACCTATTTGATCAGTTGCAGGGATCCTCGGTCTATTCTAAGATTGATTTACGTTCTGGTTATCATCAGCTCAGAGTTCGAGATATAGACATACCAAAGACAGCGTTTCGAACCAGGTATGGACATTACGAATTTATTGTCATGCCTTTTGGTTTAACAAATGCTCCTGCGGTATTTATGGGCTTGATGAACCAAGTGTTTCAGAGATATCTAGATGAATTTGTGATTGTCTTCATTGATGACATTTTGGTGTATTCGAAGAACAGAAATGAGCATGCAGAGCATCTCAGAATTGTTTTGCAGACGTTGAGAAACGAGCGACTGTATGCTAAATTGTCAAAGTGTGAGTTTTGGTTGAATAGAGTTGTCTTCTTAGGACATATCATTTCTGGAGATGGTATTTCTGTTGATCCGAGTAAAGTGGAAGCTGTGATTAGTTGGTCGAGACCGACTTCTGTACCAGAAATACGCAGTTTCATGGGCTTAGCCGGATACTACAGAAGATTTATCAAAGATTTCTCCAGTATTGCAAAACCAATAACTCAATTAACACAAAAGAATGCACCATTTGTTTGGTCAGAGGAGTGTGAGTCTAGCTTTGTTGAATTGAAGAAAAGGCTGACCAGTGCTCCAGTATTGACGATACCTTCAGGTACAGGTGATTTTGTTGTATATTGTGATGCTTCTCATAGAGGTTTGGGATGTGTTCTTATGCAGCGAGGTCATGTGATCGCATACGCCTCGAGACAATTGAAGCCACATGAAGTTCGATACCCCATTCATGATCTTGAATTGGCGGCTATCGTATTTGCATTAAAGATTTGGCGTCATTATCTCTATGGCGAAAAATTTGAAATATTTTCAGATCACAAGAGCCTGAAGTACCTATTTTCGCAATCAGAACTAAATATGCGACAGCGAAGATGGCTAGATCTTCTGAAAGACTTTGACTGTGAAATCAAATATTATCCAGGTAAGTCAAATGCAGCAGCAGATGCCTTGAGTCGTAAGGTATGTTCATTGTCCTTATCGACGATAGGTGTTAACAAGTTAGTTGAAAATTGCTGTATGTCTGGATTAGAATTTGATACAGATAGTAAGCCACTACGACTCTTTACGATCCAAGTTGAGCCCAATTTGATTATGAGGATTAAGGAAGCACAAAAAACTGATCAGAATGTGCAAAGATCA
The DNA here is from genome assembly GCF_022965805.1 of Primulina eburnea. Classification (NCBI taxonomy): domain Eukaryota; kingdom Viridiplantae; phylum Streptophyta; class Magnoliopsida; order Lamiales; family Gesneriaceae; genus Primulina; species Primulina eburnea. The sequence goes on along the minus strand of NC_133108.1, from coordinate 22,259,333 downwards.
ATCCAAATGGTCAGATCAGGGCATGTATCAGAATATCAGGTACGAGATCATGTGTTGTACGTGAATAACCGTCTAGTTGTGCCAGATGTTGCAGATTTGAGGCAGCAGATTCTGACAGAGGCACATTGTAGTCGGTTCAGCATTCATCCTGGTGGCAGGAAGATGTACAATGACTTGAAGACCCAATTCTGGTGGAAACAAATGAAGTCAGACATTGCCGAATTTGTGTCTAAATGCTTGAACTGCCAACAGGTGAAGGCCGAGAGGAAGAAGCCGGGGGGTTTACTTCAGAGTTTATCCATTCCAGAATGGAAATGGGACCACATTTCCATGGATTTCGTGACAAAGTTACCTCGATCATCCAGAGGTTGCGATGCGATTTGGGTCATTATTGACAGATTGACCAAATCTGCTTGTTTCATCCCTTATAGAATGACGTATAGACAGGATCAGATGGCGGAGATTTATATTCGTGAGGTAGTCAGATTGCATGGAGTGCCGAAGTCTATCGTATCAGATCGTGATCCACGATTCACTTCACACTTCTGGCACAGTTTACAGCAGGCGTTAGGTACGACCTTACACCTTAGCACTGCTTACCATCCTCAGACAGACGGACAGTCAGAACGGACTATCCAGACATTAGAGGATATGTTGAGAGCCGTCGTGCTAGATTTTGGCATTAGTTGGCAAGATTCCCTACCTCTTTGCGAATTCTCGTACAATAATAGCTATCAGACGAGCATTGAGATGGCACCGTTTGAAGCTTTGTATGGCAAGAGGTGCAGATCTCCGCTATATTGGGATGATGTTTCAGAAGTACCAGAACTTGGGCCAGATATGATTCGTGACATGACTGAGAAGGTAAAGGTTATTCAGAAAAGAATGAAGACAGCACAGGATAGGCAAGCAAAGTACGCCAATATCAGACGTAGACCGTTAGTATTTGAGGTAGGAGATAGGGTATTCTTGAAAATTTCTCCTTTTAGAGGCGTTGTGCGATTTGGCAAACGTGGGAAGCTATCTCCTCGATACATTGGTCCGTACGAGATTCTTGAAAAGATTGGCGATCGAGCTTATCGACTTGCTCTTCCTCCTTCTTTATCCGGAATACATGACGTATTTCATGTATCAATGTTACGCAGATATATGCCAGATGTTTCTCATGTTATTCAACCGAACGAAGCTGAACTTGATCAAACCTTGAGCTATATAGAACGACCGATACAGATTCTTGATCGAAAGGACAAACAGCTCAGAACGAAGACCATTCCACTTGTGAAAGTTCAGTGGAGTCGACATGGCATTGAGGAAGCGACGTGGGAAACGGAAGAAAACATGAGGCAGAAACACCCCGAGTTATTTATATGATATGAGTATGTATTCAGTTTTAGATTATCAAACTGTTTTAGATACTTTGTATGGTTACTTCAGTTCGAGGACGAACTTCTGTCTTAGAGGGGGAGAAATGTAATGCCCAGAGCAATGATTGACATGTACGAATTCATAGATATGTTGTGAAGATTGTACATAACCATAAGAAATAAGAAATGATATCTATTGAGATTAGATTGACCGATATCGAGAATGTTGGATTATTTATATTTCGGTGAGACCGGAAGGACCGAACCAGGATCGGATCGTCCGATGCGTTCGGATCGTCCGTTCGGCGTTCGGAGCGTCCGAGCCAGGTGGCTGGACACATGGATGGCATGCAGAGTTCGGATCGACCGATCGTAGTTCGGATCATCCGAGACAGTTGGCTAGAGACGTGGAAGACATGCAGGATTCGGAACGTCCGAAGTGAGTTCGGAGCGTCCGAAGTGTGTCAGATCGGAGCGTCCGAAGTGGATCGGATCTTCCGATCATTGTCTATAAATAGAGGCGCGAGATTTCATTTGATTAGTAAGTGTTAAAGAAACATTTCCTAGAAAGTGTTAGACATTCTATTGCAGATTCATCTTCACGACTGTAACAGCAATTCTACGACGAAAGGTATAATACATGTTTTGTTTTGGGGAATCACGACTCAAATGAGATCACATTTGAGTTTCCCAACCAAAACCACATACGAGTTTTATTGTTTATATCTTGATATAGGTATTATTATTATAGAATTGTTTATAGATCTTGTATGCAAATCTCGCTATGCTTTGTTTACAGATCATGTTACATTGCATTAGATGTTTATTAGAACTTGTATTCAATTCTTATTATGCTTTGTTTACAAATCATGTTACATTGCATTAGATGATTATGCTTGTTTACAGATTTTGTATTCATGCATTAAGATAGGACAGTCTGGAGATCAGGCAGACTTCTAGATGTTCGGTTCTATCCCAGCTTAGGGGAAGATCACCGCCCCTTTGTAGACGTGGATACAGATCAGGCCGAAGTCTAGGAATAAGACGTACCGTCACCCCGATTGGGAGGGTAGGTGATAGATCGTCTTATTCACACCGGGATCCCTAGAGTTTTAGTCGAGTCGCATCTAGACATGATTAGGCTCGCATTTCATGATTTTATATGAATGACATTCATATCAGCATGTTTCATGTTTTATAGTATTTATATGCATGTTCACATGTTTATACTGGGATGTGTTCTCACCGGTTTTCCGGCTGTTGTTATGTCTGTATGTGTGCATAACAACAGGTGGGGCAGGATTTGGGTCGAGACAGAGATGATCGTGTTAGCGTGGAGATCTCGGGCCTAGCAGACGGACCAGTAGTTGTCTTTTGTTATGTACTGTATTTTATTACTGGTTAGTTGAGGACATACGGACAGGACATAGATTTTATGTTTGTATGTTGTAAATTAAATAAAGAACTTGTGCTTGTCTAGTTACATTTTGATTTAAATATAAAAGCGAAAAATTGACCCACATTTTAGAATAACAATCCATTTAATCCCAAGAAAAAGATTTAGAGCCCGGATCCCCACAACCGAAGTCGATTGTTTCAGACCGTGATCCTCGGTTTACTTCGCACTTCTGGCAGAGTTTGCAGCAAGCTCTCGGTACGAAGTTACATCTGAGTACCGCATATCATCCACAGACTGACGGACAGTCAGAGCGGACGATTCAGACATTGGAAGATATGCTGAGAGCTGTAGTGCTTGATTTTAGCACTAATTGGCAAGATGCATTGCCACTTTGCGAGTTTTCGTACAACAACAGCTATCAAACGAGTATTGAAATGGCCCCATTTGAAGCGTTGTATGGAAAGAAATGCAGATCTCCTCTTTATTGGGATGATATCTCTGAAGTTCCTGAGACTGGACCTGATATGATCAGAGATATGACTGAAAAAGTGAAATTGATTCAGAAGAAAATGAAGGCAGCTCAAGATCGACAAGACAAATATGCCAACCTCAGACGACGACTGTTGGTATTTGAGGCTGGAGACCGAGTATTCCTGAAAATTTCGCCTTTCAGAGGAGTTGTCAGATTTGGCAAGAAAGGGAAACTGTCTCCACGATACGTTGGTCCTTATGAAATTCTTGAAAAGATAGGAGATCGTGCCTATCGACTCGCCTTGCCGCCTTCATTATCTGGGATACATGATGTTTTTCATGTATCGATGATGCGGAAATATCTCCCTGATGATTCACATGTTATTCAACCAAACGAGACTGAGCTGGATGAGACATTGAGTTATATCGAGAAGCCGATCCGGATTATCGATCGGAAAGAAAAACAGCTCAGAACGAAGATGATTCCGTTGGGGAAAGTACAATGGACTCGTCATGGTATTGAAGAAGCCACTTGGGAGACTGAATCTGATATAAGACAAGAATTCCCAGCATTGTTTCACTGATGTAAAAGTTTATTACATTTCTTGTACAGTTTCTGTATATACTCCTTACTGATACGAATGAAAGGCGTGTGATTTCGGGGACGAAATCGTATCTTAGGGGGGGAGAAATGTAATGCCCGAGAAATTAATTATCGTAATGTGAGATGATTATTGATTATGAATAGATATAATTATAATGGGCTATTACGAGACCAGATTGGCCAAATCATATGAAGGGTGCATTTTTGGACAGAACTATTGGCGCCCGAGCGGTAGAAAATAACCGCCCGAGCGCCAATGTTCAATAAGCACATGCGTCGGGCAGAAGAAGTGGCGCCCGGGCGGTAGTTTGTGACCGCCCGAGCGCCAGTGCGTGACCAGCCGAGAACTTGGACAGAGTGTTCGGCGCCCGAGCGGCAATTTTTGACCGCTCGAGCGCCGCCTGATTTGTATGAAAAATAGCCACGTTTCTGCAACATGCAACTTGTGATATATATATGTATATCCTTACTTCAGAAATGAAAAAGAAAAGGGGGAAATCGAGAACGGCTCGGGGAAAAAGAGTGAAATATCCTTACGCCTTTTCTGAGAAATCCGTCCGTCCGAATTGTAATCTGACTTCAGTACTGTAATCCTATCAACGTAGGCTACAACTTGACGTAAGTTTTACTACGTTTTGACATGCTTTGAAATTATGCTATTGTCAGAATTGAATAGGATTCAGATATGATGTTATTGATATGTTAGACATCGTAGAATCAAAGTCAGATTAAGAAACAAACTGATTATGGAATTGTTATGAATTTCTAGGGTATATTGATTTATACCAGACAGATTTGAATTGTGAATTGGATTACGGATTGTATTGGATATGGGTTATGGATTGTAACTGTGATATGAGGATATTGTATTGACGGGGATAACGAAATTGTACCGTTATGCCGTTGATTTTGAATTAAATCCAGATTAATCAGATTGTTAGTAATTTGAAAGGTATATTGATATGAGATTATCGATATTTTCATTGCCAGATAGGCTGTGAGTTCAGGACTGCGACTGAGCCAGAAACCGACGAAAGAAAGGTATAAGTCAATGTGGTATTGGGAGATCGACTTGAGTCGGTTTAGACTTGAGTTTCCCTAAATCACATACTTTACTTTATTGCATTGATATTGCATTGATTTGATTGATATACTTGTTCTCTTGATTATAGATGGCAGGTATTAGACGAGTAGTCTTATGACAGAAGTGCCTGATAGTGGTTGGATCACCACGGGCACATGCACGATGTCATGAGATATTGTATTGGCGGAAGTGCCATAGTCTGCTACTGGATAATTGGCTATCGATGTGGATAGAATTATAGCTCATTCTATTACTGGTGATCAGTATTGTATCGATGTTGATAGAATTATAACTTCTTCTATTACTGTTGATCGATGTTATATCGATGTGGATAGAATCGGAGTTTCTTCTATTACTGGTGATCGATACTATACTGATGTGGATAGAAACAGAGCTTCTTCTATTACTGGTGATCGATACTATATCGACTTGGATAGAACTGGAGTCTTTTCTATTACTGGTGGTCGATATGGAATGCCAATGTCTGGAAACCGGGATCCCTAGGCTAGGATTGAGTCTAGTCTGAGTCGTGGAGTCACGAGCATTGTCGACAGTTTGATATTGATTATGTTTCAGATATTGATACATATCTTTGTTACCTGATTACATGCTTTATATTTGTTTATATGTTTGCATGTTTCGTTTATTTATACTGGGATTATATTCTCACAGGAATTATCCGGCTGTTGTCTTGTCTGTATGTGTACATGACAACAGGTGGGACAGGTTCAGGGTTGAGGAGATGAAGAAAGATCGTGATTAGAGTGGAGATTCCGGACTTTGATTTTGATGTATAACAGGGTTTGAACACTTGACATTAGTTGTTAAACCTTAGTTTAGTTTGAATGCATGCAGTACAGGACTTGTATTGTATTTTATATATACTGAGATGTATATATGTTTGATTTCACTATGTTCCGCATTTTTTTAAAAAAAATTTTAGACCCTGTTTTATCTTAATTGATAATTAAATCCCAAAAGAAGATTAAGAAGATGATTAGCGTCCGGGTCCCCACAACCGCCAATACACTATCTCATGACATCGTGCAATGTGCCCGTGACGATCCCACCACTATTAGGCACTTCTGTCATAAGATTACTCGACTAATATCTGCTGTCTATATATCAAGAGAACAAGTAATCTGATACCTGTTATCTATATATCAAGAGAACAAGTATATCAATCAAATACATGCAATATCAATGCAATAAAATAAAGTATGTGATTTAGGGAAACTCAAGTATAAACCGACTCAAGTCGATCTCCCAATACACATTGACTTATACCTTTCGTTTGCAGTTTCGGTCTGAAGCAATATCGGTTCTGAACTCAAGACTGTCTCTGTAAATCTGAAACGATATATCGGGAATCATAATATCAATATTCCATTCTCAATTTAACACTGAATCTGAATAATCTGGATTTAATTTGAATCAACGGTATAACGGTACAATTTCAATATCCCCGTCAATACCACACCAGCAGATAACAGTTACAATCCATAACCAATATCCAATACAATCTATAATCCAATCATGATTCAAATCTGTCCGGTATAACTCAATATACCCTAAAAATTTATAACAATTCCATAATCAGTCCGTTTCTAAATCTGACTTCGATTCTATGATGTCTAACATGTCCAGGACATCATATATGAATCCTATTCAATTCTGACAATAGCATAATTTCAAAGCATGTCAAAACGTAGCAAAACTTACGTCCAGTTGTAGCCTGCGTTGATATGAACACAGTACTGCAATCAGATTCAAAATCAGATGGACGGATTTTTCACAAAAGGCGTAAGGATTTTTCACAACTTTCCCCTGACCCTTTCTCGATTTTCTTCTGAAGGAACGAAGGAATTGCATTGTATATATATATATATATATATATATATATATATATATATAAATATATATATATATACACACACACACACACACACCAACGTACATGCAGCAAGGCAAATGGCGCACCCTTCACGCAACAGGTCTCGCGCATATGCGCGACCTTCTTCCGCGCATATGCACGAGGCAATATAGCCTGGCGCGTGTGTACACGGCATCTCGTGCATATGCGCACACCTCTTCCGCGCATATGCGCGAGGAATTCTTCACAACTCTCGGGTTGTCTCGCGCACATGCGCGGATACACGTCGCGCATATGCGCGAGGCTCTCTGGATGTTTCGCGCATATGCGCCCGGCTGGTCGCGCATATGCGCGAGAGCTCTTCCTCGCACATACATGTTTTTTAGACGTTATCTCAAATCGTGTCCCGATTAATCCTTTTATAATCATATCAAATTATAAATCAATAATTACATATTACTAGGATTAAATTTCCGGGCATTACATTTCTCCCCCCCTAAGATATGATTTCGTCCCCGAAATCACAGATAGTCAAATCATCTCATTAAGAAGAAATGTAAATAAAGTTGAATAAAAATTTACATCAGTGAAATAATGCTGGGAATTCTTGTCTCATATCCGATTCAGTCTCCCAAGTGGCTTTTTCAACGCCATGACGAGTCAATTGAACTTTCACAAGAGGAATCGTCTTTGTTCTGAGCTGTTTTTCTTTACGATCGATAATCCGAATCGGTTTCTCAACATAACTTAATGTCTCATCCAGCTCGGTCTCGTCTGGTTGAATAACGTGAGAATCATCAGGGAGATGCTTCCGCAGCATCGATACATGAAAGACATCATGTATTCCAGATAATGAAGGCAGCAATACTAGTCGATAGGCACGATCTCCTATCTTTTCGAGAATCTCATAAGGACCGACGTATCGTGGAGACAACTTTCCCTTCTTTCCAAATCTAACTACACTTCCAAAAGGCTAAATTTTTAGTAACACCCGGTCTCCTGCTTCAAATGCCAACGGTCGTCGTCGAAGGTTGGCATATTTGGCTTGTCTGTCCTGGGCTGCCTTCATTTTCTTTTGAATCAGTTTCACCTTTTCTGTCATATCTCTGATCATATCAGGTCCAGTCTTAGGAACTTCAGAGATATCATCCCAATATAATTGGGATCTGCATTTTTTTCCGTATAGCGCTTCAAATGGGGCCATCTCAAAACTCGTCTGATATTTGTTGTTGTACGAAAACTCGCAAAGTGGCAATGCATCTTGCCAGCTAGTGCTAAAATTAAGCACTACAACTCTCAGCATATCTTCCAATGTCTGAATCGTCCGTTCTGACTGTCCGTCAGTCTGTGGATGATATGCGGTACTCAGATGTAACTTCGTACCTAGAGCTTGCTGCAGACTCTGCCAGAAGTGCGAAGTAAACCGAGGATCACGGTCGGAGACAATCGACTTCGGCACTCCGTGCAGTCTAACAACTTCCTTGACATAGATATCTGCCATTTGATCAAATCTGTACGTCATCTTGTATGGAATAAAACATGCGGATTTGGTCAGTCGGTCAATCACAACCCAAATCGCATCACAGCCTCGGGAGGAACGTGGTAATTGTGTCACAAAATCCATGGAAATGTGATCCCATTTCCATTCAGGAATGGACAAACTCTGCAACAATCCTCCTGGCTTCTTCCTTTCAGCTTTTACCTGTTGGCAATTCAGAAACTTGGCTACAAATTCAGTAACATCAGATTTCAGTTGTTTCCACCAATACCGTGTCTTTAAATCATCGTACATTTTCCTGCCACCAGGATGAATGCTAAAACGACTGTTGTACGCTTCTGATAGTATTCGCTGTCTTAAATCCGAAACATTCGGCACAACAAGGCGACTATTCACATTCAAAATGCCATTTTGCTCCTGATATTCCGATTGATGTCCCGCTTTAACCATAGCAATCGACTTCTGTATATTCTGATCACCTTTCTGAGCTGCTTTAATTCTCAAAATTGGCTCTGGTTCAGTTTGAATAGTTTATAATCTCATAGGTCTCCGATCTGTCTCAAATACTAATCCAGACAAACAACATTCCTCAATCAAATTTGAGACATCTATTGTAAAGGCCCGAAAATCCTTACTTTGAAAATTGGCGGAAAATTAAAAATTTTCTTTTTAAAGAACTTAAATTGCCTCATTCATAAAATCAACTGATAAATCAAGTTCAATGTTTAAAAATATAGCAGCGGAAGAAAATAAAGTTTGCCAAAAATTACAGTTTAAGAATATTCAACGACTGATAAAATGTTTGAGCATAAAAATATGGCAAGTGCTGAAACTGAGGTCCTCGGGTGTCACTACTGCCGACCCAAGCTGGCTCACTGATCCTGCCCTCGGCCCTGACCTCATCGGTACCTACAACAATCAAGTCTAGTGAGCCTAAAGACTCAGCATGCAAATATCGTAGGTAACGAGTAAATACTGAAGTAAAATGTGCATGGGATAAAATATCATGTCATGAGGCAAACTGAAAATAACTTGTACTGAGAAATTATAATACGTGCATAACTGAACTGAAATCATAGTAAAAATGTTTGCTCCTTGGAGCCCTGTATTGAAATAACCAGTAAAATTTTCTGTTGAGATTATGGTCTACGCCTGTGGCCCCTGCACTAAGCTGAACTGGTCGGTAACTGGCTACCAGGGAGTATAAAACTGAACTGAGCTGGCCGGTCACTGGCGACCGGGTGGTACCAAACTGAACTGATCGGTCACTGGCGACTGAATAAAATAATGCTCCCATCATAGTGAATTGACCACAAGCAATATCGCATAAATCTCAAAATAAGTATTTTCTATTTTCATGCACGTAAAATAATTAACTGGCATAATGAAAATATCCTGTGTATTTTACCAATTGGATTGGATTGGATTGTCCCCAGGCTCGCTGCAACCTAAATGCGTCATGGGAAACATGCAATAGCTTAAACTTGGCCAACTATGCGCTTTAATTTCAAAAATGCGACTATGACGCCTAATGACTTCGTATTTAATCATGACTCCGAACCAACCTGAACCAACACTGAACCAACGTATAATCATGATTAAAATACGATTAAAATACTGAAGTAATGCTTCTAAAATGATGAGGGTTGAAATCTAAGTGAAATGGAGGCCAAAACATGAAACGCTCTTTCGAGAGTCAATTTGGCACATCGCACCGTAAATTCTCGTACGACCTCAAAAATGATCCGAATAACAAACGGTCAAAAACATGACCTTCCCAACTTGAAGGGGCACTGTCCAGTCCAAGGCCATAGGCTAAAAGCCAACCTAGAACTCGAACGAGCTACCGAACCGACACAGCAAGTTGCTGTCCCAAAAATACAGCAACCTTGCTTGGCTTGCTTGCGTCGTTTGCAAGGCTAATGGCTATTGGGGCTTGAACCACCGACCAAAACCTCTCCACAACGTCCCAAGGAATGATTTGAACCATGGCTAAGGGCCCTAGGCCAGCCACAATCCGCATCACACCACAACTCAACCGAAGGGTCCAACCGAGAGCATCTTGTATGCGTGAGGTGTTTAGGCTATGATCGATGTCTCGTGTCGTTCCAGTGGCCATTTGATTGACCATGGCACGATCTAGAAATCTAGGAGCATGGTTTGAACCGTGGCTAAGGGCCATAGGCCAACCAAGATCCATACCAAACCAACCAAACCCGAGGCACAAGTGCTGTCCAACCGAAGGGGCGAGAGGGGAGGGGGCTGTTTTGGATGTTTTGCGTAAAAACCGATGAGCCATGGACCAAGCCACCAAAAGGGCGACTTAGTCACGTCCTAGACATGGTATAGAAGTGATCTAACCATGGCTATAGGCCATTGGGCAACCAAGATCAGATCCCTTCTCCTTGGACAAAAAATCTGAATTTTTGAAGCTCAATATGACACTCATGGGGGATGTGCTGTCATTGACGAATTCTAGTGTGTATGGGGCTGGAACCAACGTTCTATCATGACCCTAACATGTCATAGTACATGTCCATATGCAGATTTGAGCCCCTGGAACGATCCATCCCTGAAATCAAAACAAAACATACCCACACGTGAAGCATGAAAGTCGATAAAAATCTGTGCAGAATTTTCGTTTCTTGTCTACTGAAATTTTCGGTTTTTGCAATGATAAAACCTGATCATGTACTGAAAAATAATTAATAATATGACTTGATTGAGGTTTGAAAGAAATCTAGACATGCCTGGTTTCGTTTCGAAAGAAAATGAACGAAATGACGATGACGCGGCGCGGAGGAGACGGAGTTGCTTCTCTACCTTTCCTTGCTCTCGATTTTCTTCCTAGCTTTCTACTGAATTCCCACGATTTTTAATCTGAAAAGGGCTGCTGAATGGTGTTGATTTCGGTGGTAGGGAGTGGGAGAATAAGTGGTTAAGAGGGTTAGGAGAAGAGGTGCACAATATAAGGGAGAATCAAGACCAAGTCTCCCTCAAATTTGAATTTGAATGGTTGTTTGATATCAACTATTGTTGGGGTGCTTCTAGAATGGTATGGCCGATTATTATCTTGCTAATGTAGACTAGGATAAGCTCTAATAATTAATTAAATGGTGCTCCCAAAATCATAGAATTATCCTACAAATTAAATACCAAGAAAGGGTCAAAGTTTGATGAGTTGGCAAAGAGTTTGTCTAGCCAATAATGGGGTGACCGAAATATTACTAATAAAAATGAGTGGGAAATGTTGATTATTTACTAAATTAATAACTTTAAAAAGCCTCACTAATCCCTTAAATAATTTAGTGAACTAACCCCTTAATTATGCAACTTAAATGGGCTTATTTCTTAATCACCTCAAGTAATTAAATTAAATCCTCAAACCTCCTTTTTAACTTAAATGCACTTACTTGCTAGCTAAATTAACTTCTGAAAATATTTCTCAAATCTTAAATTCTATCTCAAAACTCCAACTCCAGTCCGGACTCACTGAAATAACTGAAATGATAAAGATCAAACTACTGCATGAAATCATAGTATAATTAACTTCCAAGGAATGCATTAAAATAATCATGCAATGAAGTCGATTTAAATTTAAAAATCTAGAATTATGCATGGCTTACGTAGGCTGATTTACAGGTTCTACAATCCTTCCCCCCTTAAAAGAAATTTCGTCCTCGAAATTAGAACTCACCGAATAACTCAGGGTAACGATCTCTCATCTCCGGCTCAGACTCCCACGTAGCTTCCTCCTCAGAATGGTTGAGCCATTTGACTTTGACTCGCTTAACAAGCTTGTTCCGAAGCTTCTTCTCCTGTCTGTCTAGGATCTGCACTGGTCTCTCCTCATAAGATAAGTTCGGGGTAAGCTGCAACGGCTCAAAATTCAGCACATGCGAAGGGTTCGCCATGTACTTTCTCAGCATGGAGACGTGGAACACATTGTGTACTCCGGCCAGATTCGACAGAAGAGCTACACGATAAGCTAGCGTCCCAACTCTGTCAAGGATCTCAAAGGGTCCAATGAATCTCGGACTGAGCTTCCCTTTCTTCCCAAATCTCATGACACCCTTCATAGGTGCCACTTTCACGAAAACATGATCGCCCACTGCAAACTCTAAATCTCTCCTCCGTTGATTTGCATAGCTTTTCTGTCGACTCTGAGCAGTCCTCATCCGATCACAGATCTTGACTACTACATTTGCAGCCTGCTGAACAATTTCTGGACCCAACTCTGCTCTCTCTCCTACTTCATCCCAATGAACAGGAGATCTACACTTACGGCCGTACAAATCTTCATACGGTGCCATACCAATAGAAGACTGGAAGCTGTTGTTATAGGCGAACTCTACCAATGGCAAGTTCGCCTCCCAACTCCCAGAAAAATCAATGACGCAATCACGAAAAAGATCCTCCAAAATCTGAATAACTCGCTCCGACTGCCCATCTGTCTGCGGATGGAAAGCTGTGCTAAACAGCAACTTCGTACCCATGGTCGAATGCAAACTCTTCCAAAAGGAGGAAGTGAATAAAGGGTCTCTGTCAGATACAATCGAAACTGGAATACCATGAAGTCGGACTATCTCCCGGTTATACAACTCTGCATACTGAACCATGGTGAAAGTCGTCTTAATAGGCAAGAAGTGCGCTGATTTGTTAAGACGATCTACAATCACCCAGATGGCATTCGATCCTCTGGCTGACCTCGGCAATCCGGTCACAAAATCCATGGTAATGTTCTCCCACTTCCACTCGGGAATAGGAAGAGGCTTGAGCAAACCTGCTGGTCTCTGATGCTTGGCCTTCACTAACTGGCAAGTCAGGCACTCGGATACAAAACGCCTGATGTCCTTCTTCATCCCTGGCCACCAATACAATAGCTGCAGATCTTTGTACATCTTCGTACTCCCAGGGTGAATGGAGTACGGGGACATGTGGGCCTCTGATAAGATGTCTGCTCGGATAGAATCACTGCTAGGAACCCATATCATGTCTCGGTATCTCACAATACCGTCGATGACTGTATACAAGACACTGCCCTTGGCTTCATCTCTCTTCTTCCATTGTGCCAATTGCTCATCTGCTGACTGTCCACTGCGAATACGGTCCATAAGGGAAGACTGAATGGTCAAGGTTGATAGACGAGGAACTCTACCTCGAGGATAAGTCTCAAGATCAAACCTCTGCATCTCAAACTGAAGAGGTTTCTGAATCGTCAAATGGGCCATCACTGCGGCTTTTCTGCTCAAAGCATCCGCAACTACATTAGCTTTACCCGGGTGGTAGCTAATGTCACAATCGTAGTCTTTCACAAGCTCCAACCAACGCCTCTGACGCATGTTCAGCTCCTTCTGCGTAAAGAAATACTTGAGGCTCTTGTGCTCGGTAAAGATCTGGCACTTCTCTCCATACAAATAGTGCCTCCAAATCTTCAAGGCAAAAACTACTGCGGCCAACTCTAGATCATGGGTGGGGTAGTTCTTCTCGTGGATTTTCAGCTGTCGAGAAGCATATGCTATCACTCTCCCATGCTGCATCAATATTGAGCCAAGACCGAGCTTCGAAGCATCGGTATACAGAACAAACTCGCCGGGTCCTGACGGTGTGGCCAAAACTGGTGCTGAAATAAGAGCTTGCTTCAAAGTATCGAAGCTCTTCTGACATTCATCGCTCCACACAAACTTCACATTTTTCTTGGTCAGTGCTGTGAGTGGAACGGCAATGGAGGAGAATCCCTGAATGAACTTTCTGTAATATCATGCTAGCCCAAGAAAACTGCAGATCTCGGATGCATTCTGAGGCACAACCCAATATCTGACTGCTGCAACTTTTGCTGGGTCTACCTCAATACCACTGCTAGAAACAATGTGGCCTAAAAACGCCACCTTCTCTAACCAGAATTCGCATTTACTAAACTTTGCGAATAGTTTGTGCTTCTGCAATGTCTGGAACACTGTGGTCAGATGTCTGCTGTGATCCTCATGATTCTTGGAGTAGACGAGGATGTCGTCTATGAACACTATCACAAAATGATCAAGTTACGGCTGAAATACACGATTCATGAGATCCATGAAGATCGCTGGCGCATTCGTCAGACCGAACGGCATCACAAGGAACTCGTAGTGACCATAACGAGTCCTGAAAGCAGTCTTGGAAACATCAGCATCTGTCACCCTCAACTGGTGATAACCGGAACGCAGATCTAGCTCCCTACAACTGGTCAAACAGATCCTCAATCCTCGGCAGGGGGTATTTATTCTTCACTGTAACCTTGTTCAACTCCCGATAGTCAATGCAAAGCCTCATCGAGCCATCCTTCTTCTTCACAAATAAGACCGGCGCGCCCCATGGTGAAAAGCTCGGGCGAACGAACTCCTTGTCGAGAAGTTCCTGAATCTGCTTCTTAAGCTCTGCCAACTCTGTCGGTGCTAATCGGTACGGCGCTTTGGATATCGGAGCCGTACCTGGCATAAGCTCGATGGAAAACTCCACCTCTCTCTCGGGTGGCATACCAGAGACGTCTTCGTGAAAAAAGTCTAAGAAATCTCTGACAATCGGAACATCTGAGGCTGACTGGTTGGGTTCCTCGGGGACAGATAAAAAGGTTGCTAGAAACGCCCGACACCCTGTATGCATGAGCTTCCTAGCCTGAACATATGGAATAATGCGCGGTAAAGGAAAGTACCTGTCCAGCTCAAATAAGAACTGCTCCATTCCAGGCGGTCGGACGAGGACAGATCTCCGCAGGAAGTCTATCAACACTCTGTTCTTCAATAGCCAGTCCATCCCTAGGATAATGTCAAATTCCGGCATCGGTAGCACAATCAGATCCGCATAAACAAGATTACCGTGCAGCTCAAGGTCTATATCTCGGATAACATTGGTAGCTGCCATCTCCTCGCCTGA
Source organism: Primulina eburnea (assembly GCF_022965805.1). Taxonomy (NCBI): domain Eukaryota; kingdom Viridiplantae; phylum Streptophyta; class Magnoliopsida; order Lamiales; family Gesneriaceae; genus Primulina; species Primulina eburnea. The sequence continues at coordinate 22,244,131 of NC_133108.1, read as the reverse complement.
CGGCAACACTACTGAAAAGTCTATGTCTAGCCCAATGGTCTTGATCTTGAGAAAATTTGCAAAGACCTCCGAAATAAACGAGTGAGTGGCCCCTGAATCTATCAAGGCCTTGGTAGCGGAACCAGATATAAAAATTCTTCCTGAAAGATCGGAACTCTAAGTTGAATCCAATAGCTACAAGAACTAAACTTATAGACATGCTAAGGTCAAAGTTCTTCTAACTTAAATCCCCAAACTAATACTGAGTAGAGCATGCAATCCTATCGCGGTTCTAAGTTCAAATCTAAATCCCAATTCCCAAAACACGGAAATTCAAATGATAACTTAAAGCTTAAAGGTACCTGTCAATAACATAGTCTCCGGGTTTGTTTCCGCGGCATGAAGAGCAAAAACTCTGCCTTGATTAGGCAGATTCCTCTGGGGGCACTGCAGCAACATGTGGTCTGGACTGCCACACTTGAAGCACTTTCCTAAGCCAGACATACATGCTCCAGGATGGCGGCGTGAGCACCTGGGACAGACTGGGTGCTCATAAGTCCTCGGGGCTGGACGTCCCTGCTGCTGCTGCTGGCCTCGGTTTCTCGGCGGTCCATGAAAAGGCCTTTTATTCTTCTGCTGATGCTGATGAGGAGGAGGGCGGTGTGGTGCCTGGACTGGGCGCTTGCCCTGGCGATCCCTCTCGATATCCCGCAGGTCCTGCTCTGCGGCTAGGGCTTTGGAGACATCAATCTCATAAGTAGCAGGGTCAGACACCCTAACATCCCAGCGCAAGATCGGCCGAAGACCCACCAGGAAATGCTTCAACTTGGCCTTGGCATCATTCGCAATCAGGGGCACAAAGTGACAGCCCCTCTCGAACTTACAGATGAACTCCATAACCGTCATATCCCCCTGTCTCAGACTCATGAACTCGGTGGTCAACCTGGTGCGAACCTCCTCAGCAAAATACTTGGAGTAGAAAACCTCCGTAAAGCGTGTCCATGAAAGTGTAGCCAAGGTCAGGGCTACCGACGCTCCTTCCCACCATAAGCGGGCGTCTCCAGTGAACAAATAGGTGGCACATCGGACTCGGTCTGCGTCTCCCAGCTCCATAAACTCGAAGATGACCTCGAGGGATTTGATCCATCCCTCGGCAATCATTGGGTCAGACGTCCCAGAAAACTCCTTTGGACGCATTTTCATGAATCGCTCGTAAACAGCCTCTGGCCCTGTCGGCCTTGTCACCACAGCATTGTTCTCCGCAAACTGTGCGAAGAACTGTGTCATCCCAGCTAGCATCTGGGCACTCATGTAAGGTGGGGGCGGTGGTGGAGGTGGTGGAGGAGGAGGAGGTGTCTGCCTCTCTTGTCTCTGATCGTCATCGTCCTCGCGACGGTGCTCGCCACCACCTCTCGGGCATCCTACTTGACGTCTATGGGGCATACTGTTCCAACATAACCCATACGTAACTAACATGCATAATTCCATAATTTATTTTAAATGAACACTGAAATACTGAAAATCTGGTCGAAATTATTTCATGGAAGCATGCTATCAAAATAATTCATGATTTAAATAAAATGCTGAAATGTAAAACTTACAGACCGAAGGTGTGGCTTCGTGAGCTTCTCGTGGTCAGTAGTAGTGTAACCCTTTACAAGAACCTGGCTCTGATACCAACTGTAAAGGCCCGAAAATCCTTACTTTGAAAATTGGCGGAAAATTAAAAATTTTCTTTTTAAAGAACTTAAATTGCCTCATTCTTAAAATCAACTGATAAATCAAGTTCAATGTTTAAAAATATAGCAGCGGAAGAAAATAAAGTTTTCCAAAAATTACAGTTTAAGAATATTCAACGACTGATAAAATGTTTGAGCATAAAAATATGGCAAGTACTGAAACTGAGGTCCTCGGGTGTCACTACTGCCGACCCAAGCTGGCTCACTGATCCCCGCCCTCGGTCCTGACCTCATCGGTACCTACAACAATCAAGTCTAGTGAGCCTAAAGACTCAGCATGCAAATATCGTAGGTAACGAGTAAATACTGAAGTAAAATATGCATTAGATAAAATATCATGTCATGAGGCATACTGAAAATAACTTGTACTGAGCAATTATAATACGTGCATAACTGAACTGAAATAATAGTCAAAATGTTTGCTCCTTGGAGACCTGTACTGAAATAACTGGTAAAATTTTCAGTTGAGATTATGGTCTACGCTTGTGGCCCCTGCAATAAGCTGAACTGGTCGGTAACTGGCTACCGGGGAGTATAAAACTGAACTGAGCTGGCCGGTCTCTGGCGACCGGGTGGTACCAAACTGAACTGATCGGTCACTGGCGACCGAATAAAATAATGCTCCCATCATAGTGAATTGACCATAAGCAATATCGCATAAATCTCAAAATAAGTATTTTCTATTTTCATGCACGTAAAATAATTAACTGGCATAATGAAAATAACCTGTGTATTTTACCAACTGGATTGGATTGGATCGTCCCCAGGCTCGCTGCAACCTAAATGCGTCATGGAAAACATGCAATAGCTTAAACTTGGCCAACTATGCGCTTTAATTTCAAAAATGCGACTATGACGCCTAATGACTTCGTATTTAATCATGACTCCGAACCAACCTGAACCATAACTGAACCGACGTATAGTCATGATTAAAATACTGAAGTAATGCTTTTAAAATGATGAGGGTCGAAATCTAAGTGAAATGGAGGCCAAAACTTGTAACGCTCTTTCGAGAGTCAATTTGGCACATCGCACCGTAAATTCTCGTACGACCTCAAAAATGATCCGAATCACGAAAGGTCAAAAACATGACCTTCCCAACTTGAAGGGGCACTATCCAGTACAAGGCCATAGGCTAAAAGCCAACCGAGAACTCGAACGAGCCACCGAACCGACACAGCAAGTTTCTGTCCCAAAAATACAGCAACCTTGCTTGGCTTGCTTGCGTCGTTTGCGAGGCTAATGGTCATTGGGGCATGAACCACCGGCCAAAACCTCACCACAACGTACCAAGGAATAATTTGAACCATGGCTAATGGCCCTAGGCCAGCCACAATCCGCATCACACCATAACTCAACCGAAGGGTCCAACCGAGAGCATCTTGTATGCGTGAGGTGTTTAGGCTATGATCGATGTCTCGTGTCGTTCCAGTGGCCATTTGATTGACCATGGCACGATCTAGACATCTAGGAGTATGGTATGAACCGTGGCTAAGGGCCATAGACTAACCTAGATCCATACCAAACCAACCAAACCCGAGGCACAAGTGCTGTCCAACCGAAGGGGCGAGAGGGGAGGGGGCTGTTTTGGATGTTTTGCGTAAAAACCGATGAGCCATGGACCAAGCCACCAAAAGGGCGACTTAGTCACATCCTAGACATGGTATAGAAGTGATCTAACCATGGCTATAGGCCCTTGGGCAACAAAGATCAGATCCCTTCTCCTTGGACAAAAAATCTGAATTTTTGAAGCTCAATATGACACTCATGGGGGATGTGCTGTCATTGACGAATTCTAGTGTGTATGGGGCTGGAACCAACGTTCTATCATGACCCTAACATGTCCTATTACATGTCCATATGCAGCTTTGAGCCCCTGGAACGATCCATCCCTGAAATTGAAACAAAACATACCCACACGTGAAGCATGAAAGTCGATAAAATCTGTGCAGAATTTTCGTTTCTTGTCTACTGAAATTTTCGGTTTTTGCAATGATAAAACCTGATCATGTACTGAAAAATAATTAATAATATGACTTGATTGAGGTTTGAAAGAAATCTAGACATGCCTGGTTTCGTTTCGAAAGAAAATGAACGAAACAACGACGACGCGGGGCGGAGGAGACGGAGTTGCTTCTCTACCTTTCCTTGGTCTCGATTTTCTTCCTAGATTTCTACTGAATTCCCACGATTTTTAATCTGAAAAGGGCTGCTGAATGGTGTTGATTTCGGTGGTAGGGAGGGAGAGAATAAGTCGTTAAGAGGGTGAGGAGAAGAGGTGCACAATATAAGGGAGAATCAAGACCAAGTCTCCCTCAAATTTGAATTTGAATGGTTGTTTGATATCAACTATTGTTGGGGTGCTTCTAGAATGGTATGGCCGATTATTAGCTTGCTAATGTAGACTAGGATAAGCTCTAATAATTAATTAAATGGTGCTCCCAAAATCATAGAATTATCCTACAAATTAAATACCAAGAAGGGGTCAAAGTTTGATGAGTTGGCAAAGAGTTTGTCTAGCCAATAATGGGGTGATCCGAAATATTACTAATAAAAATGAGTGGGAAATGTTGATTATTTACTAAATTAATAACTCTAAAAAGCCTCAATAATCCCTTAAATAATTTAATGAGCTAACCCCTTAATTATGCAACTTAAATGGGCTTATTTCTTAATCACCTCAAGTAATTAAATTAAATCCTCAAACCTCCTTTTTAACTTAAATGCACTTACTTGCTAGCTAAATTAACTTCTGGAAATATTTCTCAAATCTTAAATTCTATCTCAAAACTCCAACTCCAGTCCGGCCTCACTGAAATAACTGAAATGATAAAGATCAAACTACTGCATTAAATCATAGTATAATTAACTTCCAAGGAATGCATTAAAATAATCATGCAATGAAGTCGATTTAAATTTAAAAATCTAGAATTATGCATGGCTTACGTAGATTGATTTGCGGGTTCTACACCTATCGTCGATAAGGATAACGAACATACCTTTCGACTCAGTGCATCGGCTGCTGCATTAGATTTCCCCGGATAGTATTTGATTTCACAATCGAAGTCTTTCAATAAATCAAGCCATCTTCGCTGTCTCATATTCAACTCTGACTGTGAAAACAGATATTTCAAGCTTTTATGATCAGAATAGATTTCGAATTTATCACCGTAGAGGTAATGTCGCCATATCTTCAAAGCAAAGACTATGGCTGCCAATTCAAGATCATGAATTGGATAACGAGATTCATGGGATTTCAATTGTCTCGAGGCATAAGCGATAACATGTCCTCGTTGCATCAACACACAGCCCAATCCCCGGTGAGATGCATCGCAATAAACCACAAAGTCACCAGTACCTGAAGGAATTGTCAACACAGGCGCACTGGTCAATCTTTTCTTCAGTTCAAGAAAACTGGTCTCACATTCTTCAGACCAAACAAATGGAGCATTCTTCTGAGTCAACTGTGTAATCGGTTTGGCAATACTCGAAAAATCTTTAATGAATCGACGATAATATCCTGCCTAAACCCATAAAACTGCGTATCTCGGGTACAGATGTCGGTCTTGGCCACGAAATCACTGCCTCAACCTTACTGGGATCAAGTGATATCCCGTCTCCTGATATAATATGATCCAGAAATACCACATGTTTCAACCAGAACTTACATTTCGACAATTTAGCATATAACTTCTCCGCCCTCAAAATTCGCAGCACAGTTCTCAAATGTTCAGCATGCTCCATCACATTCTTTAAATAAATCAAAATATCATCGATGAAGATAATCACGAAATCATCGAGATATTTCTGAAAGACTCGATTCATTAATCCCATAAATACTGCCGGTGCATTCGTCAAACCAAACGGCATGACAATAAATTCATAGTGTCCATACCTAGTTCTGAATGTTGTCTTTGAGATATCAGACTCCCTGACTCTCAATTGATGGTATCCAGATCTCAGGTCGATCTTGGAATACACTGAAGAACCCTGCAACTGATCAAACAGATCATCAATGCGAGGCAATGGATATTTATTCTTTACCGTTGCCTTGTTCAGTTGCCGGTAGTCTATACAAAGTCTCATTGATCCGTCTTTCTTCCTCACAAACAGTATTGGAGCACCCCAAGGAGATACACTCGGTCTGATATACCCCTTGGCAAGTAAATCCTCCAACTGTTCTTTCAACTCTTTCAATTCGATCGGTGCCATTCGGTATGGAGCTCTCGAAATCGGAACTGTTCCTGGCATCAATTCAATACTGAAATCGATCTCTCGTATCGGAGGCAATCCAGGAATCTCATCTGGAAAGACATCATCAAACTCACACACCATTGGCAAATCCGCCAATGGTGGACTCGATTTCAGTAAATCAACTGAATAAACCAAAAATCCATCCGCTCTTTTTTGCAATAATCGAGTCATATTCATAGCAGATATCAAAGGAATTCTTGCACGAGAACCCTTACCATAAAATTTCCACTCCTCAGCCATCTCAGGTCTCAATCGAACAATTTTGTGGAAACAATCGACTGTAGCTCTGTACTTGGTCAACGTATCCATACCGATAATACAATCAAAGTCAGATATCCCAAGCACAATACAGTCCAACTCAATCGTATGCCCATCGTACTGCAGTATACTAGATTTAACAGATTTCACTGACATCAAACCTGTCCCTAACGGAGAAGAGACAGACACTACCGCAGACAATGATTCAATAGGTAACGCATGACTCAATGTAAATCTCTCAGAAATAAAAGTATGCGATGCACCAGTATCAATCAACACATATGCAGGATAACCAGAAATAAAACAGTTACCTGCCACGACATCATCAGGTGCATCCTGTGCCTGCTCCTCAGTCAAAGCGAATATTCGGGCCTGCTGTCTAAGAGGCTGGCTCGCTGTCTGGCTCCCTCTTGGCCTCGGCTGTGACTGGGTAGGCGGTGCTGGCTGAAAAGAATGAACAGCAGAAGATCGTCTTCCTGTTGGAGCCACTGATCCAGACGACTCAGCGGCCTGGGATCCCTGGGCACCTCTCTGGGGACATACTTGGGCGAAGTGTCCCTAATGATTACAAATGCGGCAGTTGCCGAACACTCCTCGGCATTGCTCGGTGGAATGCTTCCCTCCACAAGTGCTACAGTAGGGTCCTGTATAACTCTGGCCCTGACCAGTCTGTCTAGAGCCACTCGAACTGGATGAGCTACTTCCAGCTTTTTGAATTTCTTCCCCTTAGCTTTCAGGAAATCTTTCTTCCCACTACCACTGCCGCTCTCAAATTGGGGAGCTGGTGGAGGCAGCTGTGATCTCGGTGCTGAAGGCACAAATGAAGACTCTCTCTGTCTCATTAAACCGGCTTCGGCTCCCTTGGCTCGGTTCAAGGCATCGGTGAAATTGTTTGGCCTCCCGGTATTCACCAAGGTAAAGATTTTAGGATTTAGGCCATTTATGAACTGGTCCGCAACGGCCTCATCATGTTCAGCCACATGAGGAGCAAATCAGAGCAGTGTAGAGAACTTAGCCACATATTCCTCAATGTTTAACTGGCCCTGTCTCAAGTTTGCAAATTCGGCTCCCTTGTCCTTCCTATACGATACTGGAAAGAACCTTTGATAAAATTCAACCTTAAACACATTCCAGGTAATGGCCGTACCTCGTTGTTCCAATGCCCGTTTCGTTGTGATCCACCAGTTTTTGGCAACGTCATGCAGCTGGTGTCCGATCAGTTTCACCCTCTTCTCATTAGTATATTCCAAAGATTTGAACATCATTTCAATATCGTCCAACCAACTCTCACATTTCACGGAATTCTCCGTACCTTTTAAAGTCGGTGGATGGAAGTACTGAAACCTTTTCAGCAATTCCTCCATAGGAGTAGCTGTCACATCCATGGGAGGATTCGAGGTACTCCCCTGTTCTGGCACTCTTCTCGGAGGAATATCTGATAATTAAAGGGGTTAGTAATTCCAAATACCACTTACCAGTTTCAATCCTCCTCGGATCATCTTACAGCTGATCCATTCCAAATAATACACAATACCATATCAAAATCAGATATTCAGGCAAATATGTATTAAAACAGGAATTCATGCTAGTAATCAAAAGCAGAGAAGAAAACACATTCTACCCCGCTCACTAGCTCCTATCTCAATCAAAAGGATCTATCGCTCTGATACAACCTGTTGTGGGGACCCGGACGCTAATCATGTTCTTAATCATCCTTTAGACTAATTAATCAATTATAATAAACAGGGTCTAAATTTAATTTTTTTTAAAATAATGCGGAACGTAGTGACATAAAACATATATACATCTCAGTATATAAAAGTACTAGTCCTGTACCACATACATTTATTCAACTAAGGTTTAACATCTAATGTCAAGTGTCCAAACCCTATCTCTAATCCAAGTCCGGAGCCTCCACTCTAATCACGATCTCTCCTCATCTCCTGGACCCTGAACCTGTCCCACCTGTTGTCAAGTACACATACAAACAAGAAAACAGCCGGATAACTCCGGTGAGAATATAATCCCAGTGTAAATCAATGAACATGCAATCATATAAACAATATAAAGCATGTAACAGGTAACAATAATCAGTATCAAAATCTGGAACATAACTAATATCAAACTGTCGACAATACTCGTAGTTACACAATTTAGACTAGACTCAATCCTCGTCTAGGGATCCCGATTTCCAGACATTTGCATTCCATATCAACCAACAGTAATAGAAAAGATTCCAGTTCTATCCACGTCGATATAGTATCGATCATCAGTAATAGAAGAAGCTCTGTTTCTATCCACATCGGTATAATATCGATCACCAATAATAGAAGAAACTCCGATTCTATCCACATCGATATGACATCGATCAACAGTAATAGAAGAAGTTATAATTCTATTCACATCGATACAGTACCGATCACCAGTAATAGAAGGAGCTATAATTCTATCCACATCGATAGCCAATTATCCGGTGACAGACTATGTCACTACCGCCAATACACTATCTCATGACATCGTGCAATGTGCCCGTGGCGATCCCACCACTATTAGGCACTTCTGTCATAAGATTACTCGACTAATACCTGTTGTCTATATATCAAGAGAACAAGTAGTCTGATACCTGTTATCTATATATCAAGAGAACAAGTATATTAATCAAATACATGCAATATCAATGCAATAAAATAAAGTATGTGATTTAGGGAAACTCAAGTCTAAACCGACTCAAGTCGATCTCCCAATACACATTGACTTATACCAGTTCCCTAGTACTACCAAAGGTTTAGGGTTTACCTTCGTCCGTCGACAGCCCTTTGATGTCGATTGCCTTGAAACTCAGGCGCCGCTACGCTACTACTCCTGGCAGCTCTTGGCTATCGCTCGACCAACAACTAACCCTAGAAACCTTCCAAATCCTCTCAACTATGAGGCAAAATCATGAATTGGCAAGTCACAAATGAGAAATCCGAGCACTATTTATAGGCCATGTTCGGATCCTCCGAACAACACTTCGGAACGTCCGAACGCTACGTGTCCATTGGCTCTTGACAGCTCATGATCGGATCCTCCGATCATACACTTCGGACCGTCCGAACATGCATGGAAAATGACGTGTCGATCAACACTTGACACCTATGATCGGATTCACCGAACTACACTTCGGATCGTCCGAACTCTTCGGTGCTTCCGAACCCTCTTCGGTCCGTCCGATCATGACCATAGCCAAAATTACACCTTAAACCTTCTTAATCACCATTACTCCGTTAATTACCCAATTTGGAATTCGGGCTACTACATATATATACACACCAACGTACATGCAGCAAGGCAAATGGCGCACCCTTCACGCAACACGTCTCGCGCATATGCGCGACCTTCTTCCGCGCATATGCACGAGGCAATATAGCCTGGCGCGTGTGTACACGGCATCTCGCGCATATGCACACACACCTCTTCCGCGCATATGCGCGAGGAATTCTTCACAACTCTCGGGTTGTCTCGCGCACATGCGCGGATACACGTCGCGCATATGCGCGAGGCTCTCTAAATGTTCCGCGCATATGTGCCCGGCTGGTCGCGCATATGCGCGAGAGCTCTTCCTCGCACATACATGTTTTTTACACATTATCTCAAATCGTGTCCCGATTAATCCTTTCATAATCATATCAAATTTTAAATCAATAATTACAGATTACTAGGATTAAATTTCCGGGCATTAGATGAGCTTTATCAGTTATAATATCAGAAAATTTTGAACCAAATTCAATACTTATTTGAATAGGAATTATTTTCCCTTTTTCAATCATATGACCAAAAAAACGAATATTAGTTTGAAATAAAATCATTTTGGATTTTGAAATAACAAGACCATTTTGAATAACAATATTTTTAAAAATATCTAAATGTTTAAAATGTGTTTCAATATCAATTTTAAAATACTAAGATATCATCTATATAAACAATTATAAAATTGCTATATGAATAAAAAATATCATTCATAATCTGTTGAAATTCTGAAATGGCATTTTTATGTCCAAATGACATTACTGTCCATTCATAATGTCCTATTGGAACATTAAAGCGGTTTTATATCTATCAGATTATTTTATTTGAATCTGCCAAAATCTTGATTTTAAATCAAATTTTGAAAAATATGATTGCATGTACTAATCTGTCTAATAAATCTTTTTTATTAGGAATAGGATGTCTAATCTATTTCAAAACCTTATCAAGGGGTTTATAGTTTATGACTAATCTAGGAACACCTCTTTCCTGCTCAGAATGTTTATTAACATAGAAAGCAATACATGACCAAGGAGATTGAGAAGGTTTTATTAAACTTTTATCTAGTAAAGAATGAATTTTATTCTTACATAATTCTAAATATTCTAAATTCATCTGAAAAGGACGAGCCTTGGTAGGAATATTTTTCTCATTAAAATTCTCTTTATATGGAATAAATATAATATGCTTCTTTCTATTCCAAAAAGCATTTGGAAGATCATTACATATTTCTAATCAAAATTTATTATAAATAATTTTAATTTTCTCCTGTAATTTAAGATTTTATAATTTATCATCTATTGTAAGAAAATTTATTTCTTCTTTTAAAGAATTTATTTTATTGGTTTTTCTTTCAATCTGTTCTTGTAATTCATTTAAAATTCTATGAACATGTTTAGTTATAAACTGAAAAGAAATATGATTACCTTGATAAGTTCCTATAATACATATTTCATCAACATAGGTGAATGGATAAATTTGATAAATAAAAGGAAGACCAAGTATAAGTTGACTAGAAATATTTGAATACAGTTTTTATCTTTGCAAATATAAGTTTTTGGTAATTTATAGTTTACTTCTAATGGTTCTCCTCCTGCATGAGAAAGAGAATGAGTAGTTTTATGAAAATATTTAGTAGGAATTAATCCTTCCTGTATAACATTTAAATCTGCACCACTATCTATCATAATAATGAAATTTCTCTTATATGAGTTATCAATTAATAAAGGAATTTTAGTATAACATTTTTGAGATTTTATCATACTTAAAACAGGTAAATGTTTTTTATTTGAATCAATATCAGGGAAAGAACTATCTTGAATATTTTCAAAACTTTCAGTATTATTAACTGAATTATTAGTTTCAATAATTGAAATAAGATAATTTAAATTATTATTGTTATGTTGTAAAATTTTTACTTTTTCATTAAGATTTTCTATTTCTTTAACTAAATCATGTATAGTAACTGGATTTTGTTGACTATATTTTCTCTGTAAAAGATTTTTTATTTCTTTCGTAGAATAAGCTTGTTCTTGTTTGACAAGAATGTTATTATTGCTTGTTGAAGCAGTATTTTCCATTTGATCAATAATTGTAGATTTCAATATTGGATCCTTGATCATTTTAAGGATTTCTAAAATATTATTATTAGTTAAAACATTTATGTTTAAGTCTTGAAATTGAGACATAAATTTATAAAAATCATCATTTTTATTATGATTTTCCTCTATAGGATTAATACAAGATTTTCTTGTATACAGTTATTACATTCTTCTAAATCAAAATATCTGATTCATTATCTATAATTTCTTCGGAATTATATGATTATGAAGAATTCTCAATTTCACTATCAGAATTATTATTAGAATCCATTATTATTTTAAATAATATTGCTTTTATATTTTCATCTATATCTAAATTATTAATTTTATTTTTAGCCCAACATTGATTAGCATAATGTCCTGACTTTTTACATTTTCTACAAATTATTAATTTATTTTTAAATTTTTCTTCTAATAATTTTTCTATATCAGAAACAGAAGATTTAAATTTAAAATTCTTTATATCAAGAGGAGATTGAATAGATGAAGTTGCAATAGAAACAATATTAGTTGGTGGTTCTTGTATATGAACATCTGGTTTAATTTGATTAATGGCTAAAATAATTTTATCAACACGATCTTTAAGAGAATTTGTTGAGGATCGGGTTGAGTTTAGAAGGGGGGGTTGAATAAACTCAATGGCCAACTTATAAAATTCTTTTGAATGATGTGCTAAAATCCTGTTAGAGATAACGATTCTTGTTCAAGTATAAAGACCAGCAGATCACAAAATAATGTGTGGAAAACGATCTGTTGGTTAGTTGGTGAAAAATAAAGCCGAAAAGCAGTAGATAGCACAAGAATTGTTTCTGGAAGTTCGAAGATAAATCTTCTACGTCTCCCCTTCTTCTGTTTCCAGAAGGTATCACTAAAAGACTTTGGTGAATACAGCACAACAATTGTACACACCCACTTCAATAGGACTTGCCTTTCGCCTATTGAAACTCTTAACTTTACAAGTCAACTTCTTGAATAATCCCAACTTCTGGAAAAGACTCTTTTCCAGTTACAAATTCTTCTATCAATGAATTGATAAAATGAATAGCTTAAGAAGATATGACTGAAGTAGCTAGCACAATATGATCTCAATGATCAACAATATGCAATGAAGCGTGTGCTGTCTTTTTCAGTGTTGAGCTCTTTCAAATAACTGAAAGTTCTAACAATTGCTCAGATGATGTATTTCAATTCAGATAGTTGTTCAATGCTTCGGTGGTCTTTCACATAATCGTTCATCTCCATATATAGGCTCTATTCAACGTTTTAAAAAACTGAACGGCTCTTTTCTTTTGGTGGTACAAATTTATTGCTAAAAATGGACCCTGCAGAATACATCAAAAGTAATCAGTTGCAGTTCATACCAAAAATGGTATACCGTCTTAAATGTTCTTGTATAGCATTTAATGGCATTTAATGAAGCAATAAATGCTGCTATCATGTTAATAGATCAACGGTATTTTTAGAGATTCTTGAGATACGCAAGATTCTGTTAGTGTATATTTCGAATTTTTTATCCTTCTCGTTCTGGTTTTAGCTAAGAAATTATTCGAGCAAGTTTTAGCGTGATACCAGTACTTCTGTTTTGCAACGTCTACTGGTTCTACTGGTTTTGTACTAATCTAATCATCTACTGGTTTTTCCTTAGCGTCTCCATTCCAACAATTTTGCGCGATACACGTACTTCTGTTTTGGAACGTCTACTGGTTCTACTGGTTTTGTACTAATCCAACATCTAATGGTTTTTCCTTAGCATCTCCACAATAATTTTAATTCTAACAATTTCCCCCTTTGTGGTGATGCCAAAACCTAGATGTTCTGTGTTAATAAAATCGAGATAAGAGCTGATTAGATAATCAAAACAATTTATATCCAAAGAAAATCACGTAAAGCGTGAATATAAGTTAGTTAATAAAAACACAAAGAAAAGATTAGTTTGTTCCAATATCCCTGAAGGTAGCTTGATCTGGATTTTGATCCCTTCCAGTTGGTCTGCTGCTACTTGCTCTAGTTCTATCATCTTCCCCCTTTTTGGCATCATCAAGAATGACCCTAGCAAGTAATTCATCCATCCTCCCAGGTAAGTTGTGAATGCCATTTGTCAGCATCTCTAGATAAGGAGTCTGATTGGAAACTCGATCATTAATAGCAGTGAGCGTTTGAGATTGAGAATCAATCTTGGCATCCATCAGGTCCATGGTGGTGGAGATTGATCGAAACATTTCATCATGCTCGGTGATTCTGGTAAATATATCAGATTGAGCAAGCGCGATCTGACTGGCATTTCTGGTTATGACCTGTCGAAATACGATGATCTCAGCATGCATTTTACTCAGAGATTCCGCAGTGGTCTGTATTTCCTTAGACATGCGTTCTCGGAAGAATTGAGCATCATGAATTTCGGCGGCATTTTCATAAGATATCCGCTCGACCACGTCTGAAAGATTTACAAGATCCCTTTGGAGAGCATCAATTTGTAATTCTAGATCAAATGGTTCCACAGCTGGGGAAGGAGTCCTTGCTCGCAATCTTTGTCTCATTTCCTCCAGTCGGGCAATACGCTCAGGAGACTGTAAGAAGGAATAGAGAATTGTGCAGCTTCTGCTTGAGTTGTAACAACTGGTTCTGGTTCAGCAGAAGGTCCTTCTGAAGTAGTAGACTGTTCTGTTGGCCCTTCTTCTGGTTGCGGCAAAGCAGCAGTAGGAACAGAAACAGCTTGTGGCTCAACAACAGAGGATGAAGTATGCAACAAAGTTGCCATCTCAGCTTGGTGAGCTTCTGAAAATTGCTCAAGTGCTGGAAGAGAAGATGAAGCAGTAGTCATAACAGTAGCACTGGCAGCAGCAGTTGCATTAGCAGAAGCAGATTCTGGAGAAGGATCAGTAGAAGCAGGAATAGCTTGAAGCAATTCATCTTGTGCCGTTTGGGTCGGCACAATCGATTTGATTACCTCATCAACAGAGGCCAGATCTTGTACAGAGATCAGAGACGAAGATTGAGTAGGAACTTCTACTGGGACAGGAGTACTAGAGACCTTGACTTCAGGAGAAGCTTCGGTCGGTTCCTCAACTGTCTGACTCTTCAATATTGCAGAAACAGAGGGAAGACTGAACTTTGGAGGCCGAGAAAAGCCTTTTTCCTTATTAGCAATTTGTTCAGAGAGAATTTTCAGCTGCTCTGACAAAATTTGAATAACATTCTGATGGAGAAAATCAGTAGGACTTGCAGAGTAAAAGTTTGACTTTAAGGTTTTCATAACATTGTCCATCTTCTGCATTTTGAATTTTTCCAGAATGTAATTGCGACGATTTATAGCCTCTATCACATTCCGTGTCCCGACAGCATCAAAAACTCTTTTCTCATTGGCTATTGTTTGAGCATAAACACCAGTAGTTTTCAAAAATGTGATTGGATGGTAGACTGTAGCCAATCGTCAAAAAATTTCATATCTTCTCTGGTGGAGACCTCAATTTCTTCCAGATGTAGATTTATTGATGTTTGGATTGAGGAGGGAGCCACCTGTGATTCAGACAATTAAGTAACCTTACCTTTCCCTTTTTCAGAGGTGGCGGAGACTGCTGATTTAAAAGCAGAAGAACCAACAGCTGGTTCTCGAATGACCAAACTAGAACTTGGTCTAAAGCTTTGAGCAGGTGAAGGCCCTGATTCAATAGGTTTGGCTTTGGTGGATGGAACAACAAATGAAAAAACTTGGCGGAGAGGAACATTCTCCAGTTCAGAAAGAACTGTTGTTTTCTTGATGCGAATTGTTGTGCGAGACTTCTTCTTAGCTGGGGTGGGAGGCAGTGAAGCTTGCTGAGTGGGTGCTGCTGATTCTCCAGATTCTGTTTTGTCAGAATCAGTCAAGACCACAACTCTTTTTTGTTTAATTTTCTTCTGCCCCTCAGTTTTAGATTCTCCAATTTCCTTCTTAATGGCCACAAACTCACCAACGGTTAGCTTTGGCCTTAAAGCAAGCACGCTATCAGCATTAGTCATTGTTACGGAAGAACCATCCTCTTCTGATGTTCCGGGAAAACCAGCATATTTCAACATTGTACTGATTTGTACAGCAAAACCGGTACTTTTCCTGAGAATCATATCCTTCATGACTCGAAACAGAAAACGTCCCCAGTCGACTTTCTTTTCTGATGTGATGGCCACCATCACTTGAACCTTTTCTTTTGTTAGTTTATCAAAGGTTCCAGCCTTAAATAACAAGGCTTTGGCTACTATATCGACGAGTACCTGGTACTCAATCTTCAGTAGCTTTTTAAAGCAAGAGGGTGAAAGTTCTTCTCCAGTGGCTGAAAAATTGGTCAAGGCGATTGACATGTCTTCCTTTGAAATGTCCGAGAGCTCGGAAAGTCCAGAAATCGGTAGGAAGAAGGTAGAACCCAGAAGTGCAGCATCAATAGAGATCGATGCATCTCCCTGTGTATAGGTAATCTTGCCTTCCACAACTTCTGCTTTGGCATAGAAGTCCAGAAGAACAGACTTGTAGATGACAGCAGGTGATTCCAAAAACATGCGAAGCCCTGACTTTTCCAATGATTTAAACATCTTAACAAGATTCTCATCCTTGATAGTGAGAACAGAAACAAAATTCACCTGATAAGCATTCAAAGTATATGCTGCGGCAACTTTGTTGAATTTGAAAGAGAATATAAGTATGTTAGCAGTAGATGCGAGAAAGCAGTAGAAACAAGGAAATAATCTGAGTTCCTAAAGCGTAGTGAAGAAGAAAAGAAAATGAACGGTTAAAGTTAAATATACAGCCGTCAGTGAACATAGGGACACGTGTCGATATGTCAGGAGAGAGAGAGACAAGAGTGTCAGTTACTCTACTCATTTCAAAATATTTTGTAAAAAAATTGGCGGGCTGTCCGAGGCGGTCGCTAATTAAACAGAAGCTGATTTGTCATTTTATGATAATATCTACTGGAAGTGGATAAAGTGCTGAAACAAATGCAGCACTTCAGCAACTTCTGGTTGATATACTGTTTTATCGAAAAGACAAATCAGTTTCTAATATAAATTCCATAAAGATGTTCCCCCTCAATAAATGCAGTAGTAATGGATATTAAATGCTAAATGACTCTTGGAAATCTTGCAATTTAAACCGTTGAATTTGAATAGTCGTATGGATCCTTATCTCCTTTGAATATCACTATAAATACCTGCAAGGGTTAAACAAGGTTAAACAAACATAAAAATCAAATGAGGGAAGAGGTAACAACTGATCCAGATCCAGAAGCAGAAGCAACAATGTTCAGAAGACAGCTTGCTGCGATTTCTAAGAAGATGTTGGAAAAAGTCGTTCTGCACATAATGATCCATGGATCATACTCCTGGAGTTGTAATATTAACAATCAAAAAGATTGTTGGCTATCATTGAGATTGATATGTAGCATCGATCCCTTCCATAAGCATGCTAATGCAATAAGAGAGAGCTGGTGGATCGATATTGATGATGCCCTGCAAAGTATCTGATCATACATTAGTGCTAACAAGATCCAAGCTTGCAAGATTCTTTTCGAGAAAGACTCTCCTTCTTCTGCTGAAGTATTTTGCAAGAATACTACAAGCTGCTGATATTACTGAAGACATAAGCTTGATTAGTCTAGAATTCTAGAAGACATTTCAATTGTCTTCAGATTTCTGTAACTTTTGCTTTGTTTAATGTAGTGGAAAATTTCTAATAAAATTTCAGTTGAAGTATTTGATGTTCCTTTATTCCTTTCTGTAAACAACTCAATGTTAAATAATAAAATGAATAAATTCAGAAGGAAGTAAGTCGTCTTAAGATAACTTCTACTGGAAACTAAAGAAAACCTAGTTTTGTTAATGAGACAAAATACCTTTTGCATCTGACACAGAATCACAGAAGATCAGAATAAAGTTCTACCTAAATTAGTGCAATATTTGGTAACTAAATCGATGATAGCTTGATATGGGATGTTTCATATATTTACTATAGTCAAGACTTTCTCGAGCTTTGGTCCCTGGTTTTCATCTATAAATATGAACATGGGGTAAACCAGATAATCGTTCTTAAGAGAGATGGCAAGAGATAATAGTCCTGATTTGGCTGATGAGTTCATGAGGGAGGTGATTGCTGCAAGAAAGAAGGCAATAGAAGACAAGGTGCTGAAGAAGACACTTGCTACTTGGACTAAAATCCAGGAGCTTAAGTCCTCCTTCGAGAGTGGGCGAACATCTTCCACCAAGGAGTTGATAATGATGTCGAAATATTATCGACGTCTCCATAGTGCTGATAGTGAAGACGTTGTCTCTGATGATGGCGTCTACCTTCTTATGCTCTTAAAAGAGCTAAAAACTTTGAAAAAGATTGCTTTTTCAGATGAGTTTCTTCGTACCTCTACTGGAGAGCTGACCACTTGGTTGGCATCCTGGAGAGTTTTCGTTAAAGCAGAAGTGAGAAATGTACGCCCCCGCTTCTATTATTTTAAATGAAATATTATGTCTACTGATTGTCTCTATCGTTCAGCTTTTACCTTCTTCAAAATTAAAAACTGAATAATCATAGAGGAAAAGTTAAGTCAAAATATAAGATGATGAGAAATAATCAAGTTAAATCTATCAATCCAAGTGTATTTCGAAAATAAGAAAACTTATTTTCAGGCAGAGGTTTTGTAAAAATGTCTGCTGCTTGCTGATCAGTAGGAATGTATTCCAGACGAATGTTCTTCTTTTGCACATGATCTCTGATAAAATGATGTCTGATATCAATGTGTTTAGTTCTGGAATGGAGTACTGGATTATGTGATATATCAATTGCACTAGTATTGTCACAAAATATAGGTGATTCCGAGGCTTGAAATCCATAGTCTTTGAGTTGTTGTTGTATCCAAAGTATTTGAGAACAGCAGCTTCCAGCAGCAAGATATACAGCTTCTGCAGTAGACGTGGCTATGGAAGTCTGCTTTTTGCTAAACCAGGAGATCAACCTATCACCAAGAAATTGACAAAAACCACTTGTGCTTTTCCTATCCAGTTTACATCCTGCATAATCAGCATCTGAGTATCCAATAAGATTAAACGATGAGTCCTTGGGATACCAGAGGCCTACATTTTGAGTACCCTTAAGATATTTTAAAATCCTTTTACCAGCAATATAATATGATTGTTTTGGGTTTGATTGAAATATAGCACAAATACAAACACCAAACATGATATCTGGTTTACTGGAAGTAAGGTATAACAATGAACCAATCAAACCACGATACTGAGTTACCTGTACTGAAATTCCCACTTCATCTTTATCAAGTTTAGTAGATGAGCTCATAGGAGTGGAAGCAGCAGATCATGTTTCCATCCCAAACTTTTTCAGTAGTTCCTTTGTATACTTAGTTTGGTTTATGAAGATTCCAGTATCAAGTTTCTTGATTTGAAGTCCTAAGAAAAATGTTAATTCTCCCATCATGCTCATCTCGAACTGGTCCTGCATTAACTTAGCAAACTTTGCACATAATTTGGGGTTAGTTGACCCAAATAGGATATCATCAACATAAATCTGAACTAATAATATGTGTTTGTATTTTGCTAAGGTAAACAAGGTTTTATCTTCAGTACCAACGATGAAACCATGATTAATGAGAAATTGTGAAAGTGTGTCGTACCAAGCCCTAGGTGCTTGTTTCAGACCATACAATGCTTTATATAATTTAAAAACATGAATTGGTAACAAATGATTAGAAAAACCTGGAGGCTGTTCAACATAGACTTCCTCTTGTAGTAGACCATTAAGAAACGCACTATTTACATTCATTTGATATACTTGGAAGTTTTTGAAGGCAGAAAAGGCTAAGAATATTCTGATATCTTCGAGCCTAGCTACTGGTGCAAAGGTTTCATCATAGTCTATCCCTTCTTCTTGTCTAAAACCTTGTGCAACCAGTCTTGCTTTGTTTCTTACAACTGTTCCTTCCTCATTTAGTTTGTTTCTGAATACCCACCGAGTTCCAATGACAGCTTGGTGAGAAGGCCTAGGTACTAGAAACCAAACTTTATTCCTCTCGAATTGATTCAGCTCTTCTTGCATAGCTTCTATCCAACTGGGATCCAGAAGAGCTTCTTCAATCTTCTTTGGTTCATCTTGAGAAATAAATGCAGCATGCATGTATTCATTTATCATCTGTTTTCTAGTCCTTAGTGGAGCTGCTGGATTTCCAATTACCAAAGATGGAGGATGAGATTTTCTCCAAATAAAAGGATTTAGATTGTCTTCATATAAGGCAGTAGATTGTTTGGAGTATCGACTGCTGGTTCTGGAATGTCAGCTGCTGGTTCTGGAGTGTCAGCTGCTGGTTCTGGAGTATCAGCTACTGGTTCTGGAATGTCAGCTGCTGGTTCTGGAATGTGAATGTCTGGTTCTGGATTTTGAATATCCTTGACACTTGCTTCTGCATCATCTTCACTGTCTTGTTCCAGATGAACCTTGTCTAATCTCTTACTTAAATTAGATATGTTAGTAATCTCGGAAGCACTGTTGTCTTCATCAAAGACAACATGAATAAATTCTTCAACATTAAGAGTCTTATTATTGAAATTTTAAAAGCCTTACTAACTGCTGAATATCCAAGAAATAAACCAGTGTCAGATTTTGAATCAAAAGCAGCTAAAAGATTTTTCCCATTATTGTGCACAAAGCATCTGCAACGAAAACATGAAAGTAAGATACGTTCGGTTTATTTCCTTTCCATATTTCATAAGGAGTCTTATTGTTTCTCTTGTTGATCATCGTTCTGTTTTGTGTGTAGCAAGCTGTATTAATAGCTTCTGCCCAGAAGCCCTGAGAGATATCTGCATCTGCTAGCATTGTTCTAGCAGCTTCTTTAAGTGTTCTGTTTCTCCTCTCAGCTACTCCATTTTGTTGAGGCGTCCTGGGAGCTGAATATTCATGATGAATGCCCTGTTCATCTAGATATATCTCAAGAGTCTTGTTAGTAAATTCAGTACCTCGATCACTTCTGATTCTAATGACAGAAAATGATTTTTCATTTTGAATCTTTTTCAGAATTTTGATCAGGAGGCTACTGGTTTGATCTTTTCCAGCAAGAAAAATTACGCAAGTAAATCTAGAGAAATCATCAACAACAACAATGATGTATCACATTCCCCCTAAGCTTATGATAGGGATTGGACCAAATAAGTCCATATGTAATAATTCTAAACATCTTGAGGATGATTTGCTGCCTTTATTTTTGAAGCTAGATCTTACTTGCTTACCAAGTTGACATGCAGAACAAACATGATTCTTAATAAATTTTATGTATGGCAATCCATCTACTAAGTTCTGCCTTTTGAGATTGTTGATAAACTTAAAATTTAGATGATTCAATCTTTTGTGCCACAACCAGTGTTTATTACTTAGAGATGCAACTAAACATGTAGGAGCAATAATATGATCTATGTTCCATGAGATTTTATAGGTGTTGCCTTTTCTTACTCCGGTTATAACAGTAGAATCATCAGCATTTTTAACTGTGCAAGAGTGCTTCTGGAATGCTACTGAAAATCTATTATCGCATAATTGACTAATACTGATCAAGTTATAACAAAGATTTTCAACTAAGAGCACATCCTTAATAGTGATGTTACCATGGATAATCTTATCTTTACCCACGGTCTTACCTTTTGAGTTATCCCCAAAGGTTATCTCTGGTCCAGCACAACTTAATACTTCTGATAGTAGACTTTTCTGTCCAGTCATATGTCTTGAACATCCACTATCTAAATACCATGTAGAGCTACTGATCTTGGTTTTCTTCACCTGTTCCTGCAAACACAAATTTTAGTATCTGGTACCCAATCTATTTGGGTCCAAACCTTATTAGTCCCTTTGGAACCCACATTTGTACAATTCTTGTACTTCGGGTATCCATGGAGGTGTGTGCAACAGAGGGTCTGTCGTTTCTAACATTGTATATCTTAGTATGTTGTTCTTCCCTTCTGTTTCTGTTGTCCAGCCTGTATCTCTTCTGAACAGGTCTAGAATTGTAGTACTGGTAGTTTTTAACCTTCATAGAAGGTTGTCTTCCTGAGTTGAATCCTCTTCTGATTCTAGAACTCTGGTCAACTTTTTCCTTGGGTTCAACATAACCCAGACCATAATGCACCCTTTTGTTCATCTGATTTACATTCCTTTCTACTGAAACAGTAGGTACTTCTGGTTTATGTACCACACTGGATTTCACAAAGTGAATATACTTCCCTTTGCACATATCCAATTTTGGCTTAGTATTCGTTTCAGTGGTGCCTTCATTATTACAAAATCCGAGACCACTCCTGTCTCCAGATTGTTTTTGTAACTCTTGCATCTTTTCCAGTGAAATAGAAGACTTGTTCCAAGTATTTACCAGTAGTGACAACTTCTGGTTTTCAGAAAGCATCTTCTGGTAATCTGCTTTTGCTCTTTCATTCTCCGTTTTTAATTTACTCATCTTGTAAATCATTACAGTTGTCTACTTGCAAGCAAGTTAACTTACTATTCTGATCCTTTAAGTCTTGATTTTCGATTTTAACTTCCTCGAATGATTGAGAAAGTCTAGAATACTCTTCTACCATGTCGTGTAATGCTTTGACTAACTCAGTGTGTGTAAATTCATCAGAATCAAAGTTAAATACCTCTCCATATGTCGAGGTTGAATCAGTATTCGCCATCAGACATTTGATCTCATCTTCATCACTTTCACTCGAACGGCTTTCAGAACCAGAAGATTCAGAACTTGAGTCTGCCCATTTGGACTTGCTTTATTCTGCAATCATTGCCTTCCTATCTCTTCTGGTCTTTTTATCATTGCGTTTGACACCATTCTTCCTTGGGTCATCCTTCTTTGGTTTTGGACAATCAGCAATGAAGTGTCCAACTTTTCCACAGTTAAAGCATGCCATATCACTAGGTGATGATTCCTTTTTGAAATTGCGGTTGGGACTTTGAAATATTCTATGATTCTTTTTCATAAATCTGGAAAACTTCTTAACAAATAATGACATTGCGTCATTGCTTATTTTTCAGCACTTCTCTCAGAAGTGTTCTCTAAAGCAGCAGCAGAAGATGAGCTTGGAGCAACTGTAGCAGTAGGGTTGGCAGTAGCTGCGAGAGCTTTGGTTGGTGGATTTTCTAAGGGGTCTTCTCCACTTCGAACTTCAAGTTCAAACTCATATGCCTTTACATCCGAGAACAAGTCGTGCAGTTCTAACTTGTTGAGATCCTTGGAAGCTCTCATTGCCATTGTTTTGACGTCCAATTCTCTGGGTAGGCCTCTAATAACCTTTAATGCAATTTCTCTATTGCCAAAGTCTTTCCCAAGAGCTGTGAGTTCATTGACGAGGCTGCTGAATCGTTCATCAAATTCATTCATAGTTTCTCCAGCCCTCATCTTCATATTCTCAAACTTCTGCATGGCTACAGATAGTTTGTTTTCTTTTGTTTCTTCGTTTCCTTCACATATCTGAATTAATTTTTCCCAGATTTCCTTGGCAGTATGACACATCTTGATTTTGTTGAAGGTATTTTTGTCGAGTGTCTTGTATAAAATGTCTTTCGCAACGTTTTCAATATTGGCTTTCTTTTGTCCTCACTTGTCCATTCATATCTTGGTTTTTCAAGCATCTGAGGTGCACCTTCGGTGATAGCAATAGCTGGATTTGGCTTTAGGATCTTTAATGGACCATCCGTGATGACATACCACATGTCATCATCTTGAGCTGCAAGATGAGCGTGCATTCTGATTTTCCAATCATCGAAATCTTCTTTTGAGAACATTGGAACTTTGCTGAAATGAGCCATGTCTGTTAAGTATTTTTCAGAACAAGAATAACACTGCTCTGATACAACTTGTTGAGGATCGGGTTGAGTTTAGAAGGGGGGTTGAATAAACTCAGTGGCCAACTTATAAAATTCTTTCGAATGATGTGCTAAAATCCTGTTAGAGATTTTAACGATTCTTGTTCAAGTATAAAGACCAGCAGATCACAAAATAATGTGCGGAAAACGATCTGTTGGTTAGTGGTGAAAAATGATAAAGCCGAAAAGCAGTAGATAGCACAAGAATTGTTTCTGGAAGTTCGAAGATAAATCTTCTACGTCTCCCCTTATTCTATTTCCAGAAGGTATCACTAAAAGACTTTGGTGAATACAGCACAACAATTGTACACACCCACTTCAATAGGACTTGCCTTTTACCTATTGAAACTCTTAGCTTTACAACTCAACTTCTTGAATAATCTCAACTTATGGAAAAGACTCTTTTCCAGTTACAAATTCTTCTATCAATGAATTGATGAAATGAATAGCTTAAGAAGATATGACTGAAGTAGCTAGCACAATATGATCTCAATGATCAACAGTATGCAATGAAGCGTGTGCTGCCTTTTTCAGTGTTGAGCTCTTTCAAATAACTGAAAGTTCTAACAATTGCTCAAATGATGTATTTCAATTCAGATAGTTGTTCAATGATTCGGTGGTCTTTCACATAATCCTTCATCTCCATATATAGGCTCTATTCAACATTTTAAAAAACTGAACGGCTCTTTTCTTTTGGTGGTACAGCTTTATTGCTAAAAACGGACCCTGCAGAATACATCAAAAGTAATCAGTTGCAGTTCATACCAAAAATGATATACCGTCTTAAATGTTCTTGTAAAGCATTTAATGGCATTTAGTGAAGCAATAAATGCTGCTATCATGTTAATAGATCAACGGTATTTTTCGAGATTCTTGAGATACGCAAGATTCTGTTAGTGTATATTTCGAATTTTGTATCCTTCTCGTTCTGGTTTTAGCTAAGAAATTATTCGAGCCTTTTTTTTAGCGTGATACCAGTACTTTTTTTTTGCAACGTCTACTGATTCTACTGGTTTTGTACTAATCCAACATCTACTGGTTTTTCCTTAGCATCTCGACAATAATTTTAATTCTAACAGAATTTATTTCTTCTCCTATTATCGTTAAATATAAATTTGTATAATTTGGTTTTTCAATTATCTGATTAATATGTTTAACAGTTATTTGTAACATATCATTATTAAATAATTTTGAAAAAGCAACAAATTTTAAATTTTATTATTCTTTTCTATAATAAAAGATTGTTGGGGAGGATAAACAGATTTTTAAATCTGTCCTGAAGAAAGCTTATAATTTCTTTCAAGTATAGAAATATAATCAATAATAAATGTTTTGAAAAACCAAGGAACAAAATGTATTAATTTATTTTGGTTTTCATAATATTTATAAAATGCTGAAAAAATAAATTCAAATTTTTCTTCAAAGAAACTTTTAAAATATCAATCTCTGAAAGATTTCCATTTGGGTAAATAAAATTCTCTATTGATCTTTGCTCTTGCAAGAGATCCTTTAGTAAAATCAATTTTTGATTTACTATCCATTAAATACTAAAATTCATCTCTGAAACAGTATCAGTTTCTCTAACTTTTTGAAAGCTACTTTTATGAACAATATTATTTTGATTTATAATTAAATCATCTACTGTATCAGTAGATTCTAAATCTTCTCTTATTTGAGAAGTAGATGCTCTAGAAGTTTGTGGTATATCAACAATATAATCCAAAGGAGAAATAAAAGAATGACTAGATCTTAATTTAGCATAATTAGAAGAGCGTATTTTTGTTCATTATTGAATTGTATTTGAACAGATGCTTCATTAATTTGTATAACTTGTTGTAAATCCCTATTTATTATAGGACTTCTAGGAACATCTTGTTCAATTATCCAGCTTTCTGGAATTCTATTTCTCCTCATTTTATAGAACTACGATTTGTAATATTAGATCCATTAAAATTAGTTTCTATAAGAATAGTTTCATTTAATTTTTTATCTATTCTTTTACACATAGGATTCAGTGTAAAAAGTGGTCTATAATAAATACGATAACAGATACATATTACTTCTGTACCAGGAGTATAATTATAACGATGAGTTTTAACATTTAATGGTAAAGAATATAAATATTTATATCAGACAAAGATAAAGATAGATTTTGATAAACATCAAAATATACTGGACCATGTGCCAGACTAGATTGAATTAATCCCATAAGGGATTGTTTCCAATTCAAATTTCTACCATCTCTTAAAAATGCTATAAAGCTTTCTGGTAAACCTTCTAAGATTAAAGGTCTGAATGCTATTTGTATTAAACCTATATGAATAAATCTATAATTTTTCATATAAGGTAAAATATCTTTATTATTCAATAATCTAATAACCATTTCTTCTGTAGAACCCGAAAATCAGTCTACGTTTAAACCATGCATAATTCTAGATTTTTAAATTTAATTGACTCCATTGCATGATTATTTTAAATGCACTTCTTTGAAGTTAATTATTTTATTATTTCATCTCAGTAGTTGATTTTTAGCATTTCAGTTATTTCAGTGAGGCCGGACTGGAGTTGGAGTTTTGAGATAGGATTTAAGATTCGAGAATTATTTCCGGGAGTTAATTTAACTAGCAAGTAAGTTCATTTAAGTTAATAAGGGAGGTGTGAGGATTTAATTTAAGTTGCTTGAGGTGATTAAGAAATAAGCCCATTTAAGTTGCATAATTAAAAGGTTAGCTCACTAAATTAATTAAAGGATTAGTAAGGCCTTTAAGGATTATTAGTTGACTAGATAAACAACACTCCCCATCCATTTTTTAGAAGTGAAATTTCGGCCACCCCTTAGTACCTAGACAATTATTTTTGCCAACCCACATTTGGCCATTCCATGTAAATTTTTAGCATGCTAATCTTTTCAATTATTAACCAAACCTTAATTAGTTAGTTATTAAGCATGATCCTAGCCTTGGATACCATACAATACATCGGTCAAGGCATTCCCAAGGAGATTTGACAAGCATGTGCAAATTTTAAGGAGTGTGGGACTTAGTCTTGAGTTGAGATCCTATATTTGTGGATCTTGCCTCTCACCTTTCCAACCATTTTTCTCCCCACCTCCATAACCACTCCATCACACCCCTCCCCACTGAAATTCAGAGAGTTTGAGAGGGGAAATTTCGTGACCCTCATAGCTAGAGCAAGGGAGAAAAATCCAGCAAGGTAGCAAGAAAAGAAATCGCTCCATCTCCTCCGCGCCGGATCGTCTCATCTTTTCGTTTTCTTTCGAAACGAATCCAAGGCATGTATATACTTTTTCTAAACCTCAATCAAGTCATATTATCAAGTATTTTTCAGTACATGATCAGATTTCATCATGCAAAAACCGAACACATATCAAATTTGTCAAAAGAAAATGCATGAAGATTTTTCGGTTTTTCTTGGGCAGCTTCATGGTTTGCTTTGTGTTGTGGATTTCAGGTTATGATTCGACTCCAGGCTCTCAAGGCTGTTCCTAGACATGTAATAGGATGTATTAGGACCATGTTGGTCCATTCATTTAGCCCCCACCCTTGCTGGAAACCGAAATGACAGCAAGTTCCCCATAGGTGCAGGAAATGGTGTTCGAAAAATTTCAGTTTCTTGTCTTGAGGGTTGGATCTGATCTTGGCTGCTCTAAGGGCTCTTAGCCATGGTTGGATCACTCCCCTAGCATGTCTAAGACATGACTAAGTCTCCATTTTGGTGGCTTGGTCCATGACTCCTCGGTTTTTAATTAAAACATCACAACAGCCCCTCCCCTCTCGGCCCTTCAGTTTTTGGACAGCATATGTATTTCGAGTTTGGTGGTTTGGTATGGATCTTGGTTGGCCTATGGCCCTTAGCCACGGTTCATACCATGCCCCTATATGTCTAGATTGTGCCATGGTCAATCAAATGGCCAATGGAACGATCCGTGACAACAAAACAAGAACAATGTCCGACGCGCAGAATTTGTGCTCTCGGGTGAATCTTTTCTGATGTTTGCTGGATTGGTGCGAATTGTGGCTGGTCTTGTGCCCTTAGCCATGGTTCAAATCATTCCTTGGGATGTTGGTAAGGGTCTCTGGTCAGTGGTGTAAGCCCCAATGGCCGGCGGACTCGAAAACGACACAAGGAAAACAAGTGCGCAGCTGCTGTATTTTTGGACAGCAAGTTGCTGTGTCGGTTCAGAGGCTCGTTCGAGTTCTTGGTCGGCTTTTAGCCTATGGCCTTGGACTGAACAGTGCCCTTTAAGTTAGGAAGGTCATGTTTTTGGCCGTTTGTCATTCGAATCATTTTTGAAGTCGTACGAGAATTTACAGTGCGATGTGCCAATTTGCGCAGCTGCTGGAAAATTTTACAGCAAGTTGCTGTGTCGGTTCAGAGGCTTGTTCGAGTTCTCGGTCGGCTTTTAGCCTATGGCCTTGGACTGGACAGTGCTACTTTAAGTTAGGAAGGTCATGTTTTTGGCCGTTTGTCATTCGGATCATTTTTGAAGTCGTACGAGAATTTACGGTGCGATGTGCCAAATTGACTCTCGAAAGAGCGTTTCTTGTTTTGGCCTCCATTCCACCTAGATTTCGACCATCATAATTTTGGGAGCATTATTTCATTACTTTCAGCGTATTTTAATCATGACTATATGTCGGTTCAGTGTTGGTTCGGGTTGGTTCGGAGTCACGATTAAATACGAAGTCATTAGACGTCATAACCGCATCTTTTGAACGTAAATTGCATAGTTGGTCAAGTTTAAGCTATTGCATATTTTCATGGCACCTTTAGGTTGCAGCGAGCCTGGGGGACGATCCAAACCACTCCAGTTGGTAAAATTACAGGATATTTTCATTATCGCCAGTTAATTATTTTACGTGCATGAAAACAGAAAATGATTATTTTTGAGATTTATGCGATATGGCTTGTGGTTCATTCACTATGTGGGAGCATTATTTATACGGTCGCCAGTGACCGCTCAGTTCAGGTTGGTACCATCAGGTCGCCAGTGACCTATCAGTTCAGGATGGTACCATCGGGTCTTCAGTGACCGCCAGCTCAGTTTCAGGCTCCCCGGTAGTCAGTTACCGATCAGTTCAGCTTAGTGCAGTGGCCACAGGCGTAAAACATAATCTCAACAGAAAATTTTACCAGTTATTTCAGTACAGGGCTCCAAGGAGCAAACGTTTTTACTATGATTATCAGTTCAGTTATGCACGTATTATAATTGCTCAGTACAGATTATTTTCAGCATCAGTACAGATTATTTTCAGCATCAGTACAGATTACTTTCAGCACGTCTCATGACATGATATTTTATCCCATGCATATTTTACTTCAGATTTTACTCGTTACCTGCGATATATGCATGCTGAGTCTTTAGGCTCACTAGACTTGATTGTTGTAGGTATTGATGAGGCCAGGGCCGAGGACGGGGACCAGTGAGCCAGCTTGGGTCGGCAGTAGTGGCACCCGAGGACCTCAGTGCAGCAGTTGTTATTTTTCCGCTAATAATTTTTATCAGTCGTTGGACAAATTTTAAGTAGTTATTTTTGGCAACTTTATTTTTATTCCGCTGCAATAATTTGAAACATTGAACTTGATTCACCTGTGATTTTATGAATGAGACCGTTTAAGTTCTTTTAAAAAGAAAATTTTAAATTTTCCGCAAATTTTCAAAGTAAGGATTTTTGGGACTTTACAGTTGGTATCAGAGCCTATGTTCTTGTAAAGGGTTACACTACTACTGACTCCGAGAAACTCACGAAGCCACGTCTTCGGTCTGTAAGTTTTACAGTTCAGCATTTTGTTCAGCATTTTATTTAAAGCATGAATTATTTTGTCAGCATGCTTCCAGATTTTCAGTATTTCAGTGTTCAGTTAAAATAAATTATGGAATTATGCATGTTAGTTACGTACGGGTTATGTATGGAACAGTATGCCCCCTAGACGCCAGGTTGGGCGCCCGAGAGGTGGCGCGAGGCGCTGTCATGAGTACGGTGAGGATCGTAGGCGGGAGGAAGACTTACCTCCACCCCCTCCGCCTGATATGAATGCCCAGATGCTAGCTGGGATGACGCAGTTCTTCGCACAGTTTGCGGGGAACAATGCCGCTGTCGCTGCCGCAGCCAGGCCGACAGGACCCGAGGCTGTTTATGAGCGATTCATGAAGATGCGTCCGAAGGAATTCTCTGGGACGTCCGACCCCATGGTTGCCGAGGGATGGATCAAATCTCTCGAGGTCATTTTCGAGTTTATGGAGCTAGGAGACGCAGACCGAGTCCGATGTGCCACCTACCTGTTCACTGGAGACGCTCGCTTATGGTGGGAAGGAGCTTCGGTAGCCTTGACTTTGGCTACACTTTCTTGGGACCGCTTTACGGAGGTTTTCTACTCCAAGTATTTTTCTGAGGAGGTCCGCACCAGACTGACCACAGAGTTCATGAGCCTGAGACAGGGGGATATGACGGTTACGGAGTTTATCCGTAAGTTCGAGAGGGGCTGTCACTTTGTGCCCCTGATCGCGAATGATGCCAGAGCGAAGCTGATGCACTTTCTAGTGGGTTTACGACCGATCTTGCGCCGGGATGTTAGGGTGTCTGACCCTGCCACTTATGAGATTGCCGTCTCCAAGGCCTTAGCCGCAGAGCAGGATCTGCGGGACATCGAGAGGGATCGCCAGGGCAAGCGCCCAGTCCAGGTACCCCACCGCCCTCCTCCTCATCAGCATCAGCAGCAGAACAAGAGGCCTTTCCATGGACCGCCGAGGAACAGAGGCCAGCAGCAGCAGGGACGCTTAGCCCCGAGGACTCAGGAGCACCCAGTCTGCCCCAGGTGCTTACGTCGTCATCCTGGAGCATGTATGTCTGGCTCAGGAAAGTGTTTCAAGTGTGGCAGCCCAGACCACATGTTGCTGCAGTGCCCTCAGTGGAATCTGCCTACTCAGGGCAGGGTTTTTGCGCTCCATGCCGCAGAAACCAACCCGGAGACCATGTTGTTGACAGGAAGAATTTTCATAGCCGGCTCAGCTACCAAGGCCTTGATAGATTCAGGGGCCACGCACTCGTTCATTTCGGAGGTCTTCGCAAACTTTCTCAAGATCAAGACCATTGGGCTAGACATAGCCTTTTCAGTAGTGTTGCCGTCAGGCGAGGAGATGGCAGCTACCAATGTTATCAGAGATATAGACCTTGAGCTGCACGGTAATCTTGTTTATGCGGATCTGATTGTGCTACCGATGCCGGAATTTGACATCATCCTAGGAATGGACTGGCTACTGAAGAACAGAGTGTTGATAGACTTCCAGCGGAGATCTATTCTTGTCCGACCACCTGGAATGGAGCAGTTCTTATTTGAGCCGGACAGGTACTTTTCGTTACCGCGCATTATTCTATATGTTCAGGCTAGGAAACTCATGCATAGAGGGTGTCGAGCATTTCTAGCGACCTTTTTATCTGTCCCCGAGGAACCCAGCCAGTCAGCCTCAGATGTTCCGATTGTCAGAGACTTCTTAGACGTTTTTCCCGAAGACGTCTCTGGTATGCCACCCGAGAGAGAGGTGGAGTTTTCCATTGAGCTTATGCCAGGTACGGCTCCGATATCCAAAGCGCCATACCGACTTGCACCGACAGAGATGGCAGAGCTTAAGAAGCAGATTCAGGAACTTCTCGACAAGGAATTCATTCGCCCGAGCTTTTCACCATGGGGCGCGCCAGTCTTATTTGTAAAGAAGAAGGATGGCTCCATGAGGCTTTGCATTGACTATCGGGAGTTGAACAGGGTTACAGTTAAGAACAAATACCCACTGCCGAGGATTGAGGATCTGTTTGACCAATTGCAGGGAGCTTCGATTTTCTCTAAGATAGATCTGCGTTCTGGTTATCATCAGTTGAGGTTGAGATGACAAATGCTCCAGCGATCTTCATGGATCTCATGAATCGCGTATTTCAGCCGTATCTTGACCAGTTTGTGATAGTGTTCATAGACGACATTCTTGTCTACTCCAAGAGTCAAGAGGATCACAGCAGACATTTGACCACAGTGTTGCAGACCTTGCAGAAACACAAGTTATTCGCAAAGTTCAGCAAGTGCGAATTCTGGTTAGAGAAGGTGGCGTTCTTGGGCCACATTGTTTCTAGCAGTGGTATTGAGGTAGACCCCGCAAAAGTTGCAGCAGTCCGAGATTGGGTTGTGCCTCAGAATGCATCCGAGATCCGCAGTTTTCTTGGGCTGGCAGGATATTACAGGAAATTCATTCAGGGATTCTCCTCCATTGCCGTTCCACTCACAGCACTGACCAAGAAAAATGTGAAATTTGTGTGGAGCAAGGAGTGTCAGAAGAGCTTCGATACTTTGAAGCAAGCTCTTATCTCAGCACCAATATTGGCCATGCCAGCAGGACCCGGTGAGTTTGTCCTTTACACAGATGCTTCGAAGCTTGGTTTAGGTGCAGTTCTGATGCAGCATGGGAAAGTGATAGCGTATGCTTCTCGACAGCTGAAGGTCCATGAGAAGAACTACCCTACCCATGATCTGGAGTTAGCGGCTGTAGTTTTTGCCTTGAAGATTTGGAGGCACTATCTGTATGGAGAGAAATGCCAGATCTTTACCGACCACAAGAGCCTCAAGTATTTCTTTACGCAGAAGGAGCTGAACATGCGTCAGAGGCGTTGGTTGGAGCTTGTGAAAGACTACGATTGTGACATTAGCTACCACCCGGGTAAGGCTAATGTAGTTGCGGATGCTTTGAGCAGGAAAGTCGCAGTGATGGCTCACCTGACGATTCAGAAACCTCTTCAGATTGAGATACATAAGTTTGATCTTGAGACTTATCCTCGCGGTAGAGTTCCTCGTCTATCTACCTTGACGATTCAGTCCTCTCTTCTTGACCGTATTCGCAGCGGTCAGTCAGCAGATGAGCAATTGGCACAGTGGAAGAAAAGAGATGAGGCCAAGGGCAGTGTCTTATATTCAGTCAGCGACGGTATTGTGAGATACCGAGACAGGATATGGGTTCCTAGCAGTGATTCTATCCGAGCAGACATCTTATCAGAGGCCCATACGTCCCCGTACTCCATTCACCCTGGGAGTACGAAGATGTACAAGGATATGCAGTTATTGTATTGGTGGCCGGGTATGAAAAGAGACATCAGACGGTTTGTGTCCGAGTGTCTGACTTGTCAGTTAGTGAAGGCCGAACATCAGAGACCAGCAGGTTTGCTCAAGCCTCTTCCCATTCCCGAGTGGAAGTGGGAGAATGTTACCATGGACTTCGTGATCGGTTTGCCGAAGTCAGTCAGAGGATCAAATGCCATTTGGGTGATTGTAGATCGTCTTACCAAATCAGCGCACTTTCTGCCTATTAAGACGACATTCACCATGATTCAGTATGCAGAGCTTTATATCCGAGAGATAGTCCGACTTCATGGTATTCCAGTTTCTATAGTATCCGACAGAGATCCCAGATTCACTTCCTCATTTTGGAAGAGCTTGCATTCGACTATGGGTACGAAGTTGCTGTTTAGCACAGCCTTTCATCCGCAGACAGATGGACAGTCAGAGCGTGTTATTCAGATCTTAGAGGATCTTCTTCGTGCTTGTGTGATTGACTTCTCAGGGAGTTGGGAGTCGAACTTGCCATTTGTAGAGTTCACCTATAACAATAGTTTCCAATCTTCTATTGGTATGGCTCCGTATGAAGCACTGTATGGCCGCAAGTGCAGATCTCCTGTTCATTGGGATGAAGTAGGAGAGAGAGCAGAGTTGGGTCCAGAGATTGTTCAGCAGGCAGCAGATGTAGTAGTCAAGATCCGTGATAGGATGAGGACTGCTCAGAGCCGACAGAAAAGTTATGCTGATCAGCGGAGGAGAGACTTAGAGTTTGCAGTGGGCGATCATGTCTTTGTGAAAGTGGCACCTATGAAGGGTGTCATGAGATTTGGGAAGAAAGGGAAGCTCAGTCCGAGATTCATTGGACCATTTGAGATCCTTGACAGAGTTGGAACGCTAGCTTATCGTGTTGCTCTTCCGCCGAATTTGGCCGGAGTACACAATGTCTTCCACGTCTCTATGCTGAGGAAGTATATGGCAAATCCTTCGCATGTCTTGAACTTTGAGCCGTTGCAGCTTACTCCGAACCTATCTTATGAGGAGAGACCAGTGCAGATCCTAGACAGACAGGAGAAAAAGCTTCGGAACAAGCTGGTTAAGCGAGTCAAAGTCAAATGGCTCAATCATTCTGAGGAGGAAGCTACATGGGAGTCTGAGCCGGAGATGAGAGATCGTTACCCCGAGTTATTCGGTGAGTTCTAATTTCGAGGACGAAATTTCTTTTAAGGGGGGAAGGATTGTAGAACCCGAAAATCAGTCTACGTTTAAACCATGCATAATTCTAGATTTTTAAATTTAATTGACTCCATTGCATGATTATTTTAAATGCACTTCTTTGAAGTTAATTATTTTATTATTTCATCTCAGTAGTTGATTTTTAGCATTTCAGTTATTTCAGTGAGGCCGGACTGGAGTTGGAGTTTTGAGATAGGATTTAAGATTCGAGAATTATTTCCGGGAGTTAATTTAACTAGCAAGTAAGTTCATTTAAGTTAATAAGGGAGGTGTGAGGATTTAATTTAAGTTGCTTGAGGTGATTAAGAAATAAGCCCATTTAAGTTGCATAATTAAAAGGTTAGCTCACTAAATTAATTAAAGGATTAGTAAGGCCTTTAAGGATTATTAGTTGACTAGATAAACAACACTCCCCATCCATTTTTTAGAAGTGAAATTTCGGCCACCCCTTAGTACCTAGACAATTATTTTTGCCAACCCACATTTGGCCATTCCATGTAAATTTTTAGCATGCTAATCTTTTCAATTATTAACCAAACCTTAATTAGTTAGTTATTAAGCATGATCCTAGCCTTGGATACCATACAATACATCGGTCAAGGCATTCCCAAGGAGATTTGACAAGCATGTGCAAATTTTAAGGAGTGTGGGACTTAGTCTTGAGTTGAGATCCTATATTTGTGGATCTTGCCTCTCACCTTTCCAACCATTTTTCTCCCCACCTCCATAACCACTCCATCACACCCCTCCCCACTGAAATTCAGAGAGTTTGAGAGGGGAAATTTCGTGACCCTCATAGCTAGAGCAAGGGAGAAAAATCCAGCAAGGTAGCAAGAAAAGAAATCGCTCCATCTCCTCCGCGCCGGATCGTCTCATCTTTTCGTTTTCTTTCGAAACGAATCCAAGGCATGTATATACTTTTTCTAAACCTCAATCAAGTCATATTATCAAGTATTTTTCAGTACATGATCAGATTTCATCATGCAAAAACCGAACACATATCAAATTTGTCAAAAGAAAATGCATGAAGATTTTTCGGTTTTTCTTGGGCAGCTTCATGGTTTGCTTTGTGTTGTGGATTTCAGGTTATGATTCGACTCCAGGCTCTCAAGGCTGTTCCTAGACATGTAATAGGATGTATTAGGACCATGTTGGTCCATTCATTTAGCCCCCACCCTTGCTGGAAACCGAAATGACAGCAAGTTCCCCATAGGTGCAGGAAATGGTGTTCGAAAAATTTCAGTTTCTTGTCTTGAGGGTTGGATCTGATCTTGGCTGCTCTAAGGGCTCTTAGCCATGGTTGGATCACTCCCCTAGCATGTCTAAGACATGACTAAGTCTCCATTTTGGTGGCTTGGTCCATGACTCCTCGGTTTTTAATTAAAACATCACAACAGCCCCTCCCCTCTCGGCCCTTCAGTTTTTGGACAGCATATGTATTTCGAGTTTGGTGGTTTGGTATGGATCTTGGTTGGCCTATGGCCCTTAGCCACGGTTCATACCATGCCCCTATATGTCTAGATTGTGCCATGGTCAATCAAATGGCCAATGGAACGATCCGTGACAACAAAACAAGAACAATGTCCGACGCGCAGAATTTGTGCTCTCGGGTGAATCTTTTCTGATGTTTGCTGGATTGGTGCGAATTGTGGCTGGTCTTGTGCCCTTAGCCATGGTTCAAATCATTCCTTGGGATGTTGGTAAGGGTCTCTGGTCAGTGGTGTAAGCCCCAATGGCCGGCGGACTCGAAAACGACACAAGGAAAACAAGTGCGCAGCTGCTGTATTTTTGGACAGCAAGTTGCTGTGTCGGTTCAGAGGCTCGTTCGAGTTCTTGGTCGGCTTTTAGCCTATGGCCTTGGACTAAACAGTGCCCTTTAAGTTAGGAAGGTCATGTTTTTGGCCGTTTGTCATTCGAATCATTTTTGAAGTCGTACGAGAATTTACAGTGCGATGTGCCAATTTGCGCAGCTGCTGGAAAATTTTACAGCAAGTTGCTGTGTCGGTTCAGAGGCTTGTTCGAGTTCTCGGTCGGCTTTTAGCCTATGGCCTTGGACTGGACAGTGCTACTTTAAGTTAGGAAGGTCATGTTTTTGGCCGTTTGTCATTCGGATCATTTTTGAAGTCGTACGAGAATTTACGGTGCGATGTGCCAAATTGACTCTCGAAAGAGCGTTTCTTGTTTTGGCCTCCATTCCACCTAGATTTCGACCATCATAATTTTGGGAGCATTATTTCATTACTTTCAGCGTATTTTAATCATGACTATATGTCGGTTCAGTGTTGGTTCGGGTTGGTTCGGAGTCACGATTAAATACGAAGTCATTAGACGTCATAACCGCATCTTTTGAACGTAAATTGCATAGTTGGTCAAGTTTAAGCTATTGCATATTTTCATGGCACCTTTAGGTTGCAGCGAGCCTGGGGGACGATCCAACCCACTCCAGTTGGTAAAATTACAGGATATTTTCATTATCGCCAGTTAATTATTTTACGTGCATGAAAACAGAAAATGATTATTTTTGAGATTTATGCGATATGGCTTGTGGTTCATTCACTATGTGGGAGCATTATTTATACGGTCGCCAGTGACCGCTCAGTTCAGGTTGGTACCATCAGGTCGCCAGTGACCTATCAGTTCAGGATGGTACCATCGGGTCTTCAGTGACCGCCAGCTCAGTTTCAGGCTCCCCGGTAGTCAGTTACCGATCAGTTCAGCTTAGTGCAGTGGCCACAGGCGTAAAACATAATCTCAACAGAAAATTTTACCAGTTATTTCAGTACAGGGCTCCAAGGAGCAAACGTTTTTACTATGATTATCAGTTCAGTTATGCACGTATTATAATTGCTCAGTACAGATTATTTTCAGCATCAGTACAGATTATTTTCAGCATCAGTACAGATTACTTTCAGCACGTCTCATGACATGATATTTTATCCCATGCATATTTTACTTCAGATTTTACTCGTTACCTGCGATATATGCATGCTGAGTCTTTAGGCTCACTAGACTTGATTGTTGTAGGTATTGATGAGGCCAGGGCCGAGGACGGGGACCAGTGAGCCAGCTTGGGTCGGCAGTAGTGGCACCCGAGGACCTCAGTGCAGCAGTTGTTATTTTTCCGCTAATAATTTTTATCAGTCGTTGGACAAATTTTAAGTAGTTATTTTTGGCAACTTTATTTTTATTCCGCTGCAATAATTTGAAACATTGAACTTGATTCACCTGTGATTTTATGAATGAGACCGTTTAAGTTCTTTTAAAAAGAAAATTTTAAATTTTCCGCAAATTTTCAAAGTAAGGATTTTTGGGACTTTACATCTTCATTACGAAGAGTTAGCGAAGATTCTGTAGTTTTTACTACTTGTTTGAAACCAATTCTTTCAAATGTTCCTAATTTATAAATCATTTTAGATTCTATTTTAGGAATAGTTTATTTATTCAATAAATCTAAATTTTCAGGTAAATCATATTCTTCATTTAAATTGTTTTGAACGGTTTCTTTCACACTGAAAATATTCATTTGAATAAATGTGTTAAATTATTAACCAGACTAATTTCATGGCTCTGATACCATCTGAGGCTTGAAATAAAAGAAGAATCTGATACGTGGCATTGTTTTACCAAACTTTTCTTTAGTGGCTTTCGAACACATGAAAGTTATTATTAAATAATAAAATTAATATTATTTAATATTATTAACATAATATAAAATTAAAAATAAAAAAGAAGATAAATTTTAAACGTAAAGAATGAATTGAATTCATCTTCCACATGAGAGAGAGTCGAGAGGAGAAAGAGGAAAAGAAATAGGGTTTTCGAATTTTCTTTTCGATATTGCAACTTATCGGTTTATCAATCGACGAATCAACTTCAGTTCTGAGATTGTTGACACGAGGTCTTCGAATTGAGGTATAAATTTTATATTTTTGATGGTGTTTGAAATTCGTTGATTTTTGGAATAAATCCGATAAATTTTTAAATCATATAGAAATTGAAGATTGTTGAATAATGTATAATTTTAACGAAGAACAAATGATTATAGTGATGTTATTTTGAATTATTCTCAATTTATTATAATTAGGGAATTTTTATCGTTGGGTTGAGATTGAAGAATTACTTGTCATTTGTTATTAATTTTGATTATATATGCGGTAGAATAACCGACAAGAAACTAAGTTTTGAAGGCGGAATTGAATTATGTTATGATTTCAATTTGATATGTAATTTCAAAGTTTCAAAAGATATTTGAAACTTATATTGTTGATTTTGAATGATATATTGATTGAAATGAATATGTTATTGATGTAGATAGATTTTTATACTCATATCTTCAAGCTACATCGACTGGAACGAAGAATTGAGGTATGTTGTGACAGAGTAACATACGACGTGTATCTATATCATATGATATATGTTGATTGATTTGATTGAGAATATATGTCTATATCCCTTATTTTTTGAGTTGATGTGGCATACATGACATACACGTTGAGCTATGATCTTTGGATATTTGGATACCTTGATATGATTGGATTTGATTCTTGGGTTTGTGAACACGATGCTATGTTTGGCATTATGTGGCCCTTAAAGCATAGTCATTTGTGGCCCCGGTGATTGATTGATATTTGGGATTTGATAGCACTTTGTTGACGTTATCATACGAGTATCCCTGATTGAGGTCGGTGTGTCAGGTCGAGCATTGATTTGATAGCGATTTTTTTGATTCTGACATGTGTGCTCAGTGGATCATGAGCATTTGACCCGATACCTCCATGACATACATGCATTGCATATCATATATCATTGTTTAGATACTTGTGGTATATATTGTGGTTGTTTCAGACTGAGCTTTGCTCACCCCAGATGGGGCTGTTGCTGTCTTTGTATATGGATAATGACAGGTACTCCAGGATATCAAGAGACCGGAGAGGGTGTTTCTGGAGGAAATCACAGTTGAGCTGAGGTTTTA
This sequence comes from Primulina eburnea, assembly GCF_022965805.1. NCBI lineage: Eukaryota > Viridiplantae > Streptophyta > Magnoliopsida > Lamiales > Gesneriaceae > Primulina > Primulina eburnea. The sequence continues at coordinate 22,205,326 of NC_133108.1, read as the reverse complement.
TGTTTTTCCCAGTGTATATATGTATCAATATACCGGGGTATGTCCCAAGAATAAGAGTTGTTTATATGTGATTGGTTTTGATTTTGTGTGGACATATTTTGTGATATGAAATGAAATACTATTTTTAATATTCAAACAAGATATTTTGAGCTTATTGTAAAGAAAATTTTAATTTTTTCCGCTAAAATTAATTAACCTTTATCAAATTACATTGATATAACGATTAGGAGCTAATGGCCCCACAAAGAATCTATGTTTTATATTATTTAATTACTATTTATTGTTTATGTTTTATTTATTTCTTTAAGCATTATTACATCCTACTTATAAGTGGGAGTTTTGATTTATTGTTGCTATATGTTACACTAAATTTTTGGAACCATTTAAATGTTAGTTTGATATTACAAACCATTTAAAGTGAATACCTTGATTTATTTTATATGAATATATCGTAATATTAATTTCTTGTTACCATTTAAATGTTAGTTTGGTTTTACCAACTATTTAAAGTAGATGTCTTGATTTATTATATATCAATATATCTTAATATAAATTTATTGGTACCATTTAAATGTTAGTTTTGGCAGGGATCTATTTTAGGTGCTCGAAAAGCAACGGAAGCTCAAAATTTCGGTTTTGCAAGAGAAAATCGAGCACCACATGTACTAGTGTGTAGCAAATACAAAAACATAACAATGACATTCATAGGGTGTTAAGATAATTACCTATCAATCTCAAAGATTGATGTAATGGCTCCAACTAAGGTGTAAACAACTTAGCTCTTGAAGGAATGAGTTGATCTACAAGCTTCCTCCTTTCCTTCAAAATTAGGCCCACCATTTGCTAGGTAGATCCCCTCATTAGAAAAATAGGAGGATTTTTCAAAGAGAAGTGTAAGGATTCCTCAACAATTGAAGAACAAAAATTAGGGGGAAAAGCAAGAAGATTTCGGCCAAGGCATGAAAGAATGAATGGAAGGAAGACTAGTCTTGGTAGTGTAAAAAGCTAAAACCACTTTTAGCATGCCAAGCCTTGGAGATTGAAAAAGTAATCTCCAACCCTTCACCTCCCATGCATGCAATGTTATTTGATTTTTTAAACAATTAAAAATCCATGTACTTAATTTAATTATCTCAAACAAATTTGAGACTAATTAAACATTACTTGAATTTACTCAAGTCACTAGTTGAATAATTATTTTACTATTGGGCTCTACAAGACCCAATATGATTTAGTTAATTCAACACTTGAATTAATTTAATTATTTGGACTCTACTAGGCCCACTAGTGTTTAATTGATTCAACACTTGAATTATTTTAATTTAGTCCATAATAATGTTTATGAAAATCACAATTTTCAAATACATTATTTATTTGGCCAACTTTTAATTTAGGAACACTTCCAAATATTAAAAGTTACATTTCCCTCATAGAAGTCATACTTCTATTTTTCCTTATGCTTATAAACTCATTTATAAGCCGTTCAACACATTGAACTATTTTACTTCTCAGCGGGATCTAGAAAGCTAGTATTTGTGTGGCCCTCAATGGTTCATTGATACAACTAGCCGTGGGTTCACATCTCCATGTGATTCGGACTAAACATGTCCTTATACGAGCATACCTCAATTGATCCATTCTTAATTATCAACTCCTTGATAATAAGAACGTCAGAACTCAAGTCTGATAGTACTCAACCAATCATGTTAAACGCCTAGCAGCATCGCTTACATGATTCCCTAGGTATCAAATGATAGTGACTGCAAGAACCATTCAATTATGGTTAGCGTACAGTACGGTCCCTTCAACTCATATATCTCGACCGATTCGACAACCATTGGTTTATCGAGAGTTGTCAATGAATCGATACTATGTGTCATGTCGTAGTTACATCGATGGTGTAATCTATGAAACCCCTTTCATAATTACCACCATACTCTGATAAGAGATTTCATACTACATACACATAGGATATCCATACCCGAAGGTAAGCGGTGAATCCCCGACTACAATGCATCGACTCCTATATGTTTCGACAAAACACCCAACCTTGCCACCTGATGACCCCATGAGAGTCGGTAAACACGTCAAAGTGTAATTTTAGCACATAGAGTCTAAGTGTTGTCTCGGGTCATAAGGACTAATGTTGTAAAACCATAAACTAGGACTTTTCCACTCGATAAGTGAGAACCACTTGGAAAGTCCTTTATGGAGGGTTGTTCAGTGCACTCTACAAGGAGCACCTATCTGCATGTTCGGACATCACAATGTCCCCAACCAATGAAACATGATATTCACATCGCATATACTAGTCTCGAACTCGAGCTGCCTATATCCTTCTTAGCGGCGGCTGAATAGACTAGGAACCGTTTAGAATATACAGTATTACAAATATGAGTTTCATGATACTCATAATATGAGCATTTCGTATTCTTTCTACTATTTGTATATTCAAGGTCTTTATCTTTGCAACTAGCATGGGTATACAGATAAAGAAGTGACAAAACAATAAAATTCAAATATTATTAAAATAAAGATTGTTTATACATAGAGTTTCATTGTGAACACTCGGACAACACTTGGCTCGACGTTCACCTACTCTAACAATCTCCCACTTGCACTAGAGCCAACTACCCATATGCTTCAAACCCATCGATTTGCGATGCTTCTCGAACAATGGTCCAGGTAAAGGCTTAGTTAGCGTATCAGCAACATTATCTGCAGAGCCGACTTTGTCAATCGTGACATCTCCTCTTTCCACTATGTCTCGGAGGATGTGGTACTTTCTCAGTACATGTTTGGACTTCTGATGAGACATCGGCTCCTTTGCTTGAGCCATGGCTCCCGTGTTGTCACAAAACACCGGGACAGGAGCAACTCGATTAGGATTGACGCCCAACTCTTGGACGAAATTCCTTATCCAAACAGCTTCTTTTTCTGCAGCTTATGCAGCAATATATTCTGCCTCAGTGGTGGAATCAGCTGTACTGTCTTGCTTGGAACTCTTCCAAGAGACAGCAGCACCATTGAGCATGAATATGAATCCAGAGGTTGACTACGAGTCATCGATATCGCTTTGCAAGCTAGAGTCGGTATAGCCTTCAAATTTCAGTTCCCCACCCCCATAAACCAAGAACAACTTATTGGTCCTTCTCAAATAGTTGAGGATGTCTTTCACAGCTTTCCAATGTGGAAGACCAGGGTTCGATTGATATCTACTCACTACACTTAGTGCAAAAGCCACATCAGGACGTGTAGATATCATCTCATACATGATGCTACCAATCGCAGATGCATAAGGAATGCTTGTCATCGCCGCTATCTCTGCATCAGTCTTGAGAGACATTGACTTGGATAGGGACACGCCCTGACACATTGGTAGATGTCCTCTCTCGGACCCATCCATCGAGAACCGCTTCACGATGGTATCAATGTATGTGGACTGGTGAGACCAAGCAATCTTTTTGATCTATCTCTATAGATCTGTATTCCCAATACAAAAGATGCTTCACCCAAGTCCTGCATCGAGAACTTACTCGCTAACCATATTTTAGTTGATTGCAACATTCCTACATCATTCCCAATGAGTAGAATATCATCAACATAAAGCACTAGGAATGTCACAGCACTCCCACTAACCAAACTCTTATACACACAAGGTTCCTTAGGATTCTTAGTAAAACCAAACTCTTTGATTGTACTGTCGGATCTGAGGTTCCAACTCCTAGATACCTACTTTAGACCATAAATAGATCTTTGAAGTTTGCATACCATATGCTCACTTCCGACAGATGTAAACCCTTCAGGTTGAGACATGTAAATCTCTTCCTTAATATCCCCATTAAGAAAGGCCATCTTGACATCCATCTGCCATATCTCATAGTCATACCATGCAGCTATGGCTAGCAATATCCTTATGGACTTGAACATTGCAACTGGAGAAAAGGTTTCCTCAAAGTCAACTCCTTGTCTTTGAGTATATCCTTTTGCCACCAATCGCGCCTTGAAGGTCAATACCTTCCCATCCGCCCCAAGTTTCCTCTTATAAATCCATTTACACCCTATGGGAACAATTCCCTCAGGTGGATCCACGAGATTCCACACTTGGTTCGAATGCATGGAATTCATCTCAGATTCCATTGCTTCAAGCCACTTGGATTAATCGACATCAGATAATGCTTCTTTGAAGGTTCTTGGATCACATCCATGGATAGGCTCATCATGGCCCTCTTCAAGAAGCAGACCATACCTCATAGGTGGTCTCGAGACTCTCTCGGATCTTCTATGAGCTTGTATCTCCTCTCTTGGCTCTTCGGGTGTGGGTTCTACAATTGTGGGTGTCTCTCAAACCTCTTCGAGTTCTATCATCTCGCCTTTTCTATCTAATAGAAATTCCTTTTCTAAAAAGGTTGCATTCCTAGAAACAAGCACCTTTGTTTCTTGGGGATGATAGAAGTAGTATCCAACCAAATTCTTTGAATATCCCACAAAGTAACATAAAATGGATCGACTATCCAATTTATCTCCCACTACCTACTTCACATAAGCAGGACACCCCCATATTCTAAGATAAGAATATTTGGGAGGCTTACCCATCCATATCTCATATGGTGCCTTGTCAACTGCCTTTGAATGGACATTGTTCAACAACAGTGTCGCTGTCTCAAGCGCATATCCCCAAAAGGATGGCGGCAACTCCGTGAACCCCATCATAGACCGAACCATGTCCATCAAAGTCCGGTTAAGACTCTCCGAAACACCATTCAACTGTGGTGTAGCGAGCGGAGTCCACTGCGAGAGAATCCCATTCTTCCTAAGATACTCTTGGAACTCGGCACTCAAGTACTCACCACCTCGATCCGATCGAAGTGTCTTGATGCTTCGTCCCAACTGTTTCTCTACTTCACTTCTGAATTCTTTGAACCTTTCAAAGGCTTCAGACTTGTATTTCATCAAATACACATACCCATATCTCGAAAAATCATCGGTAAAGGTGATGAAGTAGGCATGTCCGTGCTTAGTGGTGATGCTAAGCGGACCGCACACATCGGTATGGATCAAATCCAATAACCCTTTGGCTCGCTCCACATGGCCCTTAAAGGGTATTTTGGTCATCTTTTCTTTCAGACATGATTCACAAGTCGTGAGAGCATTAATATCAGACATATCAAACATGCCCACTCCCACTAACTTGTTCATCCTTCTTCGGGAAATATGTCCTAATCGAGCATGCCATAATTGTGTCGAATTTAGAGCATATTGTTTTCGCTTGTTTGTTGTTGTTATTGCTTGGACATTGTTTAGTGGAATATCTTTTAATTTTAAGGTGTAGAGATCGTTTTCAAGTTCTCCAGCACCAATTAAACATTCATTCTTGTAAATATTGCAAACACCTTTGCTAAATAAACAAGAAAATCCATCTTTATCTAACATTGAAATGGAAATAATATTTTTCACCAAGTCTGGTACAAACAAAACATCTCTTAAAATAAACTTAAAATCATTGTTCAAATGCAAGTAAACATCTCCTATAGCCTTCCCAGGTGGACCGGTCTTCGTACCAGATGAAGAGCCCACAAAAAGAACCGGCTTCTCTTTCTTGATAGTGAACTCAAAAGTCACAAGCATATTCACCAACTCCCCAAGTGTCGGCTCTATCTTGTTCATGTTGAAGTTCACCACAAAAGGATCAAATGAGCTAGGCAATGACGACAACAACACGTCGGTGGTCAGCTCCGAAGGCAACAACAAATCCTTGCCAAGGAGCTTGTCCACGAGCCCAATCAACTTTAGGCCATGCTCATGGACCGAGGCCCCATCTCGCATGCGCAAAGTGATAAGCTCCTTGACGGTAGCATGCCTCAGAGGTCGAGTCTGCTCACCAAAGAGCTCCTTGAGATGCATATGAATGTCAGCAGCATTCTTTTCATCCTCAAAATGCCTCTGCAGCTCATCGTTCATAGAACCCTGCATATAACACTTGGCTTTCAAGTCATGGTCACACCAATCCTTGTAGGTCTGTCATTCCTCAGGAGTGCAGCTAGTCGGAGCCTCAACAGGGGGCGACTCAGTCAGTGTATATGCAATCTTTTCCGAGTTTAAGACGATTTTCAGGTTTCTTAGCCAAGTGAGGTAATTAGGTCCGGTTAATACGTGTTTTTCGAGTATAGCAGACAGCGGATTGCGAATCGAAGACATTGTCAATAAATCGTACTGAAAAGTAAACAGATAAATGTTAATGACTATTTTAAAATATTTAGTAAGATATAAAGTATGGACTTTTACTTTATAAATTTTCGCTCCCACTGTTTTTGACATTTTCACTACCCTCTAGTGAAAACGGGAAACTCTTTTCCTCAGTAGGTACGCAAGGTCCAATTAGCGAATTATGATCCCGAATAATATTAGCCAATCACAATTCCTAAAAGGTAGTTTCCAATTGCATCACCATGCAACCCTTTACGTAAACTTTTGTCTCGCGTTTGATTAGGACCCAATAATATGAAGTCGTTCATCTTCACGTGTCAAGCCTTACCCATCGATGTTGAACCTTAATGGACGGTCGTCATGAGTTCCCTTAATAATATGAGCCGAAATCATGGGAGTTCCACGTAGTTCACATCACCATGTCAATGGATGTCACAGCTTTCCGGCACTCAGGGCCCCCCCCAATAATATGAGCCGAGCCCTGAGCACGGGTAGCGTCCATCATGCACCCATTGTCGATGGAAGACAAATTTATAATTTCCCTTTTCGGGCTTGATATTAATTTTGAATCTTATTCAAAATGAGAGTTTTTAATTTTGAAAGGTCTCATCATTAATTTTATTTAAAATCTTGCCATGTTTGATCGTATGTTTGCCGGATCATGCAACTTTGTTATTATCATAATAATAACGCACATACACATTATTTATAACATATCATGCATATATTATAAACAGTAAACAAAATAATGATGATCAATCGCCCCAAAACTAATGGCCCGTGTGAGCTAAACACGGGCCTAGGTCCAATCCTAGGGAAATGCAAGGGATGCAAATGCAATTATTACATTAGCTTCCAATATATACATGTCTTCGATCTTCATAATCTTCATGGCCACCATGTTACAATCTTGATCATCCACTATACTAATATTTACAAATAAATATCCATGGCAAATAGGGATACATCTCATGGGGGTGGGAACGGGCCATAAACCAAGCCCACTTTATAAATTGATAATTATTACAATCATTCAACACAAAATATCCTAGCATATAGCTAGTAAATTGGGCTTGGGCTTTTGATCATCTTTCATGCATAATATCACATATCATACACCATCAATTAATTATCAAAATAATTAATTGATCCAATATTATATATCTTGATCCAATCACTAACCGCCACGATTATAAACTAAATTAACAAAGTATACAAACACCTTTGTTTACTTTCCAATTAATTTATTTATTAACGAATTTCTTGTAAATCACAATTTACTATAAATAATTGAAGTCCAATTTCAATTATTTATTTTATGAGAAAATATTTGCAATTTTTTTAAATTTAAACTTAAGGATCCCAAAAAAATCATTTTTCACCAAAAATATTTTGGCCCATTTAAATTCACAAATATGTTAGTCATCCAATGGCCCAAAAACTCAAGGCCCATGACACTTTAATATTTAAAAACACCTTTTGAAAACCCTAGTCGTCATCGCCGTCGTCGGAGCTCCGTCGCCAGATTCCAGCCAACCCAAATTTTTTTTTATTTTTTTAATTAAAATATAGGGGCTATTCGGGCAGCCCCTCGGGCTGCCCTTGCTGCCAGAAATGGGCAGCAACAAGCTGCCCGAATTTTTCCCCAAAAATAAGCTTCGGTTTTGTTGCAAAAAATATTTCTCATGCGGTTAGAAATCGATCTCAATATAATATTATGTATATGCTACAAAAACTAGTACCCTTAGCTCATAATACCACTTAATAGGGATCGATTTTAGGTGCTCGAAAAGCAACGGAAGCTCAAAATTTCGGTTTTGCAAGAGAAAATCGAGCACAACATGTACTAGTGTGTAGCAAATACAAAAACATAACTATGACATTCATAGGGTGTCACACCCTTAATCTATACTTAGCATAATTACCATAATCAAAATAAGGTTTGAATGATATAACTATATTATGAATCAAATCAAACAAGGGGCATCACTTTGACGGTTTGTAAAAATTTTGGCATGATGTCCCTATATTTTGTATAAGCCCAAACCAAGCAACAATATTCATATATACATAGACACAAACTCAACTCAAGCAACAACATCAACTGTGGGGACCCGGACGCTAATCAAGTACTTAATCATGTTGGGACTAATTAATCAATTATAAAACAGGGTCTAAATTTTTTTCCAAATACAAAGCGGAAACGTAATGCAATTTACTCAAATTACATATTAAACATGAACATACAACTCAGTATAAAAGTACAAGTCCTGTACTACATACATTTATTCAACTAGGGTTTAACAGCTAATATCAAGTGTCTAACCCTATCTCTAACCAAGTCCGGAGCCTCCACGCTATCTAATCTTCTCTCATCCTCTTCTTGACCCTGCTCCAGCCCCACCTGTTGTCATGCACACATACAAAACAAGACAACAGCCGGATAACTCCGGTGAGATATAAATATCCCAGTATAAACAATGTAAACATGCAGTCATATAAAAACATATACGAAAGCATATAAGAAGTATTCATAACATGTCTCAAATCAGAAACATAATCAATATCAAGCATTCAATAAACATGAATGATATAAACAATGTAATTCAACCTGTCATATCCGACTCAACTCAACCGACGCGTTATCTCAGACTCGACTCAACTAACACGTCGTCTCAGACTCGACTCAACTCTATCCTAGGGATCCCGATGTCTGAATAATGATAATATACAGAATCTCAGTCGATAGGAATGACTCAATCCCTAAACGGCATCGATATAATTCATATATTCAGTGTCTGGGCGAATCAGCCGCAGAATTGACGACTCAGTCAATAACCTGACGAATCAGCCAGTAATTAGGCGAATCAGCCCATAATCAGACAACTCAGCCTGTAATTAAGCGAATCAGCTTAAGTTTAGACGAATCAGTCAATCACCAGACGAATCAGCCGGTGACTAGGCGAATCAGCCTATAATGGACGAATCAGACAATAACCCGACGAATCAGCCGGTGACTAGGCGAATCAGCCTATGACTCAACGACTCAGTAATCCATACATACAGTCAGTATCTAAGCAAATCAGTCAATGACTAGCGAATCAGCAGTCATTACATGCAGTAGCTATAAATCAATAAGCTACAATTATCAATCTTATCACACAGTAGCTATAACTCAATAAACTACAATCATCAATCTGATTAATTGCAAATATCAATGCAATAAGTAAAAGTATGTGATTTAGGGAAACTCGAGTCAAACCTCACTCGAGTTGTGCAATCCCAACTCAACATTAATTTATACCTTTCTTTCTGATACTCTGACTCTGTCGAAGTCTCGAACCCCAAGCCTGTCAATACTCAGTCTGACAATAACGATATTGAGGGTATAATATCAATACACCATCCAACCAATACTGGATATAATCAGAATTCAATCAAATTCTGTTTCAACGACATCACGTCATAATTCCAATATATCCAGCAATACCATATCAGTCAGATATCAACTCTAATATCTCATAATCGATAACAACTCAATTCTGATATCAAATCGACTCCAAAACTACTCCGAAAATCATAACAATTTCATAATCATTCAGTTTCTAAATCTGACTTCGATTCTATGATGTCTAACATGTCAAGAACATCATATATGAATTCTATTCAATTCTGACAACATCATAATTTCAGAGCATGTCAAAACTTAGCAAAACTTACGTCCAGTTGTCGCCTGTGTTGATAGGAACACAGTACTGCAGTCGGATTCAAAATCAGACGGACGGATTTCTCGTAAATCACAAATCTATGCGTCGAACCCTTTCTTTCCCTCTTGCCTCGGTTTCCTTCATTTCTGAAGAATTTTTCGTTTGTATGTATATATATATATATACATTGCATGATATAAGGGCAAGTGGCATTGTGCATGTTCTGCACGTTTCTCGCTAGGGCGGTCAAAACCTACCGCTAGGGCGAGTCAGTTTCGGTCGAGATCCTCGGCTGAACATCTCCTGTCGCTCGGGCGGTCAAAAGTTGCTCGCTAGGGCGAAGAACTCTCGGCCCTCACAATTATACATGCGCGCTCGGGCGGTGCTTTTCTGCCGCTCGGGCGCGAGATGTTCGGCCTAACATCTTGAGATGTTCGGTTCAACATCTTGGCTTAACATAAACCAACGCCCGGCTTCGTCATTTGAGTTCCTATGACTTCCATTACGTCAATTAATCAACGTCTGATTAAAATGATTAAATCTCGGGCATTACATTTCTCCCCCTCTTAGATCTGAGTTCGTCCTCGAACTCACAAGCAATCAATTCAGATATATCAGAAGAAATATATAACAGAGTTTAATTCAAAACTCATATTTCTGATTCCAATCTGGAATGAGAATTCACTAAGTATCATATCATAATACTTCTCCAATCCTTCTGACGGAATCAATATCGCATTACTGGCTATACAACATCCGTATAAACCAATCTACATCTTATCACATATCAGTATCATCAGCTGTTAACAAATCTGTTTACCTCAACCAAAGACATAAACAATCTTTAGCTTCAACTACCAATCGTCATCATCCGACGTTGGTTTCTTAAATCTGTCCATTCTGAACTATCTGCCTCTTCCTTCGAATTGTCTTCAAAAGAAATCTGTAGTACTCATCGTATACTGTCTTGTCTATAACTATCTCATTACCCATCTGATAAGTTGATAGTTATTGTCACACAGTGATAATAAGTTATATCAAGTAGTGCTAACATCCAGCACTAAAGCTGTACTCACACAGTGATAATAAGTTATATCAAGTAGTGCTAACATCCAGCACTAAAGCTGTACAAAAATCTTCCAATATCTGGCTAATACATTCTGACGGTCTGTCAATCTGTAAAACCATCTAAGAGAAAGTTCATGATATACTCTATCACGAATACAAACTCAAGCAAAGTTACAATCTGACATAGTCTACTGTGGCATTCTGCTCTTTCTGACCAGCTCTCTGACATCAATCTGTGTCATCTGGTCATGTTTGTACGTTATCTTGCACAAACTAATAGATATAGATTGAACAATCTGTCAATCACAATCATATCATATTACAATCTGTAAAAAGACGGTAATTTCATTACGAAGGCTATAGAAATGTACTCTCATTTCTATTTAGAACTTTACAATTCTGTAATAATTCTTCTGATTTCTATCTTTCTATCTTTTCTGTTAGCAATATAGACATAACAGTACAATTTCTGCCAACATTTAAATACAATTCTGTTATAACTGATCTCATCTGTCTATATCACCACTATCTGTTCGAATACAATACAGTCTCAATCATCAGACTGAACACTGAATCCATGACTGTAAGCTTCTGACAATATCTGTTCTTTCTGATTCGAACTATTTGATATACACAAATCAGTTAATAACATAAATTAAAGAAGAAATACCTACCTGGTATTCGGCTCTGCCTATCAATATCAAGCTGTACTGTACCATTCTGACACATCTGACATCACAGAATAATCAATCTCATACAAAATACAAAATCACATATCTGTTACTCTGATCGACACTCTGTTCTGACTATCGTTATTGAGTTCTAACCATTCTAATCAGCTTTTTGAACTGCTAACGTTTCAACATCAGCTCTGGTTCGGACGGTACAATGTAATCTCCATTGCCTACCATTTGTCTTAAACACGTATTCAGAATAAGCATCAATATTCAATCAGATTCAAGGCTAAAATCAATCTCTCTGATTGGAATCAGATCTGAAGTCTTATCAGAGAAAACATTAATAACTTTTATATCATTGGTAAATCAGCCAATGATAGACTCAATTTCAGTAAATCAACTGAATACATAAGGAGTCACTCTGCTCCTTTCTGTCATAATCGAGTCATAGCTAGTACGAAGATCAAAGGAATTCTCAATCTAGAATCCTTATCGTACCATATTCATTCTTGGTCATCTCAGATCTGATTCTAACCATCTTCTGGAACTAATCTAGGGTAGCTCTGTACTTAGTCAGCATATCAATATCAGTAATGCCGTCCCAAAATCAGAGAACACTAGCACAACACAAGCTACCACACGATCTAACTCGATCTCATTCTCATCCTACTGTAGTACACAAGATCTAACAGAAATCACTGATACAAGATCTTTTCCCCAAAGGAAAATAAACAAATACTACAGTAAATAGAGACTCAACAGATGATGCATGCATCAATGCAAATCTTTCAAAAATAAAAGTATGTGAAGCACCGGCATCCCTCAATACATATGCAGGATAATCAAACAAATCAGTTACCTGCAACGTCATCATCTGGTGCTTCCTGAGCCTGCTCCTCGGTCAAAGCAAATACTCTGGCCTGCTGTCTAGGAGGCTGGCCGACTGTCTGGCTTCCTCCTGGCCTCTCCTGTGACTGAGATGGTGCTGGCTGAAATAAAGGAACGGCAGCTGATCGTCTACCCCACTGTGCCGCTGATCCAGATGGTTCAGCTCCCTGGAATCTTTGGGGACCCCTCTGTGGACATACTCTGGCAAAATGTCCCTGTTGCTTGCAGAAGTGGCAACTACCAAGTACTCCTTGGCATTGCTCAGTGGAATGTCTCCCTCCACAATTTCCGCAGTAAACGCCGGTATAACTCTGCTGAGAACCACTAGAGCTAGAAGAACTGCCGACAGACTTCTTAAACTGCTTTCCTCTAGCCTTCAGAAAATCGGTCTTTCCACCACTACTATCACTCTCAAATCTGGGAGGTGGTTGCGGTGGTCTCCACTCTTGAGACACAAATGCAGCTCCTCTCTGTCTTATCAGGCCTGCTTCAGCGCCCTTTGCTCTATTCATTGCATCAGCAAAGTTATTCGGTCGCCCTGTGTTCACCAATGTAAAAATGTCGGGATTCAAGCCATTGATGAACTGATCAGCAACGGCTTCGTCATTTTCAGACACATGTGGAGCAAACTTTAACAAGGTAGAGAACTTGGTCACGTATTCTTCAATGTTCAGCTGACCCTGTCTCAAATTGGCAAACTCCGCCCCCTTGTCTTTTCTGTACGATATTGGGAAAAATCTCTGATAAAACTCAGTTTTAAATACATCCCAAGTAATAATCGTACCTCGTTGCTCCAAGGCCCTCTTCATCGTACTCCACCAGCTCTTTGCAACATCATGCAACTGGTTCCCAATCAACTTAATTCGGCGCTCATCGCTATACTCCAGCAATTCAAACAGCTTTTCGATATCATTCAGCCAACTCTCACACTCAACTGATGTCTCAATACCTTTCAGAGTCGGTGGTTTGAATGATTGAAACCTTTTCAGTAAGGTTTCCATTGGAGTCGGTGTTACATCCATCGGAGGATTCGATGTACTACCCTGTTCTGGAATTCGTCTAGGAGGCATATCTGAAACCCAAAAGGATTAGTGACCCAATCCAACACATCTGTTTCAATTCAATCTCCCTCCCGATCATCTTACTGCTGATCGAGAATCCATTCAGATTCGTGCCAATAATACATATTACAAAATCAAATCAGATAAATCAAGTAATATATATTATATAAAGCAGTAAGTCATGCTAGCAATCACAAGCAAGGAAAGAAAATTCAATCTACCCCGCTCACTAGCCTCTTCTATCTCAATCTAAAGAATCTACAGTTCTAGTACCTACGGCTCTGATACCACCTGTTGTAGGGACCCGGACGCTAATCAAGTACTTAATCATGTTGGGACTAATTAATCAATTATAAAACAGGGTCTAAATTTTTTTCCAAATACAAAGCGGAAACGTAATGCAATTTACTCAAATTACATATTAAACATGAACATACAACTCAGTATAAAAGTACAAGTCCTGTACTACATACATTTATTCAACTAGGGTTTAACAGCTAATATCAAGTGTCTAACCCTATCTCTAACCAAGTCCGGAGCCTCCACGCTATCTAATCTTCTCTCATCCTCTTCTTGACCCTGCTCCAGCCCCACCTGTTGTCATGCACACATACAAAACAAGACAACAGCCGGATAACTCCGGTGAGATATAAATATCCCAGTATAAACAATGTAAACATGCAGTCATATAAAAACATATACGAAAGCATATAAGAAGTATTCATAACATGTCTCAAATCAGAAACATAATCAATATCAAGCATTCAATAAACATGAATGATATAAACAATGTAATTCAACCTGTCATATCCGACTCAACTCAACCGACGCGTTATCTCAGACTCGACTCAACTAACACGTCGTCTCAGACTCGACTCAACTCTATCCTAGGGATCCCGATGTCTGAATAATGATAATATACCGAATCTCAGTCGATAGGAATGACTCAATCCCTAAACGGCATCGATATAATTCATATATTCAGTGTCTGGGCGAATCAGCCGCAGAATTGACGACTCAGTCAATAACCTGACGAATCAGCCAGTAATTAGGCGAATCAGCCCATAATCAGACAACTCAGCCTGTAATTAAGCGAATCAGCTTAAGTTTAGACGAATCAGTCAATCACCAGACGAATCAGCCGGTGACTAGGCGAATCAGCCTATAATGGACGAATCAGACAATAACCCGACGAATCAGCTGGTGACTAGGCGAATCAGCCTATGACTCAACGCCTCAGTAATCCATACATACAGTCAGTATCTAAGCAAATCAGTCAATGACTAGCGAATCAGCAGTCATTACATGCAGTAGCTATAAATCAATAAGCTACAATTATCAATCTTATCACACAGTAGCTATAACTCAATAAACTACAATCATCAATCTGATTAATTGCAAATATCAATGCAATAAGTAAAAGTATGTGATTTAGGTAAACTCGAGTCAAACCTCACTCGAGTTGTGCAATCCCAACTCAACATTAATTTATACCTTTCTTTCTGATACTCTGACTCTGTCGAAGTCTCGAACCCCAAGCCTGTCAATACTCAGTCTGACAATAACGATATTGAGGGTATAATATCAATACACCATCCAACCAATACTGGATATAATCAGAATTCAATCAAATTCTGTTTCAACGACATCACGTCATAATTCCAATATATCCAGCAATACCATATCAGTCAGATATCAACTCTAATATCTCATAATCGATAACAACTCAATTCTGATATCAAATCGACTCCAAAACTACTCCGAAAATCATAACAATTTCATAATCATTCAGTTTCTAAATCTGACTTCGATTCTATGATGTCTAACATGTCAAGAACATCATATATGAATTCTATTCAATTCTGACAACATCATAATTTCAGAGCATGTCAAAACTTAGCAAAACTTACGTCCAGTTGTCGCCTGTGTTGATAGGAACACAGTACTGCAGTCGGATTCAAAATCAGACGGACGGATTTCTCGTAAATCACAAATCTATGCGTCGAACCCTTTCTTTCCCTCTTGCCTCGGTTTCCTTCATTTCTGAAGAATTTTTCGTTTGTATGTATATATATATATATACATTGCATGATATAAGGGCAAGTGGCATTGTGCATGTTCTGCACGTTTCTCGCTAGGGCGGTCAAAACCTACCGCTAGGGCGAGTCAGTTTCGGTCGAGATCCTCGGCTGAACATCTCCTGTCGCTCGGGCGGTCAAAAGTTGCTCGCTAGGGCGAAGAACTCTCGGCCCTCACAATTATACATGCGCGCTCGGGCGGTGCTTTTCTGCCGCTCGGGCGCGAGATGTTCGGCCTAACATCTTGAGATGTTCGGTTCAACATCTTGGCTTAACATAAACCAACGCCCGGCTTCGTCATTTGAGTTCCTATGACTTCCATTACGTCAATTAATCAACGTCTGATTAAAATGATTAAATCTCGGGCATTACATCAACCCATATATATATAATCGTATTCTTACACACAAACATATTATGTACCATCATACCCCTAGGACATAAACATTGTAAAACTTGTTTCAAACCCTGACATTCAATTCATTATAATACATATGCGGAAGCTATACAATAAGAAGCCCGGTTCTTGTCGAGGTGAGGCACGTCACTAGCATCCATTGTCGAACCGGCATCCTACGCATCTTCACTACCTGATCCTGTAATACATGAGCTACGTGAGTTTATAAACTCAATAAGTTGGCTGATAGGACTATTTTTTACGTGTTTTTAGTGTTGTTTTCGAGTCGCATTCATGCATCACATTAGTTTGTTTTAGTTTAATTTAGCATTTTTCTATCATTATTTAGCATATGGCTGATCTCGTGTATTTTGTGGTTGTTTTGTAGGAATTGGACCGAAAAGTGGGATTTTATTTGGCAAAGCAGCGAAGAGATCTCGCTAGGGCGGTCAAAAGTGACCGCCCCAGCGAGCATTTTAATTTGTTCGAGCAGTTGTTGCGCGAGTGTCTCGCTAGGGCGGTCACTTTCGAGAATGTTGGTCTAGCCGAGGAGTTTTTGCGTGAACCTCTCGCTAGGGCGGTCCAAAGTGACCGCCCCAGCGAGACCATGGACATAGCCGATGATTTTAATTCGAGAACCACTCGCCCCAGCGGTCAAAAGTAATCGCCCTAGCGAGCTGCGAGATTTGAAAAGATATGTTTCCTTTTTTTTTGGACTCTATTCTACACCATAGACCTAATACACGAGAGAGGCGGCGTTTTGGGCGATTTTTCATCACTTTCATCAGATTTTCTTGGAGAAAAGGCGAGGAGCAAAGGAGATTTCGAAGACCTCGAGATTTCCACGCGTGGTGGCCGTCATCCGTCGTCATCTTTAGTATTTTCATTATTCAGTTTTTATTTCTTAGATTGTTGTTGGTTTTTATTATGAATTTTAGTGGCTAAACTCTAGATTTGTTGGGATTTGAGGGGATCCTACCCCGTACTCGTTGTTTAACATTATTGCTCGACGTTTTTATGAGTGATTTGTTTATGCTTTTGTGCTTTCTTATTTCAATTGAAGTCTAGCTAACTTCCTTTGATTATTTCATGTTGTTGATGATTTCGATAGAATAATTGACAATAGGATCGAATAGTATAGACCACGGATTTACAATTTTAGTAGATATACGGAATTGGATACGTGTCGATAGTGATAATTCACCCGGATGAAAGCTAGTGGATTCCATAGAACGTAATGCAATCGTGAACTGTTAAATAATTGAGGATACTTGATTACTGCATGTTTACGATTAGTATTAATATAGCTCGACAGAGTATATTAATTAGTCTAGGGAATTCCGTCGAATGCACGAGTAAAAGTCGAGTATAATTATTTGAACACGAGCGGTAGGTGAACTGATAATTCCCAACAAATTCGTTTCTCATTTGATTTTAATCCAATTTAATCATTGATTTCTTGATTGCTTTTTCTTGCACTTTAATTATTTTAGTTATTAAATTCACTTTAGTTTAATCACCAACTCAATCTATCGTTGCTAAAGAAATTTACTTGGAAATAAAGATATTGTAACGCAGTCCTTGTGGAACGATACTCGTATTCACTTACGTTTATTATAACTTGACTATCGTGCACTTGCGATATTTAAATCGAGCTTTTAATTATACAACAAATTTTGGGACTATTCACTGTGCAAGTTTTGCTCGATCAAGTTTTTGGCGCCGTTGCCGGGGACTGTTGATTCACAATTTTTATTTCTCGTTTAAATTTTTTGTATTATTTATTTTATTGTTATTTGATACTCTCATTGTGTTGCAGATCTTTCTTGCGGTGCATGCGAAGATCACTCGAATTTAAGCTTGAGCCTTTTGACCCCGAGATTGAACGCACAGCTAGACGTCGAAGTCAACAACAAAGACTCAAAGAACAGATGGAAAGACACGAGCAAGAACGTGGAGAGGAACAGCGTGACAATAGACAAGTTGAGATACCACGTCGCATTCCAATGTTGGATTATCCACAGCCGTCTATTGATGGAGCACGTCCAAGCATCGTAAGACCAGTCATCCGAGCTAATCAGTTTGAGATCAAGCCAGCTATCATCCAGATGATTCAGAACAGTGTTCAATTTGGGGGAAGTGCACTTGACGACCCTAATTCTCATATAGCTGACTTTCTTGAAATTTGTGATACTTTTAAGTTTAATGGCGTGTCTGATGATGCTGTTCGTTTGTGCTTATTTCCATTTTCACTGAAAGATAAAGCTAAGTCGTGGTTAAACTGTTTGCCTGTAGGGTCTATCACTACATGGGAGGATATGGCAAAGGCATTCCTGATCAAGTACTTTCCTCCGTCGAAGACTATGAAGCTTAGAGCCGACATTACTACGTTTGCTCAATATGAGAACGAGTCACTTTACGAGGCATGGGAGCGCTACAAGGACTTGTTGAGGAGATGTCCACACCATGAGCTACCGCTTGGGTTAGTTGTTCAAACTTTCTACTATGGTTTGATTACTCCTAACCGTACTATGATAGATGCTGCTGCATGTGGTAACTTACTGAGAAAGACGACTGAGGAAGGATATGAGTTATTGGAGGAGATGGCTGCGAGTAGCTATCATCCTCAGTCTGATAGGCAGAGACGAGGTGCTGGAGTTCATCAAGTTAATGATTTGTCTGCGGTTTCAGCACAGTTAGAGGCTTTGAGTAGAAAGATTGATGGAATGAGCATGAGTGGGTCGGCTATGCGTCTGCAAGAAATTTTCTGTGATAAATGTGTGGGTGGGCATGACGTGCAGGATTGCCAAGATGGCAATCCATTTTATGTGCCTGAGGGAGCACCGGTGAAACAAGTGGGATTCCAGAACCGTCCTAGAAATGACCCTTATTCGAATACATACAATCCGGGATGGAGGAATCACCCAAACTTTTCGTGGGGAGGCCAAAATAGCCAAAATCGCCAACAAAGAGGTCCACCATATGGGATGCACCAAGGATTCAAACCAGAGCCGCCTCGGGAGGAGAAGTCCAATTTAGAGCAAATGATGACTAAATTTATTTCTGCAACAGAGACGAGATTTCAGAATCAAGATGCATCCATAAAGGGGTTAGAGAATCAAATTGGACAATTGGCAAAGTTGATTTCTAATAGGGAGCAAGGAGCTTTGCCAAGCAACACGGAAACTAACCCAAGAGAGCATGTGAAGGCTGTGGAATTGCGGAGTGGAAAATCACTCGGGTCTCATGAGGAAAAGACCAAGCATGGCGAGGATGAGGTAGAAACTCGAGGAGGTAAGTCTTATAACTCTACATTAACACCTATTGCACAAAATAAAATTGTTATCCCTCCACCTTTTCCTGCAGCGATGAAGAAAGCTAAATTAGATGCACAATTTGGTAAATTTCTTGAGGTATTTAAAAAATTACATATTAACATTCCTTTTGCTGATGCCTTATTGAATATGCCAAGTTATGCAAAATTCTTGAAAGATATCTTAGCAAATAAGCGGAAGCTAGAAGATCATATGACGGTGAATTTGACTGAAAATTGCTCCGCTTTAGTTCAAAACAAGATGCCTCCAAAGCAAAAAGATCCAGGGAGTTTCTCTATACCTTGCATTATTGGTGATATTAATTTTCATAAAGCTCTATGTGATCTTGGTGCGAGTATTAACCTGATGCCTTTTTCTGTGTTTAGGGGACTGGGATTAGGTGAACCCAAGCCAACTAGGATGTCGTTGCAGCTGGCTGACAGATCTGTCAAGTATCCACGTGGGATTATCGAAGATGTTTTGGTGAAAGTGGATAAGTTCATTTTCCCTGCAGATTTCGTGATACTAGACATGGAGGAAGATTTAGAGATGCCTTTAATCCTAGGGAGACCATTTTTGGCTACAGGGAAAGCGCTAATTGATGTGGAAGAGGGGAAGTTGAGACTGAGAGTTGGAGAAGAAGAAATTATTTTTGATGTTTTCAATACTCTCAAGCACACAATGCACAATGATAGTTGCTTTCGTATTGATGTCTTAGATTCTATTGTTTGTGATTTTGTGCAGGATGGATTGAAAGAACCATTGGAGGCCACTCTCACTACTGAAAAGCAGGAGGACGAGCTAGACGAGGAAAAGATGGAGATGGTAGCTCATTTGAATGCCATTCCACCTTGGAGAAAGCAAGTGAGGCTTAGATTAGAGGAATTGGGAGACCGAAAAAATTTAATGCCTCAGAAGTCAAGCCTAGAGGAGCCACCTACTTTGGAGCTCAAACCACTACCTCCACATCTCAAGTACGTATATTTAGGAGAAGATAATAAATTGCCTATTATTATTTCCTCTTCTTTGACAGATGATATGGAGAGTAAGCTCATGGGAGTCCTTAAGGAGCATAAAGGAGCATTCGCTTGGAAGGTTTCGGACATAAAAGGGATAAGTCCTTCGATCTGCATGCATAAAATTCTGATGGAAGATAAGTACTCACCTCTAGCACAACCACAAAGGAGATTCAATCCAAAGATGCAAGAGGTAGTAAAGGCTGAAACAATTAAACTTCTGGATGCATGTATTATCTATCCTATCTCTGATAGTGCGTGGGTAAGTCCTGTACAATGTGTGCCTAAAAAGGGTGGGATTACTGTTATTACTAATGAAAAAAATGAGTTGATTCCCACTAGAACTGTTACGGGTTGGCGTGTGTGCATAGATTATAGGAAACTGAATGATGCAACCCGTAAAGATCACTTTCCCTTGCCATTTATCGATCAAATGATTGAACGATTAGCAGGTCATGAATTCTATTGCTTTTTAGATGGATATTCGGGATACAATCAAATCACAATTGCACCAGAGGACCAAGAGAAAACTACTTTCACTTGTCCTTATGGTACTTTTGCGTTTAGGCGTATGCCCTTCGGTTTATGCAATGCACCTGCCACATTTCAAAGATGCATGACCGCTATCTTTCATGACATGAATGAGAATTTCCTTGAAATTTTTATGGATGACTTCTCTATTTTTGGCTCCTCATTTAATGAATGTCTAGAAAATTTGAACTTGGTGTTAGTTAGATGTGAGGAGAGCAATTTAGTGTTGAATTGGGAGAAGTGTCACTTTATGGTTCAAGAGGGGATTGTGTTAGGACACAAGGTATCGGAGAATGGAATTGAGGTCGACAAAGCCAAGGTGGAGGTAATCAAAAACTTACCCCCACCTTCATCAATAAAAGGAGTTAGAAGTTTCCTTGGGCATGCTGGTTTTTATAGGCGCGTCATCAAAGATTTTTCAAAAATTGCTAAACCTTTATCCTCTTTGTTGATGAAAGATGCTGAATTTAATTTTGATTCTACTTGTCTGCAGGCATTCGAGATACTCAAGGAGAGCTTGGTGACAGCACCTGTTCTGACTGTCCCTGATTGGGAGTTACCGTTTGAGGTGATGTGCGATGCGAGTGATACAGCTGTGGGTGCGGTGCTGGGTCAAAGGAAGAACAAGGTATTTCATACCATCTACTATGCAAGTAAGACTTTAAATGATGCTCAATTGAATTACGCTACTACTGAAAAGGAATTGCTTGCTATAGTATTTGCTTTCGACAAATTTCATTCATACCTTGTTCTGTCTAAAGTAACTGTGTATACCGATCATTCTGCCCTGAAATACTTGCTTGCTAAGAAGGATGCGAAACCTAGGTTAATTAGGTGGATTTTATTACTGCAAGAATTTGATCTCGAGATTCGAGATAAAAAGGGTGTGGAAAATGTAGTTGCTGACCACCTATCTAGGCTTGAGCATGTTAGAATTAAGGGCAATGACGATGATATAGATGACTGGTTTCCTGATGAACAATTGCTTGAGGTAAATGCGTGCCCTTGGTATGCCGATTTTGCAAATTTTCTTGTCACCGGCACACCTCCACCTAATTTATTATTTCACCAAAGAAAGAAATTCTTTTCAGACGTGAAATATTATTTTTGGGAGGAACCGTTTTTGTTTAAGATCTGTTCAGATTCCATGATAAGAAGATGTGTGGCGGAGGAGGAAACCAAACAAATTCTGAACCATTGTCATGACCGTGAGGTAGGTGGTCACTTTGGACCCATACGGACGGCGTCTAAGGTACTTGAATGTGGCTTCTATTGGCCAACTCTTTTTAAGGATGCTCGTTTGTATGTTCTCAATTGTGATAGATGCCAACGCACAGGTAATATTTCCAACCGTCATGAGATGCCTTTAAATAACATTATTGAGTGTGAAATATTTGATGTGTGGGGGATTGATTTTATGGGTCCTTTTCCTGCGTCTTTTGCGAAGAAATTTATTTTAGTGGCAGTGGAGTATGTTTCGAAATGGGTGGAGGCGGAGGCTTGTGCCACTAATGATGCACAAGTGGTGTTAAAATTTTTGAAGAAACACATTTTTAATCGATTTGGTGCACCACGTGCAATCATAAGTGATGGTGGCACCCATTTTTGCAACAAAATTTTTGATAAACTGCTGGGCAAATATGGTGTCACCCACAAGGTTTCCACTCCATACCATCCCCAAACTAGTGGACAAGTTGAAGTGTCCAATCGAGAGATTAAGAGGATTCTAGAGAAGACGGCCAATGTGAATAGGAAGGACTGGTCCGTTCGGTCAGATGATGCTTTGTGGGCTTATCGTACTGCTTTTAAAACACCTATAGGAACTACACCATATAGGTTGCTTTTTGGTAAAGCATGTCATCTACCAGTAGAATTAGAGCATAGAGCATATTGGGCGACCAAAGCACTAAACTTTGATTTTGCTCTTGCAGGTGAGAAACGATTGCTGCAGTTGAATCAGTTGGATGAGTTTCGAGGAAAAGCTTATGACCTGGCACTATCTTACAAGGAACGCACCAAACGAGCCCATGATAAACACATCGTACGAAGGGAATTTAAAGTGGGTGAGGCGGTGTTGTTATACAATTCTCGCTTACGCCTCTTTCCGGGCAAGCTAAAGTCAAGGTGGTCAGGACCTTTCACTATAGCCCAGGTGTTCCCATCAGGTGCAGTGGTATTGCATGACGGCAAGGAGGGGACGTTCACTGTGAACGCTCAAAGACTGAAGCATTATATCGGTGGCACATTTGAGCCACAAATTGGAGTCACTCGGCTCCATGACAGTCATTAAGGACAGGGGTGACAAGTCGAGCTCTATACTGTAAATTGAGAACTGCTTCTTCTCCTTTTTATTCTGTTTCTTTATTCATTAATCGCATCACTTGCATTTAGGTAGTGCATGGCATGGCATTCATTGTTTTAAAATTTTTATTTTATTTTATTTTTTTCGAGAATGTCTCGCTAGGGCGGTCACTTTCGAGCTCTCGCCCTTTTTTTTTTTTTTTTTCAGAAAATTTGTCACCGAAAATGCCTCGCTAGAGCGGTCCCTTTTGACCGCCCCAGCGAGAGAAATTTTTTTTAAAATTGGTTTTCCTGGCGAAAACTCCTCGCAAGGGCGGTCACTTTTGACCGCCCCAGCGAGCGAATTTTTTAAATTTGTTTTACTGGCGAGAACCACTCGCTCGGGCGGTCAAAAGTGACCGCCCCAGCGAGCCCTCATATTTTTCAAATAGTCTGTCACCGAAAACCACTCGCTAGGGCGGACACTTTTGACCGCCCTAGCGAGTCGTGCAGATATAAAAACCTTTCCCTTTCCCCTTTCTTCCCCACTTCGAACCCTACCCCTCTCCTCTCAAATAATCGGCGCCTCCTCCATCTTTTATGCTCAAATCTTCTTATTTTGTGATATTTTCAGGGAAAAGACTCGATCTTGGTTTCTACAATCCACCCGGAAGCACTTAGACTACAATTTCTTCTACTCCGGTCATCTTCCAAGGATTCCGGCGAGCTTCTCCGGCGAACTTCAAAAATTTTCCGGCGACTTCAGACTCTTTGCACTCCCATCTCGACATGGCACCTAAACGGTCTAAGGTAACTCACGGTGCCTCTAGTTCTCGTTCGACTCCGTCTAATTTTGTTAATGAGAAAGCTCGGGAGCGGTTTGAGCATGCTAAACTACATAGAAAACCAATCCCTGAGCGAGGGTTTACTACATCTGCACTTCGTTATTTTCCGGACGTCTTAGTAGAGGGACGAGGGTGGAGTAATTTTTTAGCACAACCGAATGCCGCGGTGATTCCGGTTGTGCGTGAATTCTATGCGAATGCTCCGGAGGGGAGTGAGCATAAGGCATCTGTGCGGGGGCGTCGAGTCCCATATGATTCGAGAACTATCAATGACTTGCTGGGTTTACCGTCGGTGGATGACTCTGAGTTTCAGGCGTGGGCACTTAACCCGGATTATGATTCGATTATACACACACTCTGTTATCCGAGAACCACGTGGAAACAACCGGGGACGTATACGGTTTTTCTTGAAAAATTTTTGAGAGTGGAGGCGGCAATGTGGTATGCGTTTCTATCTAAGAGATTGATGCCGGTCGGGCACACGAGTGATGTCCAGCGTGAGCGGGCGGTTGTTCTGTATGCCATCCAGACTGGGATGGCGATTGATGTGGGCAGACTCATCTTTGGACAGCTCAACATGTGCATAAACAGCAGCAATTTGGCGTTTTATTTTCCGACGATCGTGACTGAGCTATGTGCCCGAGCGGGGGTGATATTTGCTGATGATGATGAGTGGCTACCACCGATGAGAGCCATTGATGACGCTCTCTATCGATCCAAGAGGGAGAAGAGACAGGCAGAGCTGCCCGAGGATGTATTTTTCGAGTATGGGGGAGCAGCTCAACCACCTCTGGCTTTAGGACATGCACCGCCACCTCCGCAGCCAAGCCGCCGTGCCATGCGAGATCGCATCAACGAATTGGGCGCTTGGGCCACTTATCAAACTGAGTATCAGGCCGTGAATCAAGCTCATATTCAGAACGTCGAGTACTTGGTACAGGGGATCTCCACGCATCTGGGCATCGACACATCCGGCCGGCCACCTGTACCCGCATACCCGCCACCCTTCCAGTTTCAGTATCATTATCCTATACCCCCAGCTGCTGACGAGGGAGTTGCACCGCCTGAGCATGACGAGGAGGAGGATTTCTGATCAGGGGAGTTTACTGTTTCCCCTTTCTTTTTATTTATTCTGTCGTTGCATTTGCATTCATGAGTTTTTTTTTTTAGTTTTTAGTGTGTGTTTCGTTTTGTGCATTGAGGACATTGCACAACTCTAGTATGAGGGGATGGGTAGATTGTTTTGATTGTTTAGTTAATTGGTTTAGTTTCGTTGCATTTCTTTTGTTGGGTGTCGTTTATGGTGAGAAAACATCGTTTATGAGCCAATGATGATTTGAATTGATAGTTTACAAAAGTGTTGATTGGGTCACGTCGTGAATGATACTCTTGATTGTTAAAGCATGAATTTTGGTACAAAATTTGAACTTTTTGAGCACACATGTGTGGGGACTAGAACTTTGTAGGAATAATGGTGAAATTTGAAAGTTTTGTGTGGCTAACTTGAAAGGCACCATTTATGAGTTGATTTGGCATGTAAACCCGTGAAAATAAGTCGCTAGTTGGGACCTTGAATGAAAAAATTTGATTTGCCTTGAACTTTACATTTACCTCTTTTCCATTGCACTGAATTACAATGTCATACTCCTAACCAGCTGTGATCCAAAGTATTATATTCTTAGCCTAGGGAGTACATGTGTGAAAATTGTGCAATTAAAAAAAAAACAGAAAAAGAAAGAAAAAAGAAGGAGATGTAAGGTGAGGGGGAGCCGAAATAAAAGGAATGAAATTCTATTCCTAGGCTAAAAGTTGGAGATGTAAGGAGACGAGGAAAGTCAGACGAAAAGTCTTGACGATTGCACAATGAAAATGATCGGTGTACTCCCAATTTTTAGCCACTTGAGCTTATTTTCCTTCTTTTCGACACCCTTATCTATGCTTAAAAGCTGAATAAAGTTCAATTTGTGGCTAGTGATGAATGGACACGGGGATGCATGCTAGTGAGACTTGTATTGAAGTGTTAATTGAGTGACTCGCATGATTTGATAATTGATCTATTTGAAGTACGAATGACTAGACCCATCATGAAACACACACACGTTCAAATTAGTGTCGAAATTTATGTATAGATGAGAATGAGTATTCGGTTGCGATTTGACTTGATTGGTAGTGGGAAAGTAAACTGAGGCATGAACATAAACATTGTTAACTGACCATTGACATTTACTCGTGTTAGTTATTTCTTGTTTGAGTAATTTTGTGGTTGTTGAGTTTGTTTAGTATCTCGTGCTTTAACCTATTTTACTCGAGGGCGAGCAAAAGGTTAGTATGAGGAGGTTGATAGGACTCGTTTTTACGTGTTTTTAGTGTTGTTTTTGAGTCGCATTTATGCATCACATTAGTTTGTTTTAGTTTAATTTAGCATTTTTCTATCATTATTTAGCATATGGCTGATCTCGTGTATTTTGTGGTTGTTTTGTAGGAATTGGACCGAAAAGTGGGATTTTATTTGACAAAGCAGCGAAGAGATCTCGCTAGGGCGGTCAAAAGTGACCGCCCCAGCGAGCATTTTAATTTGGTCGAGCAGTTGTTGCGCGAGTGTCTCGCTAGGGCGGTCAAAAGTGACCGCCCCAGCGAGAATGTTGGTCTAGCCGAGGAGTTTTTGCGTGAACCTCTCGCTAGGGCGGTCCAAAGTGACCGCCCCAGCGAGACCATGGACATAGCCGATGATTTTAATTCGAGAACCACTCGCCCCAGCGGTCAAAAGTAATCGCCCTAGCGAGCTGCGAGATTTGAAAAGATATGTTTCCTTTTTTTTTGGACTCTATTCTACACCATAGACCTAATACACGAGAGAGGCGGCGTTTTGGGCGATTTTTCATCACTTTCATCAGATTTTCTTGGAGAAAAGGCGAGGAGCAAAGGAGATTTCGAAGACCTCGAGATTTCCACGCGTGGTGGCCGTCATCCGTCGTCATCTTTAGTATTTTCATTATTCAGTTTTTATTTCTTAGATTGTTGTTGGTTTTTATTATGAATTTTAGTGGCTAAACTCTAGATTTGTTGGGATTTGAGGGGATCCTACCCCGTACTCGTTGTTTAACATTATTGCTCGACGTTTCTATGAGTGATTTGTTTATGCTTTTGTGCTTTCTTATTTCAATTGAAGTCTAGCTAACTTCCTTTGATTATTTCATGTTGTTGATGATTTCGATAGAATAATTGACAATAGGATCGAATAGTATAGACCACGGATTTACAATTTTAGTAGATATACGGAATTGGATACGTGTCGATAGTGATAATTCACCCGGATGAAAGCTAGTGGATTCCATAGAACGTAATGCAATCGTGAACTGTTAAATAATTGAGGATACTTGATTACTGCATGTTTACGATTAGTATTAATATAGCTCGACAGAGTATATTAATTAGTCTAGGGAATTCCGTCGAATGCACGAGTAAAAGTCGAGTATAATTATTTGAACACGAGCGGTAGGTGAACTGATAATTCCCAACAAATTCGTTTCTCATTTGATTTTAATCCAATTTAATCATTGATTTCTTGATTGCTTTTTCTTGCACTTCAATTATTTTAGTTATTAAATTCACTTTAGTTTAATCACCAACTCAATCTATCGTTGCTAAAGAAATTTACATGGAAATAAAGATATTGTAACGCAGTCCTTGGGGAACGATACTCGTATTCACTTACGTTTATTATAACTTGACTATCGTGCACTTGCGATATTTAAATCGAGCTTTTAATTATACAACAAATTTTGGGACTATTCACTGTGCAAGTTTTGCTCGATCATTGGCACTTGTACGTATCAATATGCATCGAAGGAACATACATATCAAGTCGTGATCAACAAGGAATCTTAAAAACATGTCATACCGAAGCATATATTCAATGTTCATTTTTGTACTTGAGCCTCATTAGTTGACCTGTACTACCGTGCTTGCTTTATTATATTGCTACTACTGTGTTGGACGTCAGGGAGCAACCTTTGGCATCCCCACGCCCCATGAACATATATTGGCCAATAGATTTGGTGGACTTAAAACCACCCATTATGTCAACAAGCTCTATATCATGTAAATCAATCCTTTTCTTTTCATGTTCATGTTCTTGTTCATGACATAGCACCCATCATCAATATTCATGAGTTCCTTACATATTTAGTACATAACAATGGAATATGGTGCTATGTTTTCATCAATAAACATACTAACAATGTACATATATCAATAGACAATGAGATGCATTTGAAATTCATAATATTACTCATGTATTACTTCAAGAACATGCCAACTTACAGTCCAAGCTTAATAACACTGGTTTGAGACGGTGTTTCACGCTCCTATACTGTCAAATATACCAATAATTCAGTCACTATTGTATAAACTAGCTGAAAATCACTCCTATACATGTAGGATAACTAAAAAGGAAGAAAACTTACACCTCTATGATGTTCTAGTGATGGAGAACTAAGATCTATCTTCAAAATGTTGAAGGAAAGGAAGAAGGGAGCTTTGGGAGGAAGTTTTCTTGATTTATTTCGTGTTTTGCTGAAGAAGAAAGGAAGGAAGCTGATGGAAATGGTTTAGAAAGTCGATACTTATCTTTTTATACAGCAGGTTCGCTAGGGCGGACGCTTTTTACCGCTAGGGCGAGTAAATCTCGGTCCTACACATTTTATTTCTGCACAGGTTTGCTAGGGCGGACACTTTTGACCGCTAGGGCGAGCAAGTTTCGGCCCTATACATTTTATTTCTGCACAAGATCGCTAGGGCGGACATTTTTGACCGCTAGGGCGAGCGAGTTTCGGCTCTGCGCACTGATTCATCAGAAATCGCTCCAGAAACGGCTCTTCCCTTCATAATCTAGAAAAGTCGTAAACTACAAAGTACTAGCCCTATGTCTTGGCTTTAAGCTCCCCAAATTTCAGGTCATTTGGAGGTCTGAGTAAAAAGTTATGCCCATTCTCCTAACATGTGTCAGTGAAGGAATGACGGTATACACGACACACTTCGGGCCGCTTTTGGCTTGTCTTCCACAATGATTTGGACAAAACTCAAAACTTGAAAGTTGTAGCATTATATCTTAGCTTTCTAATGGTTATGGCCTCACTCAATTTGGATCAATATTCAAATCAATATGCTAAAACCCGTACGAACTACAATATCTACATCTCATTTCCTACAACTTCTATTACACTATTTCTATGTACACCTCTTACTATCACTATTTTAACACATATTCATTCTCAATGCACCATAAACAATATAAAAGTTATGTTCAATCTCAATATCAATACATCAATCAATATGTAAAACATAATGAGCTAATTAGCTATCTAATAATGACATAAACGTATTACTAATCATTTGTACGAGTAACCGGGCATTACAATTCTCCCCTCTTTCAAAGAATTTCGTTCTCAAAATTTGACGTACTATATAGTTCAGGATATCTCTGTTGAATCTCGTCTTCTCGTTCCCAAGTTGCTTCTTCGATTGCATGATTTCGCCATAACAGTTTCACCAAGGGTATTTCTTTGCCTCGTAACACTTTTGATTTCCTATCGAGGATTTGGACCGGCCGTTCTTCATACGAGAGATTCGATGCAAGCTCCAATGGTTCGTAATGAAGAACGTGAGAAGGATTGGCCAAATACTTTCGTAGCAAGGAAACATAAAAAACGTTATGAACGTTTGATAAACTCGGTGGTAATGCAACTCGGTAGGCTCTGTCTCCTATTCTTTCCAAGATTTCAAATGGACCGTTATATCTTGGACTCAATTTTCCTTTCTTGCCAAAACGTAAAATGCCCTTCAATGGTGATATCTTTACAAATACATGGTCACCAATCTGAAATTCCAGTCGACGACGTCGCACATCAGCATAGCTTTTCTATCGACTTTGGGCAGTGTGCATTCTTTCTCTAATCTTGGTTACCAATTCAGCTGTCTGTTGTACCAATTCATGGCCTAACAACTTTCGTTCTCCTATTTCATCCCAATGTACTGGAGAGCGACATTTTCTACCATATAATGCAGTGTATGGTGCCATTCCAATGCTTGACTGATAGCTATTATTATATGTAAACTCAGCCAATGGTAGTTTACTGTCCCAACTGCCTGGGAAGTCAATAGTACAGGCCCTCAACATATCTTCTAAGATCTGGTTCACTCGTTCTGATTGTCCATCAGTTTGAGGGTGGAATGCTGTGCTGAATGACAATCGAGTTCCCATAGCATGATGCAAGCTTTTCCAAAATGCTGATGTAAATTTTGGATCTCTATCAGATACAATGGACACTGGGATACCATGAAGCCTCACTATCTCCTTGATGTATTCTTCAGCATATTGATTCATCGTGTATGTGGTCTTCACCGGAAGAAAGTGAGCTGATTTTGTAAGTCGATCGAAAATAACCCATATAGCATTGAATCCTCTTTGTGTTCTTGGCAGACCAAGGATGAAATCCATTGTGATATGTTCCCATTTCCACTCAGGAATGGGTAGCAGTTTCAGAAGTCCTGCTGGTCTTTGATGTTCAGCCTTGACCTGTTGACAAGTTAGACATTGTGCAACAAATTGAGCAATGTCCTTTTTCATACCTTGCCACCAAAATAATGGTTTAAAATCCTTGTACATTTTCGTGCTTCCTGGATGGATCGAATAGGGAGTAGCATGAGCATCAATAAGAATGTCATTTCTGATCGTTCCTTTCTTTGGCACACACAATCTACCCCGATATGTCCAAATTCCATCCCCATTCAATTCATAGTTCAAATTTCCTTTTTCTTCATCTCGCTGTCTCAGTTGTTGTAATTAAGTATCTGTATTTTTTCCGGCCTTGATTCTGTCTACAAGCGTTGGTCGAACCATAAGGGATGATAGTTTGATTGCAGATCCCTTTGGAATAACATCAAGCTTCAAGTTCTGCAAATCCCATAAAATTTGTTCTTGTACTTGCATTGCAGCAACAGAACTGGACTTTCGACTTAACGCATCTGCAACAACATTGGCTTTGCCGGGATGATAATTAATAACACAATCGTAATCTTTCACCAATTCCAACCAACATCGTTGTCTCATATTCAGTTCTTTTTGCGTGAATAAATATTTCAGACTCTTGTGGTCCGTATATATTTCACACCGTTCGCCATACAGATAATGGCGCCATTATTTTCAACGCAAATACCACTGCTGCCAGTTCTATGTCATCTGTGGGATAGTTCTTTTCATATTCCTTTAACTGTCTGGAGGCATAAGCAATCACCTTTCCGTGCTGCATTAAAACTGCTCCTAAACCTTGTTTTGAAGCATCACTGTATACCACAAAATCTCCTGGTCCTTCTGGTATAGCAAGGACTGGTGCTGATGTCAATTTTGCCTTTAACTCTTGGAAACTACGATCACATGCTTCGTCCCATACAAATTTCACATTCTTTCGGGTTAAAGCAGTCAAAGGCAATGCTATCTTAGAAAATCCCGCTATAAACCGCCGGTAATAACCAGCTAGCCCAAGGAAACTACGTACCTCGGTAACAGTGGTAGGTCGTAGCCAGTTATTAACAGCTTCAATCTTACTTGGATCCACTGATATGCCTTCTTTTGAAATGAAATGACCCAAGAATGATACTTGTTCAAGCCAAAATTCACATTTCTTCCATTTGGCATACAAATGTTTATCTTTCAAAGTCTGCAAAACTAATTGCAAATGTTCCCGATGCTCATCTACAGTTCGTGAGTAGATGAGAATATCATCTATAAACACAATCACGAACTTGTCTAGAAATGGCTTGAAAATTATGTTCATTAAATCCATGAAAGCAGCTGGTGCATTTGTTAGTCCAAATGGCATTACAAGAAATTCATAATGCCCGTACCTGGTTCGGAAGGTAGTCTTAGAAATATCATCTGATTTCACTTTTAATTGATGGTAGCCTGATCGTAAATCAATCTTCGAAAAGATAGCAGCTCCTTGTAGTTGATCAAACAAATCATCAATTCTAGGGAGTGGATACTTATTTTTGATTGTCACTTTGTTCAACTCCCGATAATCAATGCATAGACGAAGGGTACCGTCTTTCTTCTTCACAAACAAAACAGGTGCACCCCACGGTGAAAAGCTCGGTCTAATAAACCCTTTATCAAGTAACTCCTGTAACTGTTCCTTCAATTCTTTCATTTCTGTAGGAGCCAATCGATAAGGAGCTTTTGAGATCGGATGAGTTCCTGTCACAATATCAATCAAAAATTCGATCTCTCTATCTGGGGGTAAGCCTGTTACATCATCAGGAAATACCTCTGGAAACTCACAAACAACATATGTATCTTCTAGTTCATGAACTGGTGGATCAATAACTAAAACAGATGCTAAATATCCTTGACACCCCTTCTGTAATAATTTACAAGCCTTCATACAAGAGATAATCCGAAGAGGTAAGGATATACCTGCACTTGCTACTGTGAATGGTTCAGCTCCTACTGGTGCAAACTTGATCATCTTCAGGCCACAGTCAATAGAAACTCTGTACTTCGAGAGCCAATCCATTCCCAATATCACATCAAAATCAGTCATTCTTAAAACTATCAAGTCAGCATACAGTTGATGGCCTTGGACATATATTGGACACCCTCGCACAATCTGATCTGTCTGTAATTCTTGCCCGGAAGGTAAGGCTATGGCGAGTTGTGTCTCTGTTGTACTTGGTGTAATGCCCAGTCTCTTTACAAACGATTCCGAAATAAAAGAATGCGTAGCTCCTGAATCTAGCAAAACAATAGCAGTAATACCAGAAATCAAGAACATACCGGTGATCATCGACGTATCCGCATCCACTTCTTCCTTGGTCATGGAGAAAAGGCGTCCCTGTACTTTCTCAGAACTTCCTGGACAATTCTTGGCGAGATGCCCTGGCTTTTTGCAACGATAACAGACATTAGAACCTTGCATACATTCCCCGCCATGGAGTTTTCCACATTTAGGACATGGTGGTTTGTCCTGTTCTTTACGTGGAGGGGGACCCTTGCCACGGGGTTCCTCTGGTCTAGTACCCCTGCTATCAGTCTTTTTGCCTTGTCCTGTTCCTTGGCTCTTCTGAAAGTACTGCTGCCTTCGTTGTTGCCTATCTATGTCAATGTCATGTTCATCTTGTTCTGCCATAAGTGCTCTTTCTACTATCTCCCCATACGTAGCAACTTTTGACATTCGTACATCTCTTTTAATTTCCGAGCGAAGTCCTCGCATGAAATGTTCGCCCTTACTGGTGTCATCTTGTGCAATATATGGTACATATTGGACTCCGGCCTCAAATTGTTGTATGTATTCCGTCATTGACATCGTCCCTTGCTTCAAATTCAGGAAGTCACTGGCTTTCTTGGCTCGTACGTCTTTACTGAAATATTTGTTGTAAAACACAGTTTTGAAAGTTCCCCATGTCAATGGTCCAACTGGTAATGCAACTCTTGCACTTTCCCACTATATTCTTGCATGTTTTGTTAAGAGAAAGATGGCACAAGTTACTTGGTCAGCATCATCCATATGAAGGTAGGAGAAGATGGACTCCAATGACTTAATCCACTCTTCTGCTACTGCCAGATCGGTACTTCCCATGAATTCAGGGGGATTCAAACGTCGAAAACGATCATATACGTAAGTCTGAACAGGCACATTTCTGTGTACTATGGCTTGTGCTTGTGCCTGTTCATGAGTAGTCCGTTGCATCTCCAGTAGCTGCTGTATTTGTTCACCATGGACTTTTGCTTGTTGTTGGAGTAATTGAGCGAAGTCATCTATCGGTCGTGGCGCACTGCCCTCACCTTCGACTGCTGGGGCCTTGCCTTTAGGTGACTCTCCTTCATGTACTTTACGTTTCGGTGGCATCTTCGCTTATCTCAACCTACATGTAGGATACATAGACACATAACTTAGCATAAACTATGAGATACAAAGATACTTACTTGCCGAGTTCTCCATGTGGATGAAGTGCAGTGTCTTCCCTGTCAAAGAACCGTGGGCTCTGATACCATAAAAATGTCACACCCTTACTCTATACTTAGCATAATTACCATAATCAAAATAAGGTTAGAATGATATAACTATATTATGAATCAAATCAAACAAGGGCATCACTTTGACGGTTTGTAAAAATTTTGGCATGATGTCCCTATATTTTGTATAGGCCCAAACCAAGCAACAACATTCATATATACATAGACACAAACTCAACTCAAGCAACAACATCAACCCATATATATATAATCGTATTCTTACACACAAACATATTCTGTACCATCATACCCCTAGACATAAACATTGTAAAACTTGTTTCAAACCCTGACATTCAATTCATTATAATACATATTCGGAAGC
This sequence comes from Primulina eburnea, assembly GCF_022965805.1. Taxonomy (NCBI): domain Eukaryota; kingdom Viridiplantae; phylum Streptophyta; class Magnoliopsida; order Lamiales; family Gesneriaceae; genus Primulina; species Primulina eburnea. The sequence goes on along the minus strand of NC_133108.1, from coordinate 22,170,863 downwards.
TATACAATAAGAAGCCCGGTTCTTGTCGAGGTGAGGCACGTCACTAGCATCCATTGGCGAACCGGCATCCTACGCATCTTCACTACCTGATCCTGTAATACATGAGCTACGTGAGTTTATAAACTCAATAAGTTAGCACTTGTACGTATCAATATGCATCGAAGGAACATACATATCAAGTCGTGATCAACAAGGAATCTTAAAAACATGTCATACCGAAGCATATATTCAATGATCATTTTTGTACTTGAGCCTCATTAGTTGACCTGTACTACCGTGCTTGCTTTATTATATAGCTACTACTGTGTTGGACGTCAGGGAGCAACCTTTGGCATCCCCACGCCCCATGAACATATATTGGCCAATAGCTTTGGTGGACTTAAAACCACCCATGATGTCAACAAGCTCTATATCATGTAAATCAATCCTTTTCTTTTCATGTTCATGTTCTTGTTCATGACATAGCACCCATCATCAATATTCATGAGTTCCTTACATATTTAATACATAACAATGGAATATGGTGCTATGTTTTCATCAATAAACATACTAACAATGTACATATATCAATAGACAATGAGATGCATTTGAAATTCATAATATTACTCATGTATTACTTCAAGAACATGCCAACTTACAGTCCAAGCTTAATAACACTGGTTTGAGACGGTGTTTCACGCTCCTATACTGTCAAATATACCAATAATTCAGTCACTATTGTATAAACTAGCTGAAAATCACTCCTATACATGTAGGATAACTAAAAAGGAAGAAAACTTACACCTCTATGATGTTCTAGTGATGGAGAACTAAGATCTATCTTCAAAATGTTGAAGGAAAGGAAGAAGGGAGCTTTGGGAGGAAGTTTTCTTGATTTATTTCGTGTTTTGCTGAAGAAGAAAGGAAGGAAGCTGATGGAAATGGTTTAGAAAGTCGATACTTATCTTTTTATACAGCAGGTTCGCTAGGGCGGACGCTTTTTACCGCTAGGGCGAGTAAATCTCGGTCCTACACATTTTATTTCTGCACAGGTTCTCTAGGGCGGACACTTTTGACCGCTAGGGCGAGCAAGTTTCGGCCCTATACATTTTATTTCTGCACAAGATCGCTAGGGCGGACATTTTTGACAGCTAGGGCGAGCCAGTTTCGGCTCTGCGCACTGATTCATCAGAAATCGCTCCAGAAACGGCTGTTCCCTTCATACTCTGGAAAAGTCGTAAACTACAAAGTTGTAGCCCTATGTACTTGGCTTTAAGCTCCACAAATTTCAGGTCATTTGGAGGTCTGAGTAAAAAGTTATGCCCATTCTCCTAACATGTGTCAGTGAAGGAATGACGGTATACACGACACACTTCGGGCCGCTTTTGGCTTGTCTTCCACAATGATTTGGACAAAACTCAAAACTTGAAAGTTGTAGCATTATATCTTAGCTTTCTAATGGTTATGGCCTCACTCAATTTGGATCAATATTCAAATCATTATGCTAAAACCCGTACGAACTACCATATCTACATCTCATTTCCTACAACTTCTATTAAACTATTTCTATGTACACCTCTTACTATCACTATTTTAACACATATTCATTCTCAATGCACCATAAACAATATAAAAGTTATGTTTAATCTCAATATCAATACATCAATCAATATGTAAAACATAATGAGCTAATTAGCTATCTAATAATGACATAAACGTATTACTAATCATTTGTACGAGTAACCGGGCATTACATAGGGTGTTAAGATAATTACCTATCAATCTCAAAGATTGATATAATGGCTCCAACTAATGTGTAAACACCTTAACTCTTGAAGGGATGAGTTGATCTACAAGCTTCCTCCTTTCCTTCAAAATTAGGCCCACCACTTGCTAGGCAGATCCCCTCGTATTTTGCACAGAAAAATAGAAGGATTTTTCAAAGAGAAGTGTAAGGATTCCTCAAAATTGAAGAACAAAAAATAGGGGGAAAAGCAAGAAGATTTCGGCCAAGGCATGAAAGAATGAATGGAAGGAAGACTAGTCTTGGTAGTGTAAAAAGTTAAAATCACTTTTAGCATGCCAAGCCTTAGAGATTGAAAAAGTAATCTCCAACCCTTCACCTCCCATACATCCAATGTTATTTGATTTTTTTAACAATTAAAAATCCATGGACATAATTTAATTATCTCAAACAAATTTGAGACTAATTAAACATTATTTGTGTGGGGACCCGGGCTCTAACTCAATTCTTTTGGGATTTAATTGGATCTTTGTTCGAAAATGTGGGTCAAAATTTTTCTTTTAACATTAATTCAAATGTATAACTAAAGCATAACAAGTCTATATATTAATTAAACGACATAAGATACATACCAGTCTGTTTAATACAACCACATACTAGTGTTTAAATATCAACTACAAACATGAGTAGTACAAGTTTCATAATAACACACTAGTAATCTGCAATGCCCGAGATCTCCACGCTATCATCCATCTCTCATCTAGCTCGAGACCCAGATCCTGCCCCACCTGTTGCCATGCACACATACAGACACGACAACAGCCGGATAACTCCGGTGAGAACATATCCCAGTATAAAACATGGATGCATGCAATGTCATAATCATGTTCAAAAGCATAGCATATATCAAGTAACATGAATAAAACTTAAACATGTAGAAGAATACAAATCTGTATTCAACATTTAAATCTTGACTCGACTCATTTCTAATCTAGGGATCCCGGTGTGAATAAGACGGTCTGTCACCTACCCAGCCACTCGGGGTAACGGTACGTCTTATTCCTAGACTTCGGTCAACTCTGTATCGAGGGTCTACACATAGAGCAAATCTACTGCTATGCGACGATACACCGAAACATCTAGTCTTGGCCAATTTGCCAATATCTCCTATCTCAGGACTCGAATATAAATCAATAAACAAGACATTACATAATCAATGTAATAACAATCTAGTATGTGATTTAGGGAAACTCGTATCAAATCTGAATCGAGTGGTGCAATCCCAAGACCACATGAATTATACCTTTCTTGTCGCACTGTCTGTGTCGTAGTCGAAGGCTTGAGTTCACAATAGCCAATACAATCTGAAATAGCATAATCGATGTGTACTCTATCAATATATATCTCAAACAACTCAATATACAAGGCTACAATCGGTTTCAATACAATTTGACGGCATAACGACGCGATTCCTCAATACGGGCATCTCAACAACAATAAAATCAATCACCCTTAACTCATAATCTCATCAAAATACAATTGTATACTCTGTAATCTGTATAACCCTACATACTACAAGCTGGAAAATCGAAACAATATCGTACGATATCCAAATATCAATCCGATTGCAATCTACAATGCTCAACATATCAAGAACACATATTTCTACACAAATCATAATTTCTCCAACATCTCAAATCTGAATCATGCTGAAAATGAGATATACTTACATCCTTTAATAGCAATTGATGAGAGGAGTTCAAAACCGAAGTTGGATCTAAAATCGGATACTCGGAAGTAGCACAATCTCAATTATAAGTTAATGGAACTTGAAGAATGCTACCATGGCTCTCTCGGTTCTTGCATGCTGTAAATCTGAAGAATGAGATGTCATGCCAAGGTATATATATAACATGCCAAGTGTCAAGACAAGAAACAAAGGTGGCACTTCGCATGCAGCACCGCGGGTGCGGCAGCTCAAGAGCGCGGGTGCGCTGTGTTCACGGCAGCCCTTGCATTTTCTGAAATTCTCGGACCGCGGGTGCGGTGATGTTATTACCACGGGTGCGGTGTCTGTTCGCCCAATTTCACCAATTTTTATCAATGCACCGCGGGTGCGGTCCTTCCTGTACCGTGGGTGCGGTGTGGCTTCGGCCATTCCTTTAAAATTCTCATTTTTATATCATACATTCTTACCTCTACAAGTCTAACATCAATGCCAGTTGATAATTCTCGAGCCTTACATTTCTCCCCCTCTTAGACAGGAGTTCGTCCTCGAACTCGCAAGCAATTAATCATACAAGTGTATACAAAAGCAGTAAAATCAACTAACAGAATACTTACATCAACTGAATAGCTCGGGATGCCTCTGTCTCATCTCAGACTCTGTCTCCCAAGTTGCTTCCTCGATGCCATGACGACTCCATTGAACCTTCACAAGCGGAATGATCTTGGTTCTAAGCTGTTTCTCCTTCCGATCAAGAATCTGTATCGGTCTTTCAACATAGCTCAGAGTCTGATCTAGCTCGGCTTCGTCAGGTTGAATGACATGAGAATCATCCGGCATGTATTTGCGCAACATCGATACATGAAAAACGTCATGTATACCGGACAGGGAAGGAGGAAGAGCAAGTTTGTAAGCTCGATCGCCAATCTTCTCAAGAATCTCATACGGACCAACGTATCTAGGAGACAACTTTCCTCGCTTGCCAAATCTGACAACGCCTCTGAAAGGTGAAATTTTCAAAAATACTTTGTCTCCCTGCTCAAATACCAACGGTCTGCGTCTGACATTGGCGTATTTCGCTTGCCTATCTTGTGCCGTCTTCATTCGTTTCTGAATGATCTTCACTTTATCGGTCATCTCACGAATCATATCAGGCCCTAATTTGGTACCTCAGAGATATCATCCCAATACAGAGGAGATCTGCACTTCTTTCTGTATAAAGCTTCGAACGGTGCCATCTCAATGCTAGTCTGATAGCTGTTGTTGTATGAAAACTTACACAACGGCAATGAATCTTGCCAACTAGTACCAAAATCTTGTACTACCGCTCTCAGCATGTCCTCTAAAGTCTGGATAGTCCGCTCTGACTGTCCGTCCGTCTGAGGATGATAAGCAGTGCTCAGGTGTAAAGTCGTACCCAAAGCCTGCTGTAAGCTGTGCCAGAAGTGAGAAGTAAATCGTGGATCACGATCTGATACGATCGACTTCGGCACACCGTGCAATCTGACGACCTCTCTGACATATAACTCTGCCATCTGATCGTGTCGATAGGTCATCCTGTACGGAATGAAACAGGCAGATTTGGTTAATCTGTCAATGATGACCCAAATCGAATCACAGCCCCGGGATGATGGAGGTAACTTCGTCACTAAATCCATGGAAATGTGGTCCCATTTCCACTCAGGAACAGACAAATTCTGAAGTAAACCTCCGGGCTTCTTTCTTTCTGCCTTCACCTGCTGACAATTCAGGCATCTAGACACAAATTCTGCTACATCTGTCTTCATCTGTTTCCACCAGAATTGCGTCTTCAAGTCATTGTACATCTTCCTGCCACCAGGATGAATGCTGAACCGACTACAGTGTGCCTCTGACATGATCTGTCGTCTTAAATCTGAAACATCTGGCACCACTAGACGGTTATTCACATACAGAACAGAATCTCTGACCTGATATTCTGAGATATGTCCAACTTTGACCATATCAATCGACCTCTGAACACTCGGATCAGTTCTTTGCGCTTCTTTGATCCTCAACATCAAATCTGGCTCAATCTGAATCGCAGCAAGTCGCAACGGTCAACTCTCTGTATCAAATGTTAATCCAGACAAGCAACAATCTTCTACTAAACTCGATACACCTATAGTCGACAAGGAAAGAGCACATACCTTTCGAGAAGGCGTCTGCCGCTGCATTCGATTTTCCTGGATGGTATTTGATCTCGCAATCAAAATCTTTCAGCAGATCAAGCCATCGTCGCTGCCTCATATTCAACTCTGACTGAGAAAAGAGACACTTCAGGCTCTTATGATCGGAATAGATCTCAAATTTCTCGCCATACAGATAATGACGCCAGATCTTGAGTGCAAAAACAATCGCCGCCAATTCAAGATCATGAATCGGGTAACGAGTCTCGTGCGGCTTCAGCTGTCTAGAGGCGTACGCTATCACGTGCCCTCGCTGCATAAGAACACATCCAAGCCCTCTGTGAGATGCATCACAATATACAACGAACTCACCTGTACCTGAAAGAACCGTCAAGACAGGCGCACTAGTTAGCCTCTTCTTCAGCTCAACAAAACTGCTCTCACACTCTTCTGACCACACAAATGGCATGTTCTTCTGTGTCAATTGGGTAATCGGCTTCGCTATACTGGAGAAATCTCTGATAAAACGACGATAATACCCGGCTAGACCCATGAAACTGCGTATCTCAGGCACAGAAATCGGTCTCGGCCAACTGATAACAGCCTCAACTTTACTCGGATCTACCGCAATACCATCTCCAGATATAATGTGACCCAAGAAGACAACCTGTCGCAGCCAGAATTCACACTTGGACAGTTTAGCATACAACTGCTCTTTTCTCAAAGTTTTCAGTACAATTCTCAGATGATCTGCATGCTCAGTCAGACTCTTCGAATATACCAAAATATCGTCAATGAACACAATCACAAAATCATCTAAATATCTCTGAAAATGCGGTTCATCAAACTCATAAACACCGCAGGTGCATTCGTCAAACCGAAAGGCATAACAACAAACTCGTAGTGCCCATACCTGGTTCGGAATGCAGTCTTCGGTATATCGATATCTCTAACTCTGAGCTGATGATACCCTGATCTCAAATCAATCTTCGAGTATACTGAAGATCCCTGTAACTGATCAAATAAGTCGTCGATGCGCGGCAAAGGATACTTGTTCTTCACTTTTGCCTTATTCAACTGCCTGTAATCAATGCACAGTCGCATCGAACCATCTTTCTTCGTAACGAAAAGCACCAGAGCACCCCAAGGAGATACACTGGGTCTGATATATCCCTTGGACAGAAGATCCTCCAACTGTGCTTTCAACTCTTTCAGCTCTATCGGTGCCATCCTATATGGAGCTCTCGAAATAGGAACACTGCCTGGTACCAGACCAATGCTGAAATCTACCTCTCGAACTGGAGGCAACTCCGGAATCTCATCAGAAAAAACATCTGCAAACTCGCAAACCACTGGCAGATCTGCCAATGCTGGGCTCGACTTCAGTAAATCTACTGAATATACGAGAAATCCCTCTGCTCCTCTCTGAAGTAATCTACTCATAGTCAGAGCAGATACTAAGGGAATCCGAGATCTGGAACACTTGCCGTAGAATTTCCACTCATCTGTCATCTCGGGTCTGAATCTGACAATCTTGTGGAAACAATCTACAGTGGCCCTGTACTTGGTCAACATGTCTATACCAACTATACAGTCAAAATCAGCTAAACCAAGTACTACACAATCAAGATCAATCTCATGCCCCTCAAACTGAAGCATACAGTGTCTAACAGTAGTCACAGATATCAACCCACTCCCCAACGGAGAAGCTATAGACACTACCGTAGACATCGACTCAACAGGCAACGCATGTCTCAATGCAAAATGTTCAGAGATGAATGTATGAGATGCACCGGTGTCAATCAACACATATGCATGATAACCACAAAGAAAACAGTTACCTGCAAGGACGTCATCTGGCGCCTCCTGCGCCTGCTCCTCTGTCAGGGCAAAAACACGTGCCTGCTGTCGGGGAGGCTGACTCACTGTCTGACTACCTCCTGGTCTCTGCTGGGTCTGTGTGGAGGGTGGCTGGAAGGAGTGTACAGAAGATGCCTGTCTCTCCATCTGTGGCGCTGGTGCTGATGATCCTGTGCTCTGGAATCGTTGTGCACCTCTCTGGGGACAAACTCTAGCGAAGTGTACCTGTTGCCTACAGATGTTGCAGCGTCCCATAACTCCTTGACACTGCTCCGTCGCATGTCGTCCTCCACACGAGCTACAATACACGCCACTGTAATCTGAACCCTGACCTCTCTATCGAGATCCACTCGAACTCGATGAACTGCTTCCGGATTTCTTAAACTGTCTGCCCTTAGCCTTCAGAAATTCCTTCTTGCCACTACCACTAGCTCCACTGTCAAAACGAGGAGGAGGTGGTGGAAACTGTACGGTAGTAGGCTGTGGCGGTCTCTGCCCCTGAACACCGTAGGAAGCCCCTCGCTGCCTGATCAAGCCAGCCTCTGATCCCTTCGCTCGGTTCAGTGCCTCTGAAAAAGTACTAGGCCGGCCCGTGTTCACCAGGGTAAAGACATCGGGATTCAATCCGTTGATGAACTGATCGGCCACTGCCTCGTCGTTTCCGGCCACATGCGGTGCAAATCGTAGCAATGTAGAAAATTTAGCAACATACTCCTCGATGTTCCACTGTCCCTGCTTCAGATTCGCAAATTCAGCTCCTTTATCTTTTCGGTAAGAGACGGGGAAGAAACGCTGATAGAACTCATCCTTGAAGACTTTCCACGTGATGTCAATGCCTCGGTGCTCCAAGGCTCTCTTCGTAGTCAACCACCAGCTCTTGGCTACCTCTTGCATCTGATGCCCTATCAGTTTCACACGTCGCTCATCAGTATATGCCAAAGACTCAAATAACATCTCGATATCATCCAGCCAGCTCTTGCACTCTACTGCACTCTCTGTGCCCTTCAGGGTAGGCGGATGGAAAGACTGAAATCTCTTCAATAAGGTCTCCATCGGCGTAGCGGTAACATTCATCTGTGCACCAGACGTGCTACCCTGCTTTGGCTGTGGTATACGTCTAGGCGGCATAAATCTGATTACCAAACTGATTATTACACAATCAATATCAATCTGTCTCAGCCCTCCTCTGATCATATACCTCTGATCGAGAATCGGTTCTGATTCAGGCTTGACAAGTATATGCTGTAAATCAATTCAAAGACAATACAACATATAATAGGGAAAGCAATAAACCATGCTAGCATCTCAAAAGCAAGGAAGATGACTCGATCTACCCCGCTCATTCTATTCTATCTCAGTCTACAGAACCAACGGCTCTGATACCACCTGTTGTGGGGACCCGGGCTCTAACTCAATTCTTTTGGGATTTAATTGGATCTTTGTTCGAAAATGTGGGTCAAAATTTTGCTTTTAACATTAATTCAAATGTATAACTAAAGCATAACAAGTCTATATATTAATTAAACGACATAAGATACATACCAGTCTGTTTAATACAACCACATACTAGTGTTTAAATATCAACTAAAAACATGAGTAGTACAAGTTTCATAATAACACACTAGTAATCTGCAATGCCCGAGATCTCCACGCTATCATCCATCTCTCATCTAGCTCGAGACCCAGATCCTGCCCCACCTGTTGCTATGCACACATACAGACACGACAACAGCCGGATAACTCCAGTGAGAACATATCCCAGTATAAAACATGGATGCATGCAATGTCATAATCATGTTCAAAAGCATAGCATATATCAAGTAACATGAATAAAACTTAAACATGTAGAAGAATACAAATCTGTATTCAACATTTAAATCTTGACTCGACTCATTTCTAATCTAGGGATCCCGGTGTGAATAAGACGGTCTGTCACCTACCCAGCCACTCGGGGTAACGGTACGTCTTATTCCTAGACTTCGGTCAACTCTGTATCGAGGGTCTACACATAGAGCAAATCTACTGCTATGCGACGATACACCGAAACATCTAGTCTTGGCCAATCTGCCAATATCTCCTATCTCAGGACTCCAATATAAATCAATAAACAAGACATTACATAATCAATGTAATAACAATCTAGTATGTGATTTAGGGAAACTCGTATCAAATCTGAATCGAGTGGTGCAATCCCAAGACCACATGAATTATACCTTTCTTGTCGCACTGTCTGTGTCGTAGTCGAAGGCTTGAGTTCACAATAGCCAATACAATCTGAAATAGCATAATCGATGTGTACTCTATCAATATATATCTCAAACAACTCAATATACAAGGCTACAATCGGTTTCAATACAATTTGACGGCATAACGACGCGATTCCTCAATACGGGCATCTCAACAACAATAAAATCAATCACCCTTAACTCATAATCTCATCAAAATACAATTGTATACTCTGTAATCTGTATAACCCTACATACTACAAGCTGGAAAATCGAAACAATATCGTACGATATCCAAATATCAATCCGATTGCAATCTACAATGCTCAACATATCAAGAACACATATTTCTACACAAATCATAATTTCTCCAACATCTCAAATCTGAATCATGCTGAAAATGAGATATACTTACATCCTTTAATAGCAATTGATGAGAGGAGTTCAAAACCGAAGTTGGATCTAAAATCGGATACTCGGAAGTAGCACAATCTCAATTCTAAGTTAATGGAACTTGAAGAATGCTACCATGGCTCTCTCGGTTCTTGCATGCTGTAAATCTGAAGAATGAGATGTCATGCCAAGGTATATATATAATATGCCAAGTGTCAAGACAAGAAACAAAGGTGGCACTTTGCATGCAGCACCGCGGGTGCGGCAGCTCAAGAGCGAGGGTGCGCTGTGTTCACGGCAGCCCTTGCATTTTCTAAAATTCTCGGACCGCGGGTGCGGTGATGTTATTACCGCGGGTGCGGTGTCTGTTCGCACAATTTCACCAATTTTTATCAATGCACCGCGGGTGCGGTGTTGCTTCGGCCATTCCTTTAAAATTCTCATTTTTATATCATACATTCTTACCTCTACAAGTCTAACATCAATACCAGTTGATAATTCTCGAGCCTTACAATTTGAATTTACTCAAATCACTAGTTGAATAATTATTTTACTATTGGGCTCTACAAGACCCAATATGATTTAATTAATTCAACACTTGAATTATTTAATTATTTGGACTCTACTAGGCCCACTAGTGTTTAATTAATTCAACACTTGAATTAATTTAATTTAGTCCATAATAATGTTTATGAAAATTACAATTTTCAAATACATTATTTATTTGGCCAGCTTTTAATTGAGAAACACTTCCACAAATTAAAAGTTACATTTCCCTCATAGAAGTCATACTTCTATTTTTCATTATGCTTATAAACTCATTTATAAGCCGCTCAACACATTGAACTATTTTACTTCTCAACGGGATCTAGAAAGCTAGTACTTGTGTGGCCCTCAATGGTTCATTGATACAACTAGATGTGGGTTCACATCTCCATGTGATTCGGACTAAACATGTCCTTATACGAGCATACCCCAATTGCTCCATTCTTAATTATCAACTCCTTGATAATAAGAACGTCATAACTCAAGTCTGATAGTACTCAACCAATCATGTTAAACGCCTAGCAGCATCGCTTACATGATTCCCTAGGTATCAAATGATAGTGCCTGCAAGAACCATTCAATTATGGTTAGCGTACAGTACGGTCCCTTCAACTCATATATCCCGATCGATTCGATAACCATTGATTTATCGAGAGTTGTCAATGAATCGATACTATGTGTCATGTCGTAGTTACATCGATGGTGTAATCTATGAAACCCCTTTCATAATTACCACCATACTCTGATCAGAGATTTCATACTACATACACATAGGATATCCATACCCGAAGGTAAGCGGTGAATCCCCGACTACAATGCATCGACTCCTATATGTTTCAACAGAACACCCAACCTTGCCACCTGATGACCCCTTAAGAGTCGGTAAAAAAGTCAAAGTGTAATGCTAGCATATAGTCTCAATGTTGTCCCAGGTCATAAGGACTAATGGTGTACAACCATAAACTAGGACGTTTCCACTCGATAAGTGAGAATCACTTGGAAAGTCCTTTTACGGAGGGTTGTTCAGTGCACTCTACCAGGAGCACCTATCTGCATGCTCGGACATCACAATGTCCCCTACCAATGAAACATGGTACTCACATCGCAGATACTAGTCTCGAACTCGAGCGGCCTATATCCTTCTTAGCGACGGCTGAATCGACTAGAAACTGTTTAGAATATACACTATTCCAATTATGAGTTTCATGATACTCATCATATGAGCATCTCATATTCTTTCTACCATTTGTATATTCAAGGACTTTATCTATGCAACTAGCATGGGTGTACAGAGAAAGAAGTGTCATATCAATAAATTCAAATATTATTAAAATAAAGACTGTTCATACATAGAGTTTAATTGTGAGCACTCGGCCAACACTTGGCTCGACGGGCACCTACTCTAACAAGTTTAGTTTTGCCAACCATTTAAAGTGGGAACTTGAATTAGTGTTTATATATATATATATATATATATATATATATATAGCACAATAAATACTTGACAACATTTATAATTTTGGTATATATACTTGTAAGATAATAATATATAGATAATATAATATGATTATTTAATATATTTGAACCATTTTATTAAGTGAATTTCAATAATATTCATTAATTTTAACTTTATTAAAATGCCAAGAGTGGATCCTTTAATCTCAACTACTTAAATTAAAATTTGAACAATTAAAAATTACCAATTAAAAATTCAAACAATTAAATAAAAAACAAAAACAAAACAAAAAGACATTGTAGTGGACTTATAATTACCTTAGCTTCCCTGTGATTACGATATCGGACTCACCGAATTATACTACTTGTGGACAAACTACTTCTGGGAGTGCAACAATCAAATTCGTATCATTGTCCCGTGTAAAAGGAATAATGGTGTACAATGATAACCATTAACTATTTTACTCGATAAGTGAGAACCACTTGAACAGTCCGAGAGAGGGTTTTTTCAGTGTATCAGCATCCATATGTATGACTGGACATCTCCATGTCCTTACTAATGAACATGTCGTTTATATCACAGATGTTTGTCTGAAGCTCAAGCGATCTTTATCCTTATTTTAAGCGGCTGATTTGACTAGTTAAGAACATGTTTAGAATATACGTTACACTTACTAATGAGTTTCATGATCTTACGTTGCGAGAAATACCTCATGGTACCTATTGTATATTCAAAAACTTTATCTATGCAGGTTATATGAATATACAAATAAAATATAATGTCATAATTAGATAAACCGTAAAATATTAGTAAAATAAAGATCGTTTTATATTAGAGTTAATAAAGTTCAAGCAACAAGTTGTTTCGTTTAACATCTATTCGAACATATAGTTACGTGTCATTATCGAGCTGACACATCATCAGATGACCGAGATCGAAAGCTACGAACCATTTGAAGGTCCGAACAGATGTTAGTTTGTTCCGAACTTAACTGATGATTAATTGCTCTGATTACATTAAATACATGGCACTTAATCATGTTATTCGATTTTTCAAAGTTGGTAATGGGCCATTAGAGAATCATAACTAAATAAAAATTTATTAATTAATGTAAGGAACATATTTAAGTTGTACAAATTATTTTGTGTTTCTTTACTCAAACAAATGAAAATTTGATCAGGGTTATTAAATAGCCGATTCAAAAGAAAACCAGTATAATCTGAAGGTTCAGTCCACAGCATGAGACTACCATATGAATGAGAGGCTTTGGCTAAAGCATGAGCTTACTGTTAGAGTAGAAGTCCTGCAAGCCAACTGTTGGCTAGGGATTTTATTAAAACAAGTGTAATAAACAATTTTTATTTTAATATTATTCATTATTTCATGGTTTGTTATTTCTTTATCTGTATACCCATGTTATCAAACATAGATAAAGACCTTGATTATACTTTAATACAAATGAATCGTAATTCGATGTTGAAACTCGTTTGTAAATATTGTATAATCTAAATTCGTTCATAGTCGAGTCAGCCGCCTAAAACATGGATAAAGATCGCTTGAGCTTGAGACTAGCATCTGCGATGTTGTGTACTGTGTTTCATGGTAAGGGCTGTTCTTTGACTCGTTTATCGGCTCCAGGAGAGTAATCAGTTGGCGAGGTTGGGTCTAGTTACTGAAAGCGGACCGGTTACGGTGGCCGGAAGCGCAACGGAAGTCGAAAACTTTAAAAAAAAGCATAGAATTTTCGGCCACTTTGGTTTTCATGCAATATTTACAAAATAATCACATACATAGGATGTTCAAGTGATTTACCTATCAATCACAAGGATTGATGAATGGCACCAACTTTGTTGTGAACAACAAAGCTCTTCAAATGGAAGACAAGTCTACAAGCTCCTCCTCCTTGCTTCTAAATCAAGCCCACCACAAGCTATGTAAAACCCCTCAAGTTTTGCACTAGAAAAACTTAAGGATTTTTCAAAGAGAAGATTTTATTCTCCAAGAATGAAGAACAAAACAAGAAGAAAAATGGAGAGAATTTTGAGAGCAAATTTCGGCCAAGACAAGTGAGTGAATGAGGGAGTGAAGTCTAGACTTGGGTGTGGGAAAAGTGAAAAAGTTGATCCCCATGCCATGCATTATTTTATTAAAAAAGTATTCAAAGTCTCTTCACCTCCCAAGCATGCAAACCCTAGCATGTCATGTATATAATATGGTTTTTAACACATTAAAAACCATAGACTAAATTTTAATTATCTCAAACATTTTTGAGATTAATTAAATACTACTTGAATTTATTCAAGTCCCACTAGTTAAATAATTATTTAATTGAGCTCTACAAGACTCAATATAATTTAATTCAACACTTGAATTATTTTTAATTATTTGGACTCTACTAGGTCCACTAGTGTTTAATTAATTCAACACTTGAATAATTTAATTTAGTCTCCAATAATGTTTATGAAAATCACAATTTTCAACTACATTATTTACTTGGCCAAATTTTAATCTTAGGAACACTTCCATAAATTAAAATTTATATTTCTCTCTTAGAAGTCATACTTCTATTTTTCTTAACGCTTATAAACACATTTATAAGCCGTTCAACACATTGAACTATTTTACTTCTCATCGGGATTTACAAAGCCAGTACTTGTGTGGCCCTCAATGGTTCATTGATACGACTAGCCGTGGGTTCACATCTCCATGTGATTCGGACTAAACATGTCCTTATTCGAGCATACCCCTATTGCTCCATTCTTACTTGTCAACTCCTTGATAGTAAGAACGTCAGAACTCAAGTCTGGTAGTACCCAACCAATCACGTTAAACGCCTAGCAGCATCGCTTACGTGATTCCCTAGGTATCACATGATAGTGCCTGCAAGAACCATTCAATTATGGTTAGCGTACAGTACGGTCCCTTCAACTCATATATCCCGACCGATTCGACAACTATTGGTTTATCGAGAGTTGTCAATGAATCGATACTATGTGTCATGTTGTGGTTGCATCGATGGTGTAATCTATGAAACCCCTTTCATAATTACCACCATACTATGATCAGAGATTTCAACCCACACATACATGAAAAACACATAGGATATCCATACCCGTAGGTAAGCGGTGAATCCACGGCTACAATGCATCGACTCCTATGTGTTTCGCCGTAACACCCAACCTTGCCACCTGATGACCCCATAAGAGTCGGTAAACAAGTCAAAGTGAAACGCTAGCGCATAGAGTCTCAATGTTGTCCCGGGTCATAAGGACTAATGATGTACAACCATAAACTAGGACTTTTCCACTCGATAAGTGAGAACCACTTAGAAAGTCCTTTATAGAGGGTTGTTCAGTGCACTCTACAAGGAGCACCTATCTGCATGCTCGGACATCACAATGTCCCCTACCAATGAAACATGGTACTCACATCGCAGATACTAGTATCTAACTCGAGCGGCCTATATCCTTCTTAGTGGCGGCTGAATCGACTAGGAACCGTTTAGAATATACAGTATTACAAATATGAGTTTCATGATACTCATCATATGAGCATCTCATATTCTTTCTACTATTTGTATATTCAAGGACTTTATCTATGCAACTCGCATTGGTATAAAGATAAAGATGCGCCAAATTAATAAATTCAAATATTATTAAAATAAAGATCGTTTAATACAAAGAGTTTCATCGTGAACAGTCGGCCAACACTTGGCTCGACGTGCACCTACTCTAACAGTTACGACATATATAGGAGCCAGTGCATTGTAGTCGGGGATTCACCGCTCACCTGCTGGTGTGGATATTCTACGTGATCTGATGAAATAATAGTGCATGGAATCTCTGGCCAGAGTATGAGATGTACGTTGGAGAAGGAGTTCTCCAATAGTACACGTGATGCCACTATTATAGTTATCACATAGTTATCGAATTAATATGCAACCCTCGATGAACCAATGGTTGCAGATTCGATCAGGACATATGAGATGAAGGGACCTACTGTACGTTAATAATAATCGACTGGTTCTTGTAGGCACTATCAGTTAGGCCTAGGGGATCATGGGGTGATGCTACTAGATGCTCTTACCATGATCCGATGGGTGCAATCATAAATGCGTTCTGACATTCTTGATCAAGGTGTTGATGAAAAGAATGAGGCTAACTAGGGTAAGCCCGAATAAAGGATTATGTCCCGAATCACAATGAGTTGTAAACCCACGGCTAGCTGTATCCCTGAACCATTGAGGGTCACACAAGCACTGGATCGTTTCTTCCAGTTGAGAGAATAAATTCAAGAAGTTGAATTTATGTTTATAGTAAATTCAAGGAGTTGAATTTATGGTAATTAAATTTTGAGAGAATAAATTCAAGTAGTTGAATTTATAAAATTTGAGAATTTGATTTATTAAACTCAAATTTTGGATTTATTAAATATTAAATTTTGGAGGTGATAAAAATTCAAGGAGTTGAATTTATAATTCAAATAATAAATTCAAATGTTGAATTTAATTTATTAAGCTCAAAAGTTGAGTTGATTAATTAATAAATTAAATATTGTGGGTAATATGTTTAATGGGCTTGTATGAGTACAAGTCCAAGATAATAAATAATTAAAGTTTTAATGGACCTTAATTAAATTAATTAAACTAGTTGGACTAGCTCAATTAATTAAATCAAGCTAATTAATTTTAATTATGTAATTAGGCTATAATTTAATTATAAATAAATGTTGATAGGTCAACCCTAGCCTCCACCACAACAAAACTCACGAGAACTCCACTTTTCAAAGATAGAGAATTTCGGCAACTTGTTTTTGAAAAGAAATATTTTGCCGTCTCTAAATTTTTTTCTCTTACGCAAAATATCTTCTATAATTTCTAGTGCAATTTGGAAGAGGAACTAGCTATCTAGTCGTGGACTTGATAGGAGGATTTCATCGAAGAAAGTTCGTAGGGAATCAATTAGAGCTAATCCGTTTATACCGGATTAGTTGGTGTTCAGTGATTTATTCACCAAAAGTATAACTATTAAACTCCCTATGAATGTTTATGTTAAAATCATACGAGCGACTAAAGCAAAACATATTTTGAATGTCAAAATAAATAAAATTTTAAAACTTCCGCTGTGTTTGGACGTATAGAAAACAAAGATCCAACATTGGTATCAGATCCAGGCTTTCTGAATTGTATGATTTTAAATCATATCGAATAATTTGTTCCTAACCACACAAGAAAATTTTCAGAAAATTTTAGCACCATAAAAATTATTTTTTTCCAGAAAAAAAAATTGTATCTGCACGGCGTGCGCAGCGTCGAGTGCGCGGTGCGGCGTGCGGAGGGTCCGCACGCCGTGCGCTGCCCTGCGCAGCACGTAGCGCCGCGCGGCTTGCGGAGCGTCAGCACGCTGCGCGAGGCGCCGCGCGCGCACAGGAGTGCCGTCACTGCCCGAAACGTACGGGCAGCGAGGGCGGCTGCCTCGGATCGTCTCCGGAAGCGTGCCGAATGGTGGGCTTGAATTGTTCGGGCCCATGGTGCAATTTTCTGATTTTCAAATTTTTGGGCAAAATTGATATTTTTGAAAATGGGTTCAATTTTTATTTTGGAAATTAATTTTTGGAAAATTAATAATTTTCTTGTAAAATAAATAATTAGAATATGAATTTAATTATTTATGGTTAAAATGAGTTTAAAAGAAATCAATTATCATTGATTTAATTAGAAATTAAATAAAGGAGTTTATTTAATTTATTAAATTCTTTAATAATTGTGGTGGTTAGTGATAAAATTATTAGATATATGGTTTATCAATTAATTAAATTGTTTAATGAAATTGATGTTAATATTTGATATTAAATGCATGAAGGATGATCGAGAGCCTTGACCAATGTGTTAGGTGTATGTTAGGATATTTTACTGTCTTATTCGTTTTTTTTAATATTTGATATTATTTAAAGTGGGCATGGTTTATGGCAATGAAGACATGTAAAATATTGGAAGCTCTTGTAATAGTTGCATTTGCATCCCTACATTCACCTAAGTTTTGGACCTCGATCCATGTATGGCTCACATGGATCTAATAGTGTTGGCGATCGATCGTCCTTATTTATTGTTGAATGTCATATTATGTTATATGCGATATATAGTAGTATGCATGTATGTATATTATTAAATAAAATTTTAAAATTAAAATCCCTAATTTTGAATAAGATTCAAATTTTATATCAAACCGAAGAAGTAAAAAATTAAAAGAGTTTAATTTTTCATTGCCTTCCATCAACCGTGGTTGCATGTTAATCACTACCCGCGGACAGTGTCTGACTCATATTATTGGGGAGGCCTGTACGCCCTGCAAGCCAACTGTTGACTAGGGATTTTATTGACTCAAGTGCAATAAACAATCTTTATTTTAATATAATTCATTATTTCATGGTTTGTTATTTCTTTATCTGTATATACCCATGTTATCAAACATAAATAAAGACCTTGATTATACTTTAATACATATGAATCGTAATTCGATGTTGAAACTCGTTTGTAAATACTGTATAATCTAAATTCGTTCCTAGTCGATTCAGCGGCCTAAAACATGGATAAAGTTTGCTTGAGCTTGAGACTAGCATCTGTGATGTTGTGTACTGCGTTTCTTGGTAAGGGCATAGAGATGTCCAAACATGCAGATGGGTAGTCATATGATGATTATACCGAACAACCCTCCCTCGGACTTTTCATGTGGTTATCATTCATCGAGAGAATAAGTCCGTTGTTATGATTGTACAGCATTAGTCCTTATGACCCGGGACAACACTGAGGTTCTATATGCTAGGGTTGTTCTTTGACTCGTTTACCGGTTCCAGGAGAATCATCAGGTGGCGAGGTTGGGTTGCTTACGACACATATAAAAGCCAGTGCATTGTAGTCGGGGATTCACCACTCACATGCAGGTGTGGATATCCAATGTGATTTGATGAAATAATAGTGCATGGAATCTCTGCCCAGAGTATGAGATGTACTGTAACACCCATGATTCGAGGACTGTCCTCACTGTACCAAGACGAGTCTTTCCAGCGTGCTTATCTCCTCCCTCACACGCACCCTAGGAAACTTCCCAGGGGGTCACCCATCCCAGAATTTCCCCAAGTCAAGCACACTTAACTTTGGAGTTTTTATGTGATGAGCTACCGAAAAGAAGATGCACCTTCTTGATATGAGTAGTAGATATCAAATCTTTTAAGACATCTTCAACTGTGCAGTTCATTACATTGAACAGTCTCGTAATCCCTCTCATTCCAGTGTAGGATCGGTTCATTCATGTTCCCTCTACCTAGAAACCTGCCAGGAGCTGCTCATTGTCCGTGCAACCTCTGGCACCGGCGATCGGCCCCCGCCCTCTTCGGTCCCGGGCCTCACATGCCCACCAGATTCCGCTTGGTTTGTCCCCGAACCACACCGTACTAAGAGAGGTCGGCTCTGATACCAACTGTAACCCCCCAGATTCGACGACTGTCCTCACTGTATCAAGACAAGTCTTTCCAGCGTGTTTATGTCCTCACTCACACGCACCCTGGAAAACTTCCCAGGGGGTCACCGGTCCCAAATTTACCCCAAGTCAAGCACGCTTAACTTTGGAGTTCTTATATGATGAGATACCGAAAAGAAAATGCACCTTCTTGATATGAGTAGTAGATATCAAATCTTCTAAGCCCTCTTCAACTTTACAGTCCATTACATTGAACAGTCTCGGAATCCCTCTCATTCTGGTGCAGGATCGGTTCATACAACTGGCCAGAGTATGAGATGTACGTTGAAGAAGGAGTTCTCCAATAGTACACGCGATGCCACTATTATAGTTATCACATAGTTATCTAATTAATAAGCAACCCTCGATGAACTAATGGTTGCAGATTCGATTGGGATATATGAGATGAAGGGACAGTACTGTACGTTAATCATAATCGACTGGTTTTTGTAGGCACTATCAGTGATACCTAGGAGATCATGGGGCGATGCTACTAGACGCTCTTACCATGATCCGATGGGTGCAATCAGAAATGAGTTCTGACATTCTTGATCAAGCTGTTGATGAAAAGAATGGGGCTAACTAGGGTAAGGACGAATAAAGGGTTATGTCCTGAATCACAATGAGTTGTGAACCCACGGCCAGCTGTATCCCTGAACCATTTAGGGTCACACAAGCACTGCATCATTTGTTCCCGTTGAGAGAATAAATTCAACTTCTTGAATTTACATTATGTAGTAAATTCAAGGAGTTGAATTTATGATAATTAAATTTTGAGAGAATTAATTCAAGTAGTTGAATTTATAAAATTTGAGAATTTGATTTATTAAACTCAAATGTTGAGTTTATTAAATATTAAATTTTGGAGGTGATAAAAATTCAAGGAGCTGAATTTATAATTTAAATAATAAATTCAAATGCCGAATTTATAATTTATTAAGCTCAAAAGTTGAGTTGATTAATTAATAAATTAAATATGATGGGTAATATATTTAATGGGCTTGTATGAGTATAAGTCCAATATAATAAATAATTAAAATTTTAATGGACCTTAATTATATTAATTAAACTAGTTGGACTAGCCCAATTAATTAAATCAAATCCATTAATGTTAATTATGTAATTAGGCTAGCCTCCACCACAACAAAACTCACGAGAACTCCACTTTTCCAAGATAGAGAATTTCGGCCACTTGTTTTTGAAAAGAAATATTGTGGCTTCTCTCAATTTTTTTCTCCTACGCAAAATTCCTTTTATAATTTCTAGTGCAATTTGGAAGAGGAACTAGCTAGCTAATCGTGGACTTGATAGGAGGATTTCATCGAAAAAAGTTCGTAGGGAATCAACAAAAACTAATCCGTTTATACCGGATTAGTTGGTGTCCAATGATTTATTAACCAAATGTATAATTATTAAACTCCCTATGAATGTTTATGTTAAAATCATACGAGCGGCCAAAGCAAAACATATTTTGATTGTCAAAATAAATGAAATTTTAAAACTTTCGCTGCGTTTGGGCGTATAAAAAACGAAGATCCAACACTTACTCGTTCGATTTTCGTCAAGTAAAAACAACTAAGAAATCGTTATCGTTTCTGATCAACTCGTTGCAGCGACACATGATACTCATTCTCTAAGACACCAAAACATGAAGAATCTATCACCAAGCTCTTACCATCAAGTTCTAAGCTTAATTTTTCAAATTCTTTAGTTTAGTTCTACAAATTATATTTTGTATAAATATGACGTGATCTTAAAATTTAATGGTTCCGATTTCTTTTTCTTTGGAATCCAAACCGAACTGTAAAACCTCAATTCTGATTTTTGAGATACAATTCTGATACTCCAGGAATAGGCCCACTACCCCTGGCCCATCCCAAGCCCAAGTGGAAGACAGCCCCAGCAAGGGCCCAGGTATTCTCTTATAAATACCAGGTTTGAGCGTATGATAAAAAATTCAGTATATTGTTTTCAGCAGCACCCTTAGCTGCTCCTCCCATATATCCTCAGTCTCTGACTTGAGCGTCGGAGGGGCTATGCCAGGACACCCTCCTGGCCCCCTCTTAACGGTCTTTTTCTTGATTTCAGGCTCACGGTAATTTCTGAACCTGCGTCTGGATTAGTGACACTTGCTGGAATCGGATTCTAAATTTCCCGTGAGTATCACTTGGCTCCGTCTGTGGGAAAACTTGAGTTGAGACGTAGAGATGGTGGGCAGGAAAGGAAGTAGAAGAGCTACCTCAGCATCATCGCGTACTCGGAGGGGACCCGAACAGTCTCATGTTGAGACAAGACAGGAACAACCGCGTCTTGAGACGAGACAGGAACAACTTCGTCAAGAGACAAGAATCGAGCAGCCCCTTCAGCAGACAAGGGTCGAGCAAACCCGTCCCAATGAGAATGTGGGGAACTTGACCCTGGAACAGTTGGGCCAATTTATCACCCGGACAGTGGATGAGGCAATGAAGAGGAATCAAGAGTCTATGTTTGCAGAAGAGCAGGCCGCTTGCCAGCAAGAGGAGAATGTGGAGGGCCACCAGAGCCGGGTTGAAGAGACGCATCCCCTCCAAAGTGGGGAAGTTAGTGAGATAGGGGAGACGTGGAAGGAGAT
The DNA here is from genome assembly GCF_022965805.1 of Primulina eburnea. Taxonomy (NCBI): domain Eukaryota; kingdom Viridiplantae; phylum Streptophyta; class Magnoliopsida; order Lamiales; family Gesneriaceae; genus Primulina; species Primulina eburnea. Next base: position 22,148,662 of record NC_133108.1, on the reverse strand, counting down.
ACGGATGTTGAGACAGCAGGTAGGAAGCCGAGTGCCGGTACCCAAGAGAGGAAGTCCTTTTTCATTGGCCATCTTTGAAGAAAGACTTCCTCCAAATTTCCGACAGTCAAACGTTGGAGAATATGACAGACATACAGACCCTGAGGAACACTTGGGGAGATTTGAGAATGCGGTTCTAATGCACCAATATTCGGATGGAGTCAAGTGCAGGGGGTTTTTGGGCATGTTGGTGAGGTCAGCTCAGCAGTGGTTTAACACCTTACAGCCCAACTTTATACGTTCTTTTGAGGGCTTCTCAGCTGTCTTCTTGCACCGATTTGCTAGCAGCAAGAAGCACCAGAAAAATTATTTGAGCTTGTTCGTGATGAAACAGCAAGAGAATGAAACTTTGCGAGAATTTGTCCAGCGCTTCAATAGTGCAGTGCTGGAGATACCAGCGGCTACGTCTGACATCATGATAAGTGCCTTTACCCAAGGACTGAGGGGAGGAGAATTTTTCAAATCGCTGGTCAAGAAACCTCCATCGAACTATGATGACTTGTTAGCTCGGGCGGAAAAATATGTAAACTTGGAAGATGCCCAACGGTATAGAAGGATGGAGAACCGGCCCGGAGGAAGTAGAGTTGAGGGAATGGAGAAAGGAGGAAGGAAGAGGGGTGCGGGGGAAAGAGAAGAGGAAAGAACCAGAAGTAGAGGACAATTCTCATCACATGTTCCCCGGGATAGGAGTCGTGACGAGGTGATGGAGGTGAGGGAGCCCGTGGGGAGGTGGAGAAGTCACGAAGGGTTGAGTGCAGTGCTAGATTTCTTTCGCAGGACAGACGAGAAGGATCCGTATCTGGGAGTCGACCGAGGTCTCGCCCATCCCGTAGACGTGGTCAAGGCCCTCCGTGGATAAATCAGGGGGTTGGGGAGCAGAGAGGTGAAGGTCGAGGTCAAGATGTCTTTCAGGTGCCCGTCGAACCGAGGAGGGGAACGAATGAGGATAATCACCCTACGAGAGGAATGATTCATATGATCTCGGGGGGTGCTACTGATGGAGACTCTGGGCGAGCTCGGAAGGCACATGGGAGAAGGTTGGAGAACTTTGAGATATCTAGGGGTGCAGACTTACCACAAGACCCCGTCATCAGCTTTGGGCCGGAAGACCTCTGAGGCATTGTGACTCCACATAACGATGCCTTGGTGGTAACGAGCACCATTGCCAATTATGATGTGGCGAGAATATTTATTGATAATGGAAGCTCCGTGAACGTCTTGTTCAAGAGCACGTTGGATCAAATGAAGATGGGAGGATTTGAGTTTGAGCCGGTATCCACCCCGCTGTATGTGTTTGCAGAACACGTCATCTTGCCTTTGGGTCAGATTGTTCTTCCCCTATCCTTGGGGACTGATTCTCGGCGGGTAACAAAGATGATAGCCTTCACTGTAGTAGATACCTCGTCAGCGTATAATGGAATTCTAGGACGACCAGCCCTGAAGGATTTTAGAGCAGTAGCTTCCAGTTATCATCAGAAGCTTAAGTTTACTGTGGGAAAAGGAGTTGGAGTCATGTGCGGGTACCAAAAAGTCGCACGTCGTTGTTATGAAAGAATCGTGGAGGAAGAAGAAACGAGAGGTCACGAGCATTCGCATGGAAGCTTGAGCTTAGTCTTGCAGTTGTAGAGTCATTCGAAGAAGCTTCTACGTGGGTAACTTTGTCATGTGGAGGTACAAGAGGAGCAGAGAGGAAAGTTGGAGAATGCGCTGGGTAAGGCTCTAAAGAGGCATGGGAACGTTTACCACCTTAGAGAATATCTTTACTTCATTTTTTATGTATTTCGTTCCTGAATTTGTCTTAACTTATCAGTTGATATTTAATAAAGCCAAGTTCTTATATTAAGTTCGTGGTTGTTCTTGTATTATGAGGATTATATGAATTAAATTTTACCTAATTAGGCTGCGCCTAGTAGAGGAGAAGAGTTGGGGAGAAGAAAAATTTTATTTTCCTGCTAAGGTGTCGCCTAGCAGAGGAGTTAGAGGGTGAGGATGGAGAATTTTTATTTTTCTGCTAAGGTGTCGCCTAGCATAGGAGTTAGAGGGTGAGGGTGGAGAATCTTTATTTTCCTAATAAGGAGTCGCCTAGCAGAGGTGTTAGAGGGCGAGGGTGGAGAATCTTTATTTTCCTGCTAAGGCATCGCCTAGTAAAGGAGTCAGAAGGTGACGAGGTGTAATCTTTATTTTCCTGCTAAGGTGTCGCCTAGCAGAGGAGTTAGAGGGTGAGGTGGAGAATATTTATTTTCCTGCTAAGGCATCGCCTAGCAGAGGAGCAGAGTTGGGGAGAAGAAAAATTTTATTTTCCTGCTAAGGCATCGCCTAGCAGAGGAATCAGAAGGTGACGAGATGAAATTTTTATTTTCCTGCTAAGGTGTCGCCTAGCAGAGGAGTTAGAGGGTGAGGGTGGAGAATCTTTATTTTCCTGATAAGGCATCGCCTAGCAGAGGAGTTAGAGGGTGAGGGTGGAGAATCTTTATTTTCCTGCTAAGGCATCGCCTAGCAGAGGAGTCACAAGGTGACGAGGTGAAATTTTTATTTTCCTGCTAAGGTGTAGCCTAGCAGAGGAGTTAGAGGGTGAGGGTGGAGAATCTTTATTTGCCTGCTAAGGTATCACCTAGCAGAGGAGTTAGATGGAGGAGTTGAATTTTTTTTTCCTGCTAAGGCATCGCCTAGCAGAGGAGTTAGAGGGTGGGGGTGTTGAATTTTATTTTCCTGCTAAGGCATCGCCTAGCAGAGAAGTTAGAGGGTAGAGGTGTCGAATTTCATCTTCCTGCTATGGCGTCACCTAGCAGAGGAGTTAGAGGGTGGAGGTGTTGAATTTTTTTTTCATGCTATGAACTATTTTAGCTGAGGAGTCAAGGGCGCGGGGAAGGTGAAACTATTTCCCTTCAAAAGGTTAGTAGAGGACCTTGAAGATGGGGGAGACTAGGTCATACTGTGTTAGAAAAATTTATTTCGTTTGTTGTTAACGAACAATGTATCAAAATTCTCAACGTAGTAGACGAGCGCTTGGCGCGCCGGGCGAGCAGGAGGTGGGCGAGCATGGCAGGGGGCGAGCTGAGCGATGGGCGAGCAGGAGGTGGCAAGGCGTGCGCTAGGCAGGCGATTGTGACAGGGGGCGAGCATGAGGTGGCGAGACGTGCGGGCGTGTGCTTGGGCGGGCGCGGCACGGCGCTGTGCGAGCTCGGCGTCGGGCGAGCGTGGCGCATAACTTGTGGGCGAGCTCGGCAAGGGCAAGCGTGGCAGGGGGCAAGCAAGAGGTGGCGAGGCGTGTGGGAGTGTGCTTGGACGGGCTGGTGGGCGAGCGTGTGCGCTGGGCTGGTGGGCGAGCTCGGCGTCGGGCGAGCGTGACGCATAACTTGTGGGCGAGCTCGGAGAGGGCGAGCGTGGCGCTGGGCTTGTGGGCGAGCTCGGCGGGGCGAGCGTGTGCTGTTGAGGGCGAGGCTAGGCGAGCGCGCACTGTCGAGGCGCGCCGGGCGAGCAGGAGGTGGGCGAGCGTGACAGGGGGCGAGCTGAGCGCTGGGCTTGCAGTAGCTGGCGAGGCGTGCGCTAGGCGGGCGAGCGTGACAGGGGGCGAGCATGAGGTGGCGAGCCGTTCGGGCGTATGCTTGGGCGGGCGCGGCGCTGGGTGATAGGACTCGTTTTTACGTGTTTTTAGTGTTGGTTTTGAGTCGCGTTCATGCATCATATTAGTTTGCTTTAGTTGAATTTTGCAATTTTTTAGCATTATTTAGCATTTGACTGATCTCGTGTATTCTATGGTTATTTTGTAGGAATTGAACCAAAAAGTGGGAGAAACTTTGGCATAAAATCGAAGAGGTCTTGCTCGGGCGGTCAGGAGTGACCGTCCCAGCGAGCATTGTGGTCTGGCCGAGGATTATTTTGCGCGAGTGTCTCGCTAGGGCGGTCAAAAGTGACCGCCCCATACTCGAGGAAGCTTATTCGAGGACCTCTCGCTAGGGCGGTCAAAATATACCGCCCTAGCGAGAAGCGAGATTGAGAAAGATTTGTTTCCAAATTTCTAGGGACTCTATCCTACACCAAAACCTAACACACGAGATCAGCAGCCGTTTTTCATCTTTTATCAGATTTTTCATCATTTTTCTTGGAGAGGAGGCTAGGAGAAAAGGAGATTTCAAAGACCTCGAGATTTCCACGCGTCGTGGCCGTCATCCATCGTCATCTTTAGTATTTTCATTATTCAGTATTTTATTTCTTACATTGATTGTGGTTTTTATCATGAATTTCAGTAGCTAAAACTCTAGATTTGTTGGGATTTGAGGGGATCCTACCCCGTACTCGTTGTTTAACATTATTTCTCGGCGTTTTTATTAGTGATTTGTTAATGCTATTGTTCGTTCTTGTTTCAATCGAAGCCTAGCTAACTTCCTTTGATTATTTCATGTTGTTGACAAATTCGATAGAATAATTAACAATAGAATCTAATAGTATAAACCACGGATTTACAATTTTAGTAGATATACGGAATTGGATACGTGTCGATAGTGATAGTTCACCCGAATGAAAGCTAGTGGATTCCATAGAATGTAATGCAATCTTGAACTGTTAAATATTTGAGGACACTTGAGTACTGCATGTTTTTTATTAGTATTAATATAGCTCGACAGAGTATATTAATTAGTCTAGGGAATTCCGTCGAATGCACGAGTAAAAGTCGAGTGTAGTTATTTAAACACGAGTGGTAGGTGAACTGCTAATTCCCAACAAATTCATTTCTCAATTGATTTAATCCAAATTAATCATTGCTTTCTTGAATACGTTTTCTTTGCATTTTAGTTATTTTAGTTGTTTAATTTACATTAGATTAATCATCAACTCATTTTATCGTTGCTAAAGAAATTGTACTTGAAAATAAAAATAGTGTAACGCAATCCTTGTGGAACGATACTCGTATTCACTTACGTATTATAACTTGACTATCGTGCACTTGCGATATTTAAATCGAGCTTTCATTTATAAAATAAATTTTTGGACTATTCACTGTGCAAGTTTTGCTCGATCAAGTTTTTGGCGCCGTTGCTGGGGACTGTTGATTCACAAATTTTTATTTTTCATTTAAATTCTTTAGTATTATTTATTTTATTGTTATTTGATACTCTCATTGTGTTGCAGATTTTTCTTGTGGTGCATGCGAAGATCACTCAAGTGTAAGCTTGAGCCTTTTGACCCCGAGATCGAACGCACAGCTAGACGTCGACTACAGCAGCAAAGAGCGAAGGAAAGAATGGAAAGCGATCAACAAAGAGAGGAGCCAAGGCGTATACCGATGTTGGATTATGCACAGCCGTCTCTTGATGGAGCACGTCCAAGCATCGTAAGACCAGTCATCCGAGTTAATCAGTTTGAGATCAAGCCAGCTATCATTCAGATGATTCAGGACACTGTCCAATTTGGGGGAAGTGCACTTGACGACCCTAACTCTCATATAGCTGACTTTCTTGAAATTTGTGATACTTTTAAGTTTAATGGCGTGTCTGATGATGCTGTTCGTTTGCGTTTATTTCCATTTTCACTGAGAGATAAAGCTAAGTCGTGGTTAAACTGTTTGCCTGTAGGGTCTATTACTACATGGGAGGATATGGCAAAGGCATTCCTAATCAAGTACTTTCCTCCATCGAAGACTATGAAGCTTAGAGCCGACATTACTACTTTTGCCCAATATGAGCAAGAGTCACTTTACGAGGCATGGGAGCGCTACAAGGACTTGTTGAGGAGATGTCCACATTATGAGCTGCCTCTTGGGTTAGTTGTTCAAACTTTCTACTACGGTCTGCTTACTCCTAACCATACTATGATAGATGCTGCTGCCTGTGGTAACCTACTGAGAAAGACGGCGGAGGAAGGATATGAGTTATTGGAGGAGATGGCTGCTAGTAGCTATCATCCTCAGTCTGATAGGCAGAGACGAGGTGCTGGAGTTAATCAAGTTAATGATTTGTCGGCGGTCTCAGCACAGTTAGAGGCTTTGAATTGAAAGATTGATGGGATGAGCATGAGTGGGTCGGCTATGCGTCTGCAAAAAATTTTCTGTGATAAGTGTGGGGGTGAGCATGATGTGCAGGATTGCCAAGATGGCAATCCATTCTATGTGCCTGAGGGAGCACCGGTAAAACAAGTGGGATTCCAGAACCGTCCTAGAAATGACCCTTACTCGAACACATATAATCCGGGATGGAGGAATCACCCAAACTTTTCATGGGGAGGTCAAAACAACCAAAATCGTCAACAAAGAGGTCCACCATATGGGATGCACCAAGGATTCAAGCCAGAACCGTCTCGGGAGGAGAAGTCCAATTTAGAGCAAATGATGACTAAATTTATTTCTGCAACAGAGACGAGATTTCAGAACCAAGATGCATCTATAAAGGGGTTAGAGAATCAAATTGGACAATTGGCTAAGTTGATTGCTAACAGGGAGCAAGGAGCTTTGCCAAGCAACACAGAAACTAACCCAAGAGAACATGTGAAGGCGGTGGAATTGCGTAGTGGAAAAGCACTCGAGTCTAATGAGGAAAAGACCAAGCACGGTGAGGATGAGGTGGAAAATCGAGGAGGTAAGTCTTCTATCTCTACATCTACACCTATTGCACAGAATAATATTGTTATCCCTCCACCTTTTCCTGCAACAATGAAGAAAGCTAAATTAGATGCACAATTTGGTAAATTTTATTGAGATATTTAAAAAATTGCATATTAACATTCCTTTTGCTGATGCTTTATTGAATATGCCAAGTTATGCAAAATTCTTGAAAGATATCTTAGCAAATAAGCGGAAGCTAGAAGATCATATGACGGTGAATTTGACCGAAAATTGCTCTGCTTTAGTTCAAAACAAGATGCCTCCTAAGCAAAAAGATCCAGGGAGTTTCTCTATACCTTGCATTATTGGTGACATTAATTTTCATAAAGCTCTATGTGATCTTGGTGCGAGTATTAATCTGATGCCTTTTTCTGTGTTTAGGAGACTGGGATTAGGCGAGCCCAAGCCAACTAGGATGTCGTTGCAGCTGGCTGACAGATCTGTCAAGTATCCACGTGGGATTATCGAAGATGTTCTGGTGAAAGTGGATAAGTTTATTTTTCCTGCAGACTTTGTGGTACTTGACATGGAGGAAGATTTAGAGATGCCTTTAATCCTAGGGAGACCGTTTCTGGCTACAGGGAAAGCACTGATTGATGTTGAGGAGGGGAAATTGAGACTGAGAGTTGGAGAAAAAGAAATTAATTTTGATGTTTTCAATACTCTCAAGCACACAATGCACAATGATAGTTGCTTTCGTATTGATGTCTTGGATTCTCTTGTTTGTGATTTTGTGCAGGATGGATTGAAAGAACCATTGGAGGCCACTCTCACTACTGAAAAGCAGGAGGACGAGCTAGACGAGGAAAAGATGGAGATGGTAGCTCATTTGAATGCCATTCCACCTTGGAGAAAGCAAGTGAGGCTTAGACTAGAGGAATTGGGAGACAGAAAAGATTTAATGCCTCAAAAGTCAAGCCTGGAGGAGCCACCTACTTTGGAGCTCAAACCACTACCTCCACATCTCAAGTACGTATATTTAGGAGAAAATAATAAATTGCCTGTTATTATTTCCTCTTCTTTGATAGATGATATGGAGAGTAAGCTCTTGGGAGTCCTCAAGGAGCATAAAGGGGCGTTCGCTTGGAAGGTTTCAGACATAAAAAGGATAAGTCCTTCGATCTGCATGCACAAAATTCTGATGGAAGATAAATACTCACCTCTAGCACAACCACAAAGGAGACTCAATCCAAAGATGCAAGAGGTAGTAAAAGCTGAAACCATTAAACTTCTGGATGCAGGTATTATCTATCCTATCTCTGATAGTGCGTGGGTAAGCCCTGTACAATGTGTGCTTAAAAAAGGTGGGATTACTGTTATTACTAATGAAAAAAATGAGTTGATTCCCACTAGAACTGTTACGGGTTGACGTGTGTGCATAGATTATAGGAAATTGAATGATGCAACCCGTAAAGATCACTTTCCCTTGCCATTTATCGATCAAATGATTGAACGATTAGCAGGTCATGAATTTTATTGCTTTTTAGATGGATATTCGGGATACAATCAAATCACAATTGCACCTGAGGACCAAGAGAAAACTACTTTCACTTGCCCTTATGGTACTTTTGCATTTAGGCGTATCCCTTTGGTTTATGCAATGCACCTGCAACATTTCAAAGATGCATGACCGCTATCTTTCATGACATGACTGAAAATTTCCTTGAAATCTTTATGGATGACTTCTCTATATTTGGCTCCTCATTTAATGAATGTTTAGAGAATTTGAACTTGGTGTTAGTTAGATGTGAGGAGAGCAATTTGGTGTTGAATTGGGAGAAGTGTCATTTTATGGTTCAAGAGGGGATTGTGTTAGGACACAAGGTATCGGAGAATGGAATTGAGGTTGACAAAGCCAAGGTGGAAGTAATCAAAAACTTACCCCCACCTTCATCAATAAAAGGAGTTAGAAGTTTCCTAGGGCATGCTGGTTTTTATAGGCGTTTCATTAAAGATTTTTCCAAAATTGCTAAACCTTTATCCTCTTTGTTGATGAAAGATGCTGAATTTAATTTTGATTCTACTTGTCTGCATGCATTCGAGATACTCAAGGAAAGCTTGGTGACAGCACCTGTTCTGACTGTCCCTGATTGGGAGCTACCGTTTGAGGTGATGTGCGATGCTAGTGATACAGCTGTTGGTGCGGTGCTGGGTCAAAGGAAGAACAAGGTATTTCATACCATCTACTATGCAAGTAAGACTTTAAATGATGCTCAATTGAATTACGCTACTACTGAAAAGGAATTGCTTGCTATAGTATTTGCATTCGACAAATTTCATTCGTACCTTGTTCTGTCTAAAGTAACTGTGTATACAGACCATTCTGCCCTAAAATACTTGCTTGCTAAGAAAGATGCGAAACCTAGGTAAATTAGGTGGATTTTATTATTGCAAGAATTTGATCTCGAAATTAGAGATAAAAAGGGTGTGGAAAATGTAGTTGCTGACCACTTGTCTAGGCTTGAGCATGTTAGAATTAAGGGCAGTGACGATGATATAGATGACTGGTTTCCGGATGAACAATTGCTTGAGATGAAACTTTGTCCATGGTATGCAAATTTCGCTAACTTTCTTGTCACAGGCACACCTCCACCAAACCTATCGTTTCACCAACGAAAGAAATTCTTTTCTGACGTGAAATACTATTTTTGGGAGGAACCGTTTTTGTTTAAAATTTGTGCAGATTCCATGATAAGACGGTGTGTTGCGGAGGAAGAGTTTGATCGAATTCTCAACCATTGCCATGACCGTGAGGTAGGTGGTCATTTCGGACCAATAAGGACGGCATCCAAGGTACTTGAAAGTGGCTTTTATTGGCCAACTCTCTTTAAAGATGCTCGTTCTTATGTGCTACGTTGTGATAAATTCCAGCGGACAGGTAACATCTCTAACCGTCACGAAATGCCTTTAAATAATATCATTGAGTGTGAGGTTTTTGATGTGTGGGGGATAGACTTTATGGGACCGTTTCCTAGTTCTTTCACGAAAAAATACATCTTGGTTGCGGTGGATTATGTGTCTAAGTGGGTAGTGGCGGAAGCGTATGCCACTAATGATGCTCAAGTGGTCCTAAAATTTTTAAAGAAAAACATTTTTAACCGATTTGGAACACCACGAGCAATCATTAGTGATGGTGGCACGCATTTTTGCAACAAACTATTTGAAAAACTTTTGAGCAAATATGGTGTCACACATAAGATATCTACCCCCTATCACCCCCAGACGAGTGGTCAAGTGGAAGTGTCGAACCGAGAGATAAAGCGAATTTTGGAGAAAGTGGTAGGTTCAATAGGAAAGATTGGTCGGTGAGGTTAGATGATGCTCTGTGGGCTTATCGTACTGCTTTTAAAACACATATAGGCACTACACCATATAGGTTGCTTTTTGGTCAAGCATGTCATCTACCAATAGAATTAGAGCATAGAGCATATTGGGCGACCAAAGCACTAAACTTTGATTTTGCTCTTGCAGGTGAAAAACGATTGCTGCAATTGAATCAGTTAGATGAGTTTCGAGGAAAAGCTTATGATCTTGCACTATCTTTCAAGGAACGCACTAAACGAGCCCATGATAAACACATTGTAAGAAGGGAATTCAAAGTGGGTGAAGCAGTGTTGTTATACAACTCTCGCTTACGACTCTTTCCGGGCAAGCTAAAGTCAAGGTGGTCAGGACCATTCACTATAGCCAAGGTGTTCCCATCGGGTGCAGTGGTGTTACATGATGGCAAGGAGGGGACATTTACTGTGAACGCTCAAAGATTGAAGCACTATATCGGTGGCACAATTGAGCCACAAATTGGAGTCACTCGGCTCCATGACAGTCATTGAGGACATGGGTGAAAAGTCGAGCTCTAGACTATAAATTGAGAACTACTTCTACTCCTTATATTGATTTTGATTATATTTTTTTAGTTATTAATCGCATCATTTGCATTTAGGTAGTTGCATGGCATTGCATTCAATTTTTTTCCCGAACACTTCTCGCTCGGGCGGTCAAAACTGACCGCCCCAGCGGGTACTCTTTTTTTTTAAAAAAAAGTCTTTTGCGAAAACTTCTCGCTAGGGCGGGCAAAATATACCGCCCTAGCGAGTCGTGCAGATACAAAATTTTTTTTCCCCGAAAACTTCTCGCTCGGGCGGTCATTGTTGACCGCCCTAGCGAGTCGCACAGATTAACAAAAAAAATTTTTCCGAAAACTTCTCGCTCGGGCGGTCAATTTTGACCGCCTTAGCGAGTCGCACAAATTTTCAAATATTTTGTCGGCGAGAACCCCTCGCTAGGGCGGACACAATTGACCGCCCTAGCGAGTCGCGCAGATTTAAAAACCTTTCCTATTCTCTTTTCTTCCCCACTTCGAAACCCTCACCCCCTTTCCAGATTTTTTGCTCCCAATCTCTCAATCTCACTCAATTCATCTCTTCTCACAAAATTTCAGGTACAATCGTGCACCCTCACCTTCACCAAGTGTCAAGACGCGATTTTTACGATCAAGAACTCAACTCTCCGGCGAACCCAAGATTTCCAGCCACCGCCGCCTCTTTTCTGGCCGCCTCTTCCGTTCCCGACCGACACCAAGTTCCGGATAACATCTTCCTACTACGGGCTACTTGTGCTCTTCTCCAATTTCCCACAATGGCACCCGGTGCTTCTAGCTCTCGGTCCACTCCATCTATGTTTGTGAATGATAATGCTAGGGAGAGATATGAAAATGCTAGACTACATAGGAAACCAATCCCTGAGCGAGGATTTAGCTCGTCTATTATCAATCATTTTGCGGAGCTCCAAGTAGCAGAAAGAGGGTGGACTGCCTTTGTGGCACAACCGAACGCGGCAGTGGTTCCGGTTGTGCGTGAATTTTATGCCAATGCTCCGGTGGGGAATGAGCATAAGGCATTTTTGAGGGGACATCTAGTCCCGTATGATTCCCGTACGATCAATGACATGTTGGGTTTACCGTCGGTGGATGATTCGGTGTTTCAGGCGTGGGTGCTTAACCCGAATTATGATTTGATCATTCGCACACTCTGTTATCCGGGCACCACGTGGAAACAACCGGGGACGTATATGGTTTTTCTTGAAAATTTTTTGAAAGTGGACGCGGCATTGTGGTATGCATTCCTGTCTAAGAGATTGATGCCGGTCGGTCATACGAGTGATGTGCAGCGTGAGCGGGCGGTTGTTCTTTATGCCATCTATACTGGGATGGTGATTAATGTGGGCAGGCTCATTTTCGGACAGCTTAACATGTGTATAAATAGCAGCAATTTGGCTTTTTACTTTCCAACGATAGTGACTGAGCTGTGTGCCCGAGCGGGGGTGATATTTGCAGATGATGATGAGTGGTTACCGCCGATGAGATCCATTGATGAGGCTCTTTATTGATCCAAGAGGGAGAAAAGACAGGCTGAGCTGCCCAAGGAGGAATTTTTCGATCATGGGGGAGTAGCTCAACCACCTCCGGCCTTAGGACATGCACCACCACCTCCGCAGCCACGCCGCCGTGCCATGCGAGATCGCATCGACGAATTGGGCGCTTGGGCCACTTATCAGACGCAGTACCAGGCCGTTAATCAGGCACATATTCAAAACATCGAATACCTGGTGCAAGGGATCTCAACTCATTTGGGCATCGACATTTCCGGACGGCCACCTACACCCGCATACCCGCCACCCTTTCAGTTTCAGTACAATTATCCTATGCCCCCAGCAGCTGAAGAGGGAGTTCCACCGCCGGAGAATGAGGAGGAGGATGATTTCTGATCAGGGGAGTTTACTGTTTCCCCTTTCTTTTTATTTTTCATATTCTGTCTTTGCATTCACATTCATAGGTTTTTATGTTTTTAGTGTTTGTTTCGTTTTGTGCAATGAGGGCATTGCACATCTCTAGTATGAGGGGGGGTAGATTGTTGTGTTTTCTTAGTTAATTGTTTTTAAGTACTGCATTTCTTTTGTTTGGTGTCGTTTATGGTGAGAAGACATAGTTTATGAGCCAATGATGAGGTTGGATTGATAGTATACAAAAGTATTGATTGGGTCACTTCATGAATGGTACTCTTGATTGTTAAAGCATGAATTTTGGCACAAAGTTTGAACTTTTTGAGCACACATGTGTGGGGACTAGAATTTTGTAGGAATAATGGTGAAATTTGAAGGTTTTGTGTGGTTAACTTGAAAGGCATCATTTATGAGTTGATTTAGCATGTAAACCCGTGAAAATAAGTCACTAATTGGGACCTTGAATGAGAACATTTGATTTGCCTTGAACTTTACATATACCCCCTGTTCAATGCACGGAATAAAAATATCGTACTCCTAACCAGCTGTAATCCAAAGTTATATATTCTTAGCCTAGGGAGTACATGCGTGAAAATTGTGCATTCAAAAAAAAAATGAGAAACAAAATGGTCGAGATGTAAGGTGAGGGGGAGCCGAAATAAAAGGAATGAAATTCTATTCCTAGGCTAAAAGTTGGAGATGTAAGGAGACGAGGAAAGTCAGACGAAAAGTCTTGACGATTGCACAATGAAAATGATCGGTGTACTCCCGACTTTTAGCCACTTGAGCTTATTTTCCTTCTTTTCGACACCCTTATCTGCACTTAAGAATTGAATAAAGTTCAACTTATGGATAGTGATAAATGGACACGGGGGTGCATGCTAGTGAGACTTGTCTTGAAGTGTTAATTGAGTGACTCGCATGATTTGATGATTGATCTATTTGAAATACGAATGACTAGACCCATCATGACACACACACACACGTTCAAATTAGTGTCGAGATTTATGTGTAGATGAGAATGAGTATTCGTTTGCGATTTAACTTGATTATGATTTGTATGTGGGAAAGTTCGCTGAGGCATGAGCATAACAGTTGTTAACTCACCATGGACATTTACTTGTGTTGGTTATTTCTTGTTTGAGTATTTTGTGGTTGTTGTGTTTGTTTAGAATCTCGTGCTTTAACCTATTTTGCTCGAGGGCGAGCAAAAGGTTAGTATGAGGGGGTTGATAGGACTCGTTTTTACGTGTTTTTAGTGTTGGTTTTGAGTCGCGTTCATGCATCATATTAGTTTGTTTTAGTTGAATTTTGCAATTTTTTAGCATTTTTTAGCATTTGACTGATCTCGTGTATTCTATGGTTATTTTGTAGGAATTGAACCAAAAAGTGGGAGAAACTTTGGCATAAAATCGAAGAGGTCTCGCTAGGGCGGTCAAAAGTGACCGCCCCAGCAAGCATTGTGGTCTGGCCGAGGATTATTTTGCGCAAGTGTCTCGCTCGGGCGGTCAAAAGTGACCGCCCCAGCGAAACCAGGGACATACTCGAGGAAACTTATTCAAGGACCTCTCGCTAGGGCGGTCAAAATATACCGCCCTAGCGAGAAGCGAGATTGAGAAAGATTTGTTTCCAAATTTCTAGGGACTCTATCCTACACCAAAACCTAACAAACGAGATCAGCAGCCGTTTTTCATCTTTTATCAGACTTTTAATCATTTTTCTTGGAGAGGAGGCTAGGAGAAAATGAGATTTCGAAGACCTCGAGATTTCCACGCGTCGTGGCCGTCATCCATCGTCATCTTTAGTATTTTCATTATTCAGTATTTTATTTCTTACATTGATTGTGGTTTTTATCATGAATTTTAGTAGCTAAAACTCTAGATTTGTTGGGATTTGAGGGGATCCTACCCCGTACTCGTTGTTTAACATTATTTCTCGACGATTTTATTAGTGATTTGTTAATGCTATTGTTCGTTCTTGTTTCAATCGAAGCCTAGCTAACTTCCTTTGATTATTTCATGTTGTTGACAAATTCGATAGAATAATTAACAATAGAATCAAATAGTATAAACCACGGATTTACAATTTTAGAAGATATACGGAATTGGATACGTGTCGATAGTGATAGTTCACCCGAATGAAAGCTAGTGGATTCCATAGAATGTAATGCAATCTTGAACTGTTAAATATTTGAGGACACTTGAGTACTGCATGTTTTTGATTAGTATTAATATAGCTCGAATGAGTATATTAATTAGTCTAGGGAATTCCGTCGAATGCACGAGTAAAAGTCGAGTGTAGTTATTTAAACACGAGTGGTAGGTGAACTGCTAATTCCCAACAAATTCATTTCTCAATTGATTTAATCCAAATTAATCATTGCTTTCTTGAATACGTTTTCTTTGCATTTTAATTATTTTAGTTGTTTAATTTACATTAGATTAATCATCAACTCATTTTATCGTTGCTAAAGAAATTGTACTTGAAAATAAAAATAGTGTAACGCAGTCCTTGTGGAACGATACTCGTATTCACTTACGTATTATAACTTGACTATCGTGCACTTGCGATATTTAAATCGAGCTTTAATTTATAAAATAAATTTTGGGACTATTCACTATGCAAGTTTGGCTCGATCAAGTTTTTGGCGCCGTTGCCGAGGACTGTTGATTCACAAATTTTTATTTTTCATTTAAATTCTTTAGTATTATTTATTTTATTGTTATTTGATACTCTCATTGTGTTGCAGATTTTTCTTGTGGTGCATGCGAAGATCACTCGAGTGTAAGCTTGAGCCTTTTGACCCCGAGATCGAACGCACAGCTAGACGTCGACTACAGCAGCAAAGAGCGAAGGAAAGAATGGAAGGCGATCAACAAAGAGAGGAGCCAAGGCGTATACCGATGTTGGATTATGCACAGCCATCTCTTGATGGAGCACGTCCAAGCATCGTAAGACCAGTCATCCGAGTTAATCAGTTTGAGATCAAGCCAGCTATCATTCAGATGATTCAGAACACTGTCCAATTTGGGGGAAGTGCACTTGACGACCCTAACTCTCATATAGCTGACTTTCTTGAAATTTGTGATACTTTTAAGTTTAATGGCGTGTCTGATGATGCTGTTCGTTTGCGTTTATTTCCATTTTCACTGAGAGATAAAGCTAAGTCATGGTTAAACTGTTTGCAAGTAGGGTCTATTACTACATGGGAGGATATGGCAAAGGCATTCCTAATCAAGTACTTTCCTCCGTCGAAGACTATGAAGCTTAGAGCCGACATTACTACTTTTGCCCAATATGAGCAAGAGTCACTTTCCGATGCATGGGAGCGCTACAAGGACTTGTTGAGGAGATGTCCACACCATGAGCTGCCTCTTGGGTTAGTTGTTCAAACTTTCACAAGTGGTAGGTGAACTCCTAATTCCAAACAAATTCATTTCTCAATTGATTTAATCCAAATTAAGCATTGCTTTCTTGAATACGTTTTCTTTGCATTTTAATTATTTTAGTTGTTTAATTTACATTAGATTAATCATCAACTCATTTTATCGTTGCTAAAGAAATTGTACTTGAAAATAAAAATAGTGTAACGCAGTCCTTGTGGAACGATACTCGTATTCACTTACGTATTATAACTTGACTATCGTGCACTTGCGATATTTAAATCGAGCTTTCATTTATAAAATAAATTTTGGGACTATTCACTCTGCAAGTTTTGCTCGATCACTGGGCGAGCGTGGCGCATAACTTGTGGGCGAGCGTGGCGCATAACTTGTGGGCGAGCTCGGAGAGGGAGAGCGTGGCAGGGGGCGAGCCGAGCGCTGGGCGAGCAGGAGGTGGCGAGGCGTGAGGGCGTGTGCTTGGACGGGCTGGTGGGCGAGCGTGTGCGCTGGGCTAGTGGGCGAGCTCGGCGTCGGGCGAGCGTGGCGCTGGGCTTGTGCGCGAGCTCGGCGGGGCGAGCGTGAGCTGTCGAGGGCGAGGCTAGGCGAGCGCGCACTGTCAAGGCACGCTAGGCGAGCCGCTGGCCTTGGGCGTGCGTGTAGTGGGACGAGGCGGTGTGATAAACATAAAAATTGTACATTAATTAAATGTTTTATAATATAAATATATAGTTTTTGTTTTATTAAATTTTTAAATATTATATGTTTTATAATAAATTGTATAAAATATAAGTTGTTGTGTAATTATAAGTTTTTACTATTTTTACAGGTTCGATAAAACAAGAATAACCTTGGCGTTGCAAATGGGATTAAGATGATTCTTGGACCTGTAGAAAGTTGATGTTAATATCTACAATATTGGTGGCAAGCATGAGATAAAAATCCTCTCACAATTGGGATCAAATTAAGCAACAATTAAAGTTACCGAAGGAGTG
This sequence comes from Primulina eburnea, assembly GCF_022965805.1. NCBI lineage: Eukaryota > Viridiplantae > Streptophyta > Magnoliopsida > Lamiales > Gesneriaceae > Primulina > Primulina eburnea. The sequence continues at coordinate 22,131,872 of NC_133108.1, read as the reverse complement.
GCAGTTTTACCATGCTCTAGTATTTTGACCATATCTCTCAAACTACTTGGTCAAATATTCTGAAAAAAATACCACAACTAGACAACTCAATTATCCACATGTTTCATTTTATGTGAAGAAGAAAATTCGGAGAAGATGCTTGTCAAAAGTGATGTGCAATATAATATTAATTTCTTGGAACACCAATGAAGACTTATGTGTAAAAAATAATATTTTATTTGTGGTTGTCTCCCCAAATTTGGCTATAAATAGGGGTGCATTGTAATGTATTGAGATATCCCTCATTCTATGAACAAATCTTTGAGTTCATAATATTTCTCTCTATATTTTTCTTTTATTTCTTCATTTAAATATAATTAGCATGTTAATTTCATATTCAAAGTTTTACACTTTGAATAATGAATAGCTAACTTCCTAAAGTTGAGATGATAAGGTGAAGCTCTTGGCATGATAATAAGGTTATTATAAGGTAAGAATCTATGTTTTATATTATTTAATCATTATTTATTGTTTATGTTATATTTATTTCTTTAAGCATTTTTATACCCTACTTATAAGTGGGAGTTTTGATTTATTGTTGCTATATGTTACACTAAATTCTTGGAACCATTTAAATGTTAGTTTGGTATTACCAACCATTTAAAATGGATGCCTTGAGTTATTATATATAAATATATTATAATATTAAATTCTTGGAACCATTTAAATGTTAGTTTGGTTTTACCAACCATTTAACTTGGATTCCTTGATTTATTATATATGAATATATTATAGTATTAATTTATTGGTACCATTTAAATGTTTGTTTGGTTTTACCAACCATTTAAAGTGGGAACCTTGATTTAGTGTTTACAAATATATATAGCACAATAAATACTTGACCACATTTATAAGTTTTGGTATATATTATGTACTTATAAGATTATAATTTATAACATAATATAAATATGATTATTTAATATATTGGAACCATTTTATTAAGTGGATTTCAATATTGTTCGTTAATGTTAACTTTATTAAAATACCAAGAGTGGATCCTTTAATCTCAACTACTTAAATTTAAATTTGAACAATTAAAATTTACCCATTAAAGATTCAATTAAAATTAAAAAGAAACAAAAACAAAAACAAAAAGACATTGTAGTGGACTTGTAATTACCTTAGCTTCCCTGTGGATACGATATTCGGACTCACCGAATTATACTACTTGTGGACAACCTGCTCTTGGGAGTGCAACAATCAAAGTCGCAACAAGTTTTTGGCGCCGTTGCCGGGGAAGTATAATTTAATTTCAAGTCTATTTAATATTGTTTAAAGTTTATTTTTCTTTTTATTGCTTTTGTGTGTTTTTTTTTTCTTTTTGTTTTGCATTTGTATGAGCATTTGGTCACGTACACTTAGTGGTCGACTCATTCGAAATAACCCTTTATTTTTACAAAACATGGCGGAAGAACCCATCCAAGAAAATGAAGATGAAATTCAATCTCAACATGATCATGATAGACGAAGAACACTTAGAGATCACATGAATCCTACACGTACTAGTGCACCTTCATGTCTAGTTTTTCCCCCTGATGCATCTCATTTCAATTTTAAGCCTGGTATTATCCAACTTTTACCCAACTTTCATGGCTTAGATTCTGAAAATCCATACATGCATTTACGAGAGTTTGAAGAAGTGTGCAACACATATAATGATCTAAATTGTAGCATGAACACCATTCGCCTTAAGCTTTTTCCTTTTTCTTTAAAAGATAAAGCTAAAACTTGGCTACAAAATCTTAGATCGGGATCCATTCGAACTTGGGATGAATTGCAACAACAATTTTTGAAAAAGTTTTTTCCATCTCATAGAACAAATTCTTTCAAAAGGCAAATCATCACTTTCACTCAAAAACAAGGAGAAACTTTTTATCAGTGTTGGGATAGATACAAAGAATTGCTTAATCTTTGTCCACATCATGGTTTTGAAATTTGGAGAGTTGTTTCTCAATTTTATGAAGGCTTAACACCTAAAGATAGGCAAATGGTTGAATTTATGTGTAATGGAACATTTGAAGATAAAGATCCGAACGAGGCAATTGAGTATCTCGATTCATTAGCTGAAAATGCTCAAAATTGGGACACTATAGGTACAATCGAACCATCAAACAAGATTCAATCTCCTACATCTGGTGGAGGTATGTACACTCTCAAAGATGAACATGATCTTCAAGCTAGATTTACCTCTTTGGCAAGAAAAGTTGAGGCACTTGAATTGAAAAAGAATGGTCAATTAAAATCTGTTCAAGAAATTGTGTGTCACATCTGTGATACAAGTGATCATTTTACAAAAGATTGTCCCACTTTGCCCTCTTTTAAAGAATGTCTCCATGAGCAAGCCAATGTTTTGAACAATTTCAAAAGGCCAAATTTTGAACCATTTTCTCAAAATTACAATCCAGGTTGGCGAAATCATCCAAATTTTAGTTGGAGGAATGATAATGCTGCACAATTTCCGCAACCACATTTTCAAAATCAACAAAATTTTCAAAATTATGCACCTTATGTTCCTCCGCCGAAAAGAAATTTGGAAGATACATTGAATTCTTTCATTGCAAAGCAAGAGTCTATCAATACTCAAACTGCTCAAACCATGACAGACTTGAAAGATACTCTTGCTAAATTTGCATCTGCACTTAATGTTCATGAAAAAGGTAAATTTCCTTCACAACCTCTGCCTAATCCCAAGGATCATCATACACAAATTGGAACTTCTGGAACTCAACCGATGGATCAGGTAAAATCTGTTATTACCCTTCGAAGTGGTAAGGTTGTGGAAAAATCCATTCTTGAACCTTGTGAAGATGATGATAAATCAACTCCAAAGGGTAAGGAAGTGGAACCCATAACTTGCGAAGAGGAGGTTCAACAGACAGTGTCACCACCATTCCCTCATGCATTGAAAAATACAAAAAAATCAAATTTGAATTCTGATATATATGATATTTTTAAACAAATAAAAGTTAATATTCCTTTATTAGATGCAATAAAACAGGTACCATCATATGCCAAATTTTTGAAAGACTTGTGCACTGTGAAAAGAAAATTGAATGTGAAAAAGAAAGCATTTTTAGCCGAACAAGTAAGTGCAATCATTCAAAATAATAATGCTTTGAAATACAAAGACCCTGGTTGTCCTACTATTTCGTGTATTATTGGAGAACGAAAGATTAAAAAAGCCTTGCTTGACCTTGGAGCTAGTGTGAATTTACTTCCATATTCAGTTTATCAAGAACTCAATCTAGGCGAGTTAAAACCTACTTCGGTAACACTTTTACTTGCTGATAGATCTGTTAAAGTGCCAAGAGGTATGGTAGAAGACGTGTTGGTCCAAGTTGATAACTTTGTATATCCTGTCGATTTCATAGTTTTAGATACACAACCTATTGAAGCTTGTAATGCAATTCCTGTAATTTTAGGTCGTCCATTTTTAGCAACTTCTAATGCTCTTATAAATTGCAGGAATGGAATAATGAAGTTGTCATTTGGTAACATGACCTTGGAGCTCAATGTTTTTAATCTTTGTAAGCAACCACATGACAAAGGAGATGAAAGTGAAGATGAAAATCTTATTGAAACTCTTGTGGAAGAAAACATTCAAGAAGGGAGTACTCATGATCAATTAGATATTTGTTCAATTGAAACTGTTAAAGAAAATATTGAAATTGATCTTGACGATTTTTTCAGGTATCACTCGTTACCAGGATCAGAGAAAGAATTTGATGAAAAATATGAGAACAAAGACGAACCACCAGTATTGGAGTTAAAACCCTTGCCAGAAGAATTGAAGTATGCATTTCTTGGAGAAGATGAAACATATCCGGTGGTAATTTCTTCCAAACTCTCAAGTAATCAAGAAGGTAAATTAGTTGATATGCTTAAAAGACATAAAAATGCAATTGGTTGGACACTAAAAGATCTTAAGGGCATTAATCCACTAATTTGCACACACAAAATTCACTTAGAAGAAAATGCAAAAACATCTCAACAACCACAAAGGAGATTAAATCCACACATGAAGATGTTGTGAAAACTGAAGTTCTCAAACTACTTGATGTTGGAATTATCTACCCTATTTCTGATAGTAAGTGGGTAAGCCCAACACAAGTAGTTCCAAAAAAATCTGGCATCACAGTGATAAAAAATGAAAAAGGTGAATTGTTAACAAGTCGAGTCCCATCTAGTTGGCGGATGTGTATTGATTATAGAAAATTAAATGACGCCACTAGAAAAGATCATTTTCCATTACCATTTTTGGATCAAATTTTAGAAAGAGTAGCAGGTCATCCCTACTACTGTTTTCTTGACGGATATTCAGGCTATTATCAAATTCCCATTGCACTCGAAGATCAAGAAAAAACTACATTCACATGTCCTTTTGGAACATTTGCATTCAGAAGGATGCCATTTGGTTTATGCAATGCCCCAGCAACATTTCAAAGATGTATGCTAAGCATTTTCTGCGACATGGTTGAAAATTGTTTGGAAATTTTTATGGATGATTTAACTGTTTTTGGGAATACATTTGATAATTGTCTTGAAAATTTGGAAAAAGTTTTAAAAAGATGCGAGGAAAAAGGTCTTATTTTAAATTGGGAAAAATGTCATTACATGATTACTTCTGGAATTGTTTTGGGACATGTCGTGTCATCTCATGGAATTGAAGTCGATAAAGCAAAATTTGATGTCATTGCCAATTTACCCCCTCCAAAAACCATTAAAGAAATTCGCTCATTTTTGGGACATGCTGGATTTTATAGGAGGTTTATAAAGGACTTTAGTTTAATCTCTAAACCCATTTGTAACCTCTTAACAAAAGACAGTGCATTTGAGTGGACTCAAGAATGTCAAAATGCTTTTGATAAAATCATTCGACATTTAACATCAGCTCCTATCATGCAACCTCCTGATTGGTCTTTACCATTTGAAATCATGTGCGATGCGAGTGATTATGCAGTCGGTGCAGTATTGGGTCAAAGAAGAAACGGTAAGCCTTATGTGATATATTATGCAAGTAGAACTTTAAACAATGCTCAAATGAATTACTCCACAACTGAAAAAGAGCTACTTGCTGTAATATTTGCATTAGATAAATTTCGTTCTTATTTGATTGGATCAACAACTATCGTGTTTACTGATAATTCTGCTATTAGATATTTGTTGACCAAACAGGATGCAAAGCCACGACTGATACGATGGATTTTGTTGCTCCAAGAATTTGACATTGTAATCAAAGATAAAAAAGGAACCGAGAATGTCGTAGCCGATCATTTATCGAGACTAGTAACAGGATCATCTTTTGAAATGACACCAATTAACGATAATTTTCCTGATGAACATCTATTTTCAGTTACTACTACACCTTGGTTTGCTAACATAGTAAATTTTCTTGTGACAGGAAAAATGCCACCGCAATGGAGTTCCCAAGATAAAAGAAAATTTTTGAATGAGGTAAAAAACTTTTATTGGGATGATCCGTATCTGTTCAAGTATTGTCCGGATCAAATTTTTCGACGTTGCATACCCGACAATGAGGTAAGTAGTGTCATTAAATTTTGTCATTCAGAAGCATGCGGGGGACATTTTTCTTCAAAGAAAACAGCTGCAAAAATCTTGCAGTGTGGATTTTATTGGCCCACTTTGTTTAAAGACACCCACGAAATCTGCAAGATCTGTGAAAATTGTCAAAAATTGGGTGCGATTTCAAAAAGAAACATGATGCCTTTGAATCCTATCATTGAAATTGAAATATTTGATTGTTGGGGAATAGATTTTATGGGACCTTTTCCACCGTCGTTTGGATACTTGTATATTTTAGTTGCAGTTGATTATGTTTCCAAATGGATAGAGGCAATTCCATGTCGAACAAATGATCATAAAATCGTCATCAAATTTTTGAAAGAAAATATTTTTAGTAGATTCGGAATTCCTCGAGCTATGATAAGTGATGGGGGAACTCACTTTGTTAATAAACCATTTGCTTCATTAATGAAAAAATATGGTATTACTCACAAAGTAACAACTCCTTATCATCCTCAAACAAATGGACAAGTTGAATTAGCTAATAGGGAGATAAAGCAAATTTTGGAAAAAACTGTTAACTCAAATAGAAAAGACTGGTCTCTGCGACTTAATGATGCACTGTGGGCATATCGAACAGCTTTTAAAACATCATTGAATATGTCTCCCTATAGGTTGGTTTATGGAAAACATTGTCATTTGCCTGTGGAATTGGAACATAAAGCTTATTGGGCGATAAAAACTTTAAATTCAAGCATGGATGATGCCAACAAATTGCGTAAATTGCAACTTAATGAACTTGATGAACTCAGAAATGATGCGTATGAGAATTCAAGGATTTATAAAGCAAAAATCAAATCATTTCATGATAAAACAATTCTTAGAAAATCTTTTGAGATTGGTAAAAAAGTTTTGCTTTATAATTCTCGACTTCACATATTCCCAGGAAAATTACGATCAAGATGGACAGGCCCATATGTTATAAAGCATGTGTATCCTTATGGAGCTGTGGATATTGAAAATCCTAAAAATGGTGATGTTTTTAAAGTGAATGGACAAAGGCTTAAACCATTTTTGGAAAATGAAATCTTTCAAGAAGAGTTTATTTCCCTTTCTGATCCTTGATTTTTTTTTTTGTGTTGCATTTGATTATTGTTTGTTTTTATTTCAGGTTTTCTTAATCTTTTTATTTTCCCGGTTAAATGGCGGATAACGGTACTCCGTGACTCTCATAGTCGGTTAAATCAGTTTCCCACAATTGCTGATACAAAAATTTAAAAAAAAAAAAATCATTTCTTTTCTTTTCAAAATGGATGAAATTCTCTCAAAAATTTGTAAATATTTTCCCTCTGTTTCTGAAAATGTTCTAAGAAAAATTTATGCAGGAAGGTGTGAAAGATTGAGATTACTAATGCAAAAAGGAATTCCAGAAGATATTCGTCTTGTAATAGAAGCTAAGGTCCGATTAGGAGGAGAAGTTCCACAATCATTGCTTATTCGGTATTTGCCTGGATTAGGAAAAAGCACTTATGCGAAAAAACGAAGGGCCAAAAGTTTAGGGGTTTGTCATAAGTGTGCAAGATGGACTTGTGACAAACGATGCAGATCTTTGGGATGTGTTTCCAATAACAGAGAAGATAAAATTGATTTCATTAAGAATGGGCTGAGTAAGGAGTCTTTAGATAACATCTTATTGACTCTTGAGACGCATTCTAGTGGACATGTGCATATTGAACTTCTCCGTTTATGGAAACAATTTCAAGATGAGCGTCATAGTCTTGGGAATCTGACTAAAAAAGACCCTGTTTGCCAATTTATAAGAAAATTGGATGGGAAGCATATCCTCGACTCATAGAAGGCGTTGAAGCCGTTTCTGGACGTAAAACCAGAGGAAAATTGTGAGCCACAATCACACTACTGTTTATAAGCATGTGTGTCATTATTTTTTTACTATTTATTCTGTTTACAGCTGTGACCCATAGTTTTGTCATGATAACATATTACCCCTATAAAATCTCTCATCTTTCTTTCTACTTTCGCAGAAAAAAAAAAGGAAAGTAAAAACATGACTGGATCCTCTGCACAAACATTGAAAAATATTTGTGTATTTTCTGGGTCGAGTCCTGGAAAAAATGAAGTGTTTGTAGAAGCAGCGAATAATCTTGGAAAGATATTGGCTGAGAGAAAAATTCACTTGGTATATGGGGGAGGTAATATTGGGTTAATGGGATCTGTTTCAACATCTGCTCATCTTGGAGGTAGTCAGGTATTGGGTATTATTCCTATAGCTTTAGCTGAAGGAAATATTACAGGTGTTACGATTGGGGAGGAATTAAAAGTTTCTTCTATGTATGAAAGAATCACTCAAATGATTGAAAATTCTGATGCTTTTATCGCACTACCAGGTGGTTTTGGTACATTAGAAGAAATTTTTCACACTGTTTCTTGGGCACAACTTAATATCCATAATAAACCCGTGGGCTTGTTGAATATCAATAATTATTATGACAGTTTGTTGACATTTCTTGATAAAGCTGTGGAACAGAATTTCATTTCAGAAAATTCACGACGGATGCTCATCTGTGCTTCGACTGCCGATCAATTAATTGATGATTTGGAAGCTTTTGTTCATAAGCCTGATCCGATGATAACAAAGATCAATTGGTCGCAATCAAGCAGTAAGAAAAGGAAGTTGGATCATTGATTCAAAAGTCGTGGATTGGTTTGCGTTTGTTTCAGTTTGTTATCTTCAATAAAGTTCCAGGTGATATCTCTTTCATTATGTACTCTTTATTAATAGCTATTTTGACATTAGGGACAATGTCATATTCTGATTGGGGGGAGAACACATATAAAAAAAAAAAAACAAATTTAAAAAAAAAATTAAATATTATTTTAAAATAAAACCATGTTTATTGTTTGTACCTTAGTAATTTTTTGCAAAAATGTCATACATTACATATTTGAAAGATTTAAATTAGAACATGCATTAATCTATTTAAGAATGTTTAAATTTTATTTGAAAAAAGGTCATTTTTAATATTCTGATCAATATAAAAATATGATTTATGAAATCTTTTTGAGTGATTAACCATTGTGATAAAATTAGGTAGTAAAGTATATGGCCCAAGATATACCTTATAAGAGTGCCTAAAATTTTTGAACTCACACATATTTTGTGAGTGAGTGGAGAGGACTGAGAAAACAGCTTTCGAGCCTTTATTGATCATGAGAGAGACTATCTATTGTTTAGATCTTGAGTTCTTATTTTGAAAAAAAAAATATATATTTCCTGAAAAAAAAAAAGAAAAAAAAAGAAAAATACAAAAAGAAAGATGTTGAAGATCTATGTAATTTTTAAGTTATATGCTGCGACCCATTTTTCTCTCATAAGAATAAAAAAATAAAAAAAAATAAAAAAAGAAAGAGAGAAATACATTGTACAAATTAAATAAATATGTGGTCAAAAAGCATAAACTTAGTCTGATTCCATGATGTAAAAAAAAAAAAAATCAGGAAAAAAAAATATAATAAGAACAACTGGATTTTAAATCAATTGATTTTCTATCTTTTGATTAGTTTGGCTCGTTTGTCTGTCTGCATTCTGTAAACCATTTTTCTGAGCATTTATCTGTATTCCAACTCCATGAGAGAAATCGTTGCCATAAATTGAAACATTTATTAACCTGTGAGGATATGGAGTTGAGACTCTTACTAGGAATTTCTGAAGGCCGTGTACATTTAACTACCTAAAATAAGCTTTGAATTAATCATCTCAAATTATTTCATAAATTATAATTATGATGATCTTGATATAACTTTGACAGTTTTCAAATTTTATTTAAACACTTAGATAGTTCTGATTACATTTCTATTTAAATTAATCAATATGTTTTGTATTGCTATTAACGCTTAAATTGCTAGGGACTAGCAATAAGCTGGTTGGGAGGTGTGATAAACATAAAAATTGTACATTAATTAAATGTTTTATAATATAAATATATAGTTTTTGTTTTATTAAATTTTTAAATATTATATGTTTTATAATAAATTGTATAAAATATAAGTTGTTGTGTAATTATAAGTTTTTACTATTTTTACAGGTTCGATAAAACAAGAATAACCTTGGCGTTGCAAATGGGATTAAGATGATTCTTGGACCTGTAGAAAGTTGATGTTAATATCTACAATATTGGTGGCAAGCATGAGATAAAAATCCTCTCACAATTGGGATCAAATTAAGCAACAATTAAAGTTACCGAAGGAGTGGCAGTTTTACCACGGTGGCGCTGGGCTTGTGGGCGAGCTCGGCGAGGGCGAGCGTGAGCGTGGCGCTGGGCTTGTGGGCGAGCTCGACGAGGGCGAGCGTGAGGCGAACACGGGCGAGCGTATGAGGGTGAGACGAAGGTTTGGCGCAGGTGCGAGAGGGCTACATGGTTGGGCGAGGGTGAGCGAGTGTATGTGGGAGCGTGGTATTACCAGGCGATGTAGAGCTGTTGAATGAATTGTAGTGGGAATTTTGTATGGGTGTAGTGAGAATGAAAGCAGGATCACTATTTGATTTGTTTCCAAATCTTTGGAGACTGACAAACAGCTGGAAGAAAATGCACAACTCGTATCCGGTGACCCAAGGACAGCACAACTAATCGAACTTCGAGCCTGCGATTCAGTTCGACTCGGGAGGGGGAGACTGGTGATACCCCAGGAATGGCCCACTACCCCTGGCCCATCCCAAGCCCAAGTGGAAAACAGGCCCATCAAAGGCCCAGGTATTCTCTTATAAATACCAGGTTTGAGCGTATGATAAAAAAATAAATATATTGTTTTCAGCAGCACCATTAGCTGCTCCCCCCATATATCCTCAGTCTCTGACTTGAGCGTCGGAGGGGCTACGTCAGAACACCCTCCTGGTCCCCTCTTAACGGTATTTTTCTTGATTTCAGGCTCAGTGTTATTTCAGAACCTGCGTCTGGATTAGTGACACTTGCTGGAATCAGATCCTAAATTTCCCATGAGTATCAAATTCCGTTTTTGGTCCCCGATTCTTGAAGATCGAGGACATGAGATGATGATTTTGGTTAATATCCAATATTTTACCTTATGATTGACACGTGTGGGTGGTGAACAGTGAGTACCCTCAATTTATTACCAGCGGGAAGAGAAAAACAGGGACGCCTGTAGCCGCTCAATCGAGGCATAGGGCTGTAAATGTCAGAGCTGCACTTGGATCCAGGTCATGCTTTCATTCTCGGGTCTATTTCCAGAAGGATTCCTCTAGAAGATTTAGTTAATATAACTCTTTGTATAAGCGCATTTCAGCTTGTTTTACAAACCCAATTGAGCTAAAACTCATAACAACTTTCTTCTTTAACTAAATTTGTTTAAAAACAACTTTCTGATAGTTATAATGTATCTCAAAAGACAATAAAGCTCGAGAATACATTAGCTATGTGATAACGAATTATTGCAATGAATGATCTTTAAGTGATCTGATAGAATTTTGAGGCATGTGCAAATAATCTCGAAATAAATCTCTTAAGAGATATTGATTATTCGAAAAATGCTGAATATCGATTGAGATTCCGAGAGGAAAAAGTTCTTGTTTTTCTCTGATACAACCTTCTTTATATAGATATTGATCCAACGTTCAGAAATATGGACGGTACCCACAATTGTATTATATTTACAACAATTATGCAAAGAATGTCACATATCATTTGATTTTTTTCCAAAAAATTAGTACTAGCCAATTAAATTCTCTTGGAGAATAGTTGAATAAGCTAACCAACATATACTTTAATATGTTGCAGAGAGAAAATCCGTCATTGTCGATTGAATTCAAAAATAAATACCCAGACATAAATGACTTACATTAAGAGAATATTTTCGAATCAGTCCAATAATCATGATGATTGCTTTAGGCTTGTCTGATTAAGCTTAATATGCCTTAAATTTTTTAGTATTATCATATTATTACTAGGGATGTAAATGAGCCGAGCCGAGCCGAGCCGAGCTGAGCCGAACAGTATCAGGCTCGGGCTCGGCTCGTTCAACTATTTTATCGGCTCGGGCTCGTTACGAGCTTTTGGTTTCAAGCTCGGGCTCGGCTTGTTTGGAAGTTATCTCGAACATTTAGCGACGGCTTTTTGAAAGACCGTCGCTGATTAAATGAGCGACGGTTTTTAATGACAAACCGTCGCTAAATGTTCAGCATAGTTTAGTTTCCTTTGTTAATCTACGCGGTTCATCTTATTACTTCAGCATGAAATTATTTTTCTTATTTTTTTACTTCGTCAACATTGATATACCGAAGTAAAATATAATAAAAAAATATAGTGAAGCCCGTGTTTTTAAACATCCGAAGTAGAATATATTATTTTACTTCGCTTGTGTTATTACTGAAGTTATTGGTAATGTATTACTTCGTAATTTATTATTGCCGAAATAAAGCCTGCCGAAATAAAATCCGATTTTTCTACTAGTGATTATTGCCATAACATTCACATTTTTAATATAACTAGGTAAAGATACGTGCGACGCATGTGAAATACATTTCTATTATCAATAATTGTTCTTAAAGAAATGAGATCAGAAGAGATTAATTTACAAAAAATTATATATTAATAATTTCATGCTATATTAGTCGATAGAAATGAGTAATGCTATGTGCAACCAAATTTGTACAATAATTCTTACAATTCAAAAAAATCAATAGAAATTTCATTTATCAAAATCTCATGATAAATTAAATATAAAATCTCATTAGATAATAACAAAATCTCACGATATAATTGTTGTAAATATCGCAGCACTATATATTAGTTGTACCTTTAGCATTATCCGTAGGAAATTCAATGTAATATAATTTATACTATATGTATTATAAAATGATTGCAAAAGATATTTGTTTAAAAAATTTATGTGTTATAAATCTAAGGTTATTCTTGATTGGAAGGATTTCAAATACATGGATTTCAATACATTCAAATGTATTTTTGTTATTTAAAGATGTAACATCATAAACTTCAAATCCACTCATTTCATGTTTATATAGTAGTATTTCATGTTAGTTATGATATTGTTCAAGTCCACCAAATAATAATGTTATTTGAAATTTATTCTACTTTATATAAATAATAATATGTAAATAAGTAATGTGGAGATTAAAGATTTTGATATATTGTTTCATTGTTAACAATAAAATTATAATTCTAATCCATAAATTTGAAATCAATTTAACCAAGCACAATCTAAATAAATTAATAATTGTTGAAAAACATATTAGTAATAAATATTATAATTTTGTATAAATTAGACATTGGAGAAAATATATAAAATTGATATCACAATAGGTATTAAAATTAAATTTGAGAGAAGAAAAAAGTATAATACATAACGTTGACCACTTATTTTATCACGTGTTATTGATTTATGAAATATAAAAATATAATATACATAATATATTCTAAACCTTAAATTAAATTATTACGTCAAATTTTTTCTTCTTTTATATTTTCAATTTATATTGCTTTCACGATTTTTTTTTTTCATCAATTTTTTCTTCTCTTTGAAAAACAATATTCTCGCCATCTTCATTAGCAAATCTTATGAGAAGAAATGTATATTCTTCTCTATTTGATGCCTCTACAAATCTCCACACAATTAAGTGTTTTGTAGAAAAAAAAATTTGTTTCATCAAGCAAATAAAATCAAAGAATTTTGTTATTTCAGTATTCTACAAATTATATTATTTTTTGTAAATATTTTAACTTAATCTACAAGAAAATAAAATCAATGAATTTTGATTATTAGATCTTCTAGACAACTGAAAAAATATGATTTAATTAATATGTTATTATATTTATCAAAAAGTGTTCAACTTTTTAATGATATAACATATTTATGCAATATGTTATTTAACTACAAAAATTCAAAATTAAGATAACATAATTTTTTTTATATGTCATACTATATTATTGAAAGTATTAAATTTATATATATTAATTTTGTTCTAAGAAACTTCTTGCATATATAACTCATTCAAAAGATTATAGATTTACAAAATAAAACAAATCATATTCAATTTAATATTTTGTGAAAAATATATGTTCACTTCATCTACAAGCAAATAAAAACAAATAACTTTGACCTTAATTCACACTTTTATAATATGTATAGATTTTTAATTTTTAATTTATTATTATTTATCATACATAATTATTTTAATATTATAACTCATTAATTATCTCAAATTCGAGCTCACGATCTACCTAAATGAGCCGAGCTCGAACCCGAGCTCGTGAACCACTTAAACGAGCCGAGCTCGCGCTCACGAGCCAGCTAAACGAGCCGAGCTCAATTTTGAGCTCACGAACCTATTATGGAACATGTTCACGAGCTAACGAGCCGAACATCATTAATCTCAAGCTCGGCTCAACAAAATAGTCGAGCCCAAAATAAGGCTTTGGCTCGGCTCGATAAGCTTAACGAACGAGCCCGAACGAGCTTTTTAACGAGCCGAGATCCGAAAAACTCGCGAACAGCTCGGCTCATTTACATCCCTAATTATTACCTCCATGTTTTAGACTTGTCAGATCGCTTCTTGATTCAGATCAGTTCTGTCTAGCGAATATCATTCCATAGTTTTGTCAGTTAATTAGTTTTCCAGCTCAGTCAGTTTAGTTGCGTTGTCTGCATTAATACAATTATTTTAATTTTACAATCAACAAAACTTAAATCTAAATTTTATCTTAACAAATTTTCTCTTGTGATGTCAAAACTTAGCAGTATTTTCAAATATTAAGAGAAAATTGATAGAATCTAAAACTTTATAGATGAACTGAAAAGAAGCGAAATAAACAAATAAAAAAATTAAAATATATCTCCTGAATGATTGGCTAGATGAGTGGCTTGATCTAGAAGCTCTGATTGAATCGCTGTCCAACACTGCCATGTGGTTTCTGTAATGAGAGGAAGAGTGCAAAGGAGTATATTATTTAGAATTTTATGTGTCATTGAACTTTTCCTTAGGTTTCTTTGGCTCCTTTGGCTTCCCCCCATTTTGGAATCACCCTGGTTTGGCTAAAGGAATGCCACGATCTCAGACAGCTAATTCCCAATTGTTGTGATCGAATTGGCAAATTCATTCTCGGTTTATCCATGCAGAAGATTAGATAAGCAGTGCAGCTCATATCCGTGACCTTAAGATCTGAAATTTGGCCAAAATGAAGATTAACCACTCGAAGAACTTCAATAATTTGGGAATTTACATTTGTCTTGAAACCATTTGATTAGCACAAAGTCCAGAAACTTCATCCTGCAGATTTGTGAAGGATTGATTTACTTTCATCGGTTTGCATGGTTTGTATTGTCAACAGATGTGTTACCTTATTCTGAGTTCGTAATGGCTAGCAGTGAATGATTCGATAAGAGTAATGAGGCAGTTCCAATTCCATCATATCATGATATGTGCTCAAGTGTAGATCTGTCTGATACTTGGTGTCAGCATGAATATTCTCAATGTTTTGTGCTAGACAGATCTGTAGAGTGTACTAGTCAACCACATCAGACTGAAGTTCTTCCTGTTGGATCTGGGTTTTCTACACGCCCAAACGCAGCGGAAGTTTAAAATCATTTTATTCTTTTTGACAATCAAAATATGATTTTGCTTTGGGCGCTCGAATGATTTTAACATAAACATTCATAGGGAGTTGAAAATTTTATACTTTCGGTGAAATTTTCACTTGGCTCCAACTACTCCGGTATTAGCGGATGTAGCTCTTGTTGTAAATCCCTACGAACATTCTTCGATCTCCTAATCCGGTCCACGACTGAAATATTTGTTCCTCTTCTAAATTGCACTAGAAATTTAGAAGAACTTTTACGTAGAGATATAACACGAAAAATTCGACTCAATAGTGTAAGCCGAATTTTTCCTTGTTTTCAGAAGAGATTTTCGAGAGTTTTGAAACAGCCGAAACTTTTCCTTTTTTTTTCCAATTCTAGGAGAGTCTCTCGAAAACCAAAAAAGGAATAAAGAAATCTCAATATTTCTTTTTAAACATAATTTACTTGATTAATATCATTAATTAAGTAAACTAAATATTTAGAGGAATAATTGATGCAACTCTCGTGAATCACATTTTGAGATTGGTGGAGGCCATTTCTTTTAGGTCAAACTTTTTCTTAAAAGGAAATTTTCATGACCTAATTATCATAATTAACATTAATGGGCTTGATTAATTAATTGGGCTAGTCCAACTAATTTAATTAACAAATCAAAGTCCATTAATAACTTTAATTATTTAGTATGTTGGACTTGTACTCCTACAAGCTCATTAAACATACCTCCCATCATATTTAATTTAATATTTAATAAACTCAACCTTTGAGCTTAATATTTAAATTATAAATTCAAATCTTTGAATTTTATCACCTCCATTTTTCATAAATTCCACTTCTTTAATTTAGTATCTCATAAATTCAACTACTTGAATTTATTTTCTCAAAATTTAATTATCATAAATTCAACTCTTTGAATTTACTATATCATAATATAAATTCAACTCCTTGAATTTATTCTCTCAACGGGAACAAACGATCCAGTGCTTGTGTGACCCTCAATGGTTCAGGGATACATCTAGCCGTGGGTTCACAACTCTTTGTGATTCAGGACATAATCATTTATTCGGGCTTACCCTAGTTAGCCCCATTCTTTTCATCAACACCTTGATCAAGAATGTCAGAACTCATTTCTGATTGCACCCATCGGATCATGGTAAGAGCGTCTAGTAGCATCGCCCCATGATCCCCTAGGTATCACTGATAGTGCCTGCAAGAACCAGTAGATTATGATTAGCGTACAGTACGGTCCCTTCATCTCATATATCCCGATCGAATCTGCAACCATTGGTTCATCGAGGGTTGCATATTAATTCGACAACTATGTGATAACTATAATAGTGGCATCGCGTGTACTATTAGAGAACTCCTTCTCCAACATACATCTCATACTCTGGCCAGAGATTCCATGCACTATTATTTCATTAGATCACATAGGATATCTACACCCATTGGTGAGCGGTGAATCCCCGACTACAATGCACTGGCTCCTATATGTGTCGCAACTGTACCCAACCTCGCCACCTGATGACTCTCCTGGAGCCGATAAACGAGTCAAAGCACAGCCCTAGCATATAGAGCCTCAATGTTGTCCCGGGTCGTAAGGACTAATGGTGTACAATCATAACCACGGACTTATCCTCTCGATGAATGATAACCACTTGGAAAGTCCGAGGGAGGGTTGTTCGGTATAATCATCATATGACTTCCCATCTGCATGTTTGGACATCTCTATGCCCTTACCAAGAAACGCAGTACACAACATCACAGATGCTAGTCTCGAGCTCAAGCGGCCTTTATCCCTGTTTTAGGCGGCTGAATGACTAGGAACGAATTTAGAATATGCAGTGTTTACAAATGAGTTTCAACATCGAATTACGATTCATTTGTATTACAGCATAATCAAGGATTTATCTATGCTGCTTGCATGGGTATACAGATAAAGTATAACAAGACCATAAAAAGTTAAATTATATTAAAATAAAGATTGTTTATTTCACTTGAGTCAATAAATTCCCTAGCCAACCGTTGGCTTGCAGGGCATCTACTCTAACAATCTCCCACTTGCCCTAGAGCCAACTACCCTTAATCCCATTGCTTCGCGATGCTTTTGAAACAATGGTTCTGGCAAGGGCTATATAAGTGGATCAACAACATTATCTGCAGAGGAGCTCTTTCGACCGATATGTCTCCTCTTCCCACAATCTCCTGTATGATGTGGAACTTCCTCAGTACATGTTTGGATCGCTGATGAGACCTTGGTTCCTTTGCTTGCGCAATGACACCAGTGTTGTCACAGTACAACGGGACTGGATCAACTCTATTAGCATGAATACAAAACCAGAGGTTGATTTCGAATCATCTACGTCACATTGGAAGCTAGAATCAGTGTAGCCTTCCAATTTTAATTCTCCACCCCCTTAGACCATGAACAAGTTCTTAGTTCTTCTCAAGTACTTAAGAATATCTTTCACGGTCTTCCAATGCATTGGACCAGGGTTCGCCCGATATCTGCTTGTAACACTCAAAGCGTAAGCAACATCAGGACGTGTCGATATCATACCATACATGATACTTCCAATAGCTGACGCATATGAAATACATGTCATCATCTCTATCTCTTTATCAGTTTTGGGACACATATCTTTATATAGAGTAATACCATGACACATTGGTAAGTATCTTCTGTTGGACTCTTCCATAGAGAATCGTTTAGAATGATATCGATATAAGTGACTTTGGTGAGTCCTAGTATCCTTTTTGATCTATCTCTATAGATTTGTATTCTCAATACATAGGATGCTTCACACATGTCTTTCATGGAGAATTTATAGGCCAACCATACTTTAGTTGATTGCAATAATCCTACATCATTCCTAATGAGCAGGATATCATCAATGTAAAGTACTAGGAATGTCACTGCACTCCCACTAATTTTCTTGTACACACGTGGTTCCTCAGGATTCTTAGCAAAACCAAACTCTTTGATAGTGCTATCAAATCTGAGGTTCCAACTCCTTGATGCCTGCTTGAGACCATAAATTAATCTCTGAAGTTTGCATACCTTATGCTCACTTCCTACTGATGTGTATCCCTCGGGTTGAGACATATAAATTTCTTCTTTGATGTCTCCATTGAGGAAAGAAGTCTTTACATCCATTTGCCATATCTCATAGTCATCCCATGCTGCTATGGCTAGTAGTATTCTAATGGACTTAAACATAGCAACTAGGTGAAAAATTTTCCTCATAGTCAACTCCTTGCCTTTGAGTATATCCTTTTTCAACCAGTCTTGCTTTGAAGGTCACTACCTTCCCATCCGCCCCAAGCTTTCTTTTGTTGATCCATTTGCATCCTATGGGAACGATTCCCACAGGTGGATCCACTAATTTCCAGACTTGGTTCGAATACATAGAGTCCATTTCTGACTGCATGGCTTCAAGCCATTTGGTCGAATCAGTATCAGATATTGTTTCTTTGAAATTCATTGGATCACATCCAACACAAGACTCATCATGGCCTTGTTCATGAAGAAGCGTATATCTTGCAAGTGGTCTAATAACCCTATCAGACCTTCTAGGAGCTTGTACTTCAACTACTGGTTGTTGGGGAATAGGTTCAACTACTATAGTTGAGGGAGTATCTTGAATTTCTTCAAGTTCTATCATCTTGCATTTTCTATCTAATTGAAATTCCCTTTCCAAAAAGGTGGCATTTCTTGAAACAAACATTTTGCTTCATTGGGATGATAGAAATAATATCCAACAGAATTATTTGGATATCCTACAAAGTAGCACAAAGTGGATCTACTATCCAATTTGTCTCCCACTGTCTGCTTCACGTAAGCAGGACATCCCCATATTCTCATGTAAGAATATTTGGGAGTTTTACCCATCCATATCTTATATGGTGTTTTATCCACTGCTTTAGTATAAACATTATTCAACAACATTGCCGCAGTTTCAAGCGCAAAGCCCTAAAACGATGTAGGCGATTCAGTGAATCTCATCATTGATCGAACCATGTCCAACAAGGTTCGCTTATGACGTTCAGAAACACCATTCAATTGTGGTGTTGCTGGTGGATTCCACTGTGAGAGAATCTCATTCTCTTTTAGATAACCCAAAAATTCAGCACTTAAGTATTCTCCACCTCGATCAGATCGAAATGCCTTAATACTTCTTTCTTGCTGATTTTCTACTTTAGATCTGAATTATTTGAACTTTTCAAATGCTTCAGATTTGTGTTTTATCAAATAAGCACACCCATACATCGAATGGTCATCAGTAAAGGTAATGAAGTAGGATTGCCCATATTTTGTGCTAACACTTAGCGGGCCACAAACGTCTGTGTGGATCAAATCCAGTAGACCATGTGCACGTTCCACGTTTCCATTGAATGGAGTCTTAGTCATTTTTCCTTTTAGACAGGATTTACAAGCAAGTAGAGAATTTATGTCTGACAAGTCAAACATGCCTTCTCCCACTAGTTTGTGCATCCTTCTTTGGAAAATGTGACATAGTCTAGCGTGCCATATTTGTGCGGTATTTGGATCATTTAACTTTCTTTTGTTTGTTGTTGAAATCGTGTTTACTTGGACATTCACTTATCATTTCCAGAACATTTCTGGCACATATAATTTCTTATGTCCGAACTTCTTGCAATGAAATAAATATGTTCTGACTTATCGGGCTTTGTAGGCCCTTTAAGTGTCCTGCAGAGTTTGCGTCTTATTGGGATTGTTTTTCTTGTGAGGGGCAGAACATTTCTTTCCCTTACCTTATGGGCCATTTTTTCGTCTGTGAGAGGCCCATAAAAACAATAATTTCCTGTTTTATGGTGATATCATAAGTTATAAGCGTATTGACTAGCTCTTCAAGGCTATCAAATATCTTATTAAACTTGAAGTTCACCATAACCCCGTCCAATGAGGAAGAAAAGACAACAAATTCATGTTACCTAGTAACTCGTTAGGAATCACATATTCCAGGCCCATCACATTCTTAATAAGCCCAGTCATACGTACACCATGCTCATGGGCCAAAGCCCTGTCTTGCATGCGTGTAGTCATGAGCTCCTTGAAAGTGGTGTGCATAGTTTCATGCACCATGCAACTCTTGCACGAGCATTCGAATGTCAGCAGCATTCAACACTTCCTCAAATTGTCCCTACAGTTCATTTGACGTAAAAGCGAGCATGTTACACTTTAGCTTGCATACTATGGTCCTACCATCTTGCATGCTTTGTTAGTTCAAAAGGACTGACATTAGTGTGTATGCCATTTTCTCTGAATTCTGAACAATTTTCCTAACCAGTCTTGAAAATTAGATTTGATTAGCTTGTTAATAATAAAAAATGATTACGTGACGAAATCGAAAAAATATACTGATACGGAAACAGAATAATGGTTGCTGATTATTTTAAAATAATTTTAAGATATAAAATATGGATTTCATTTTATAAAATTTTGACATTTCCACCACCCTCTGATGAAAAAGGGAAATCGTATTTCCTTAGTAGGCACGTAGAGTCCAATTAGCCAATTATAATCCCGAATAATATCAGCCAATTATAATTTCTAAAAGGTAGAGTCCAATTGCATCCCTATGCAACCTCCGCGTGTTTTGCCTCACGTTTAATAAGGACACAATAATATGACGTCGTTTATTTTCGCGTGTCAAACCAGCCCATCAATATTGAATTGTAGTAGACGGTCGCCATGAGTTCTCCCAATAATATGAGCCGAAGTCATGGGAGTTCCAGTCAATTCACATCATATGTCCGGTGGAAGTCACAACTTTCCGGCGTACAGGCCTAACCAATAATATGAGCCAGACACTGTCCGCGGGTAGCGATCAACATGCAACCACGGTTGATGGAAGGCAAGGAAAAATTAAAATCCTTTAATTTTTACCTTTTCGGTTTGATATAATTTTGAATCTTATTCAAAATGAGGGGATTTTAATTTTAAAATTGTCTCATCATTTTAATTTAAAAATCGCGTGCCACGAGTTTGTATGTTTGCCGGATTCATTCAACTATATTATATAATAATATACATACATGCATACTACTATATATCACATATATCATAATATGACATTCAACAATAAATAAGGATGATCGATCGCCAACACTATTAGATCCATGTGAGCCATACATGGATCCAGGTCCAAAACCTAGGTGAATGCAGGGATGCAAATGCAACTATTACAAGAGCTTCCAATATTTTACATGTCTTCATCTCGTTCATCGGGCCCACCATCTTCCAGTCTTGACCTCCCACTATTTCTAATAATTACATTTGAATAGCCATGGCACATAAGGGGTACATCTCATGGGGTGGGAATGGGCCATAAACTAGGCCCACTTTAATACTATCAAATATTAAAAAACGAATAAAACAGTAAAATATCCTAACATACACCTAACACATTGGTCAAGGCTCTCGATCATCCTTCATGCTTTTAATATCAAATATTAACATCAATTTAATTAAACAATTTAATTAAATGATAAATCATATATCTAATAATTTTAACACTAACCACCACAATTATTAAAAGATTTAATAAATTAAATAAACTCCTTTATTTAATTTCCAATTAATTCAATAATAATTGATTTCTTGTAAAAACTCATTTTTACCATAAATAATTAAAATCATATTCTAATTATTTATTTCACAAGAAAATTATTAATTTTCCAAAAATTAATTTCCAAAATAAAAATTGAACCAATTTTCAAAAGTATCAATTTTACCCAAAAATTTGAAAAATTAGAAAATCGCACCCTAGGCCCAAACAATTCAAGCCCATTATTCAGCGCGCTTCCCGATACGCTCCCGTGCAGCCGCCCGTCCACTTCCTGCCCGCTGCCGAACGTTTCGGGCAGCGACAGCGGCTCTGTGCGCGCAGGCGTCGGACGCCTGCGCTAGTGCTGCGCGCGCAGGTGTCCGGCGCCTGCGCTAGCGCGGTGCGCGCAGGCCTCCGGCGCCTGCGCGCTGCCGTGCGCGGCCCTGCGCGCACGGACTGCCTGGAACAGTTCCGGGCATATTTAATTATTATTATTTTTTTTATTTCGAAAATCTGGAAAAAATAAATTTTCGTGGTGCTAAATTTTCTGAAAAATTTTCTTGTGTGGATAGAAATAAATTATTCAATATCAAAACCATACGATTTAGAAAAACCTGGCTCTGATACCACTGTTGGATCTGGGTTTTCTACACGCCCAAACGCAGCGGAAGTTTAAAATTATTTTATTTTTTTGACAATCAAAATATGATTTTGCTTTGGGCGCTCGTATGATTTTAACATAAACATTCGTAGGGAGTTGAAAATTTTAAACCTTCGGTGAAATTTTCACTTGGCTCCAACTACTCCGGTATTAGCGGATGTAGCTCTTGTTGTAAATCCCTACGAACATTCTTCGATCTCCTAATCCGGTACACGACTGGAATATTTGTTCCTCATCTAAATTGCACTAGAAATTTAGAAGAACTTTTGCGTAGAGATATAACACGAAAAATTCGACTCAATAGTATAAGCCGAATTTTTCCTTGTTTTGAGAAGAGATTTTCGAGAGTTTTGAAACAGCCGAAACTTTTCCTTTTTTTTTCAATTCTAGGAGAGTCTCTCGAAAACCTATATCAAAAAAGGAATAAAGAAATCTCTATTATAGAAAAGATATTATAGATGATTATGATATTGTTACATATTCAAGTTCTGTAAATCTACTCTATAAATAGGGGTCTCCAATGATGAATAAAGCACACAAAATCATTTTCTCTTCTCTATATTCTCTCCAATGATGAATAAAGTACACAAAATCATTTTCTCTTCTCTATATTCTCTACTATTCACAACACGTTATCAGCACGAGTGCTCTTCAAGGTAAAATTTATAAATAATTTATTCTTATTCTTGTATGAATTCCCTTGAAGAAACACAATATTTAGATTTAATATTGATGCTCCCGAAGTAGCACAAATTATAGATTTATATTGATGCTCCTGAAGAAACACAACTTTTAATTTTATGTTGATGCTCCTGAACTAGCACAACACGACTTTATGTTAAAGATATTGATAGATCTATGAATAAAATATAGATGAATAAGATTTATCAATATTTCCGAAGAATCTTGATCTAAAATCATAAAGATCTATCAATATCTATAAATAATATTGATATAAAATATAATGTTATCATATTCTTGAAGAATTTAGATAACTATCATATGTTTCGACAATATTCTTGAAGAATATTGATTATAAATGTATTGTTGTTTTGATTCAAGTTTTTTTTTTTTTAATCATATCTTGGATTGCTTGTTTAAGATTTATATTATTTGGATTTTGATGTTTTAACTAGTCGCTAAAATATTGTGTGAATACTAGTATTTACTACTTTCATGATAATTTTGAGTCAATCACAACACTATGTTTGATATTAACAGAACCATAATATTTTAGATTCTTGAGACTTTCATCTTCTCAAATTAATAAAACCAAATCTCACCAAAATTGGATATATTCGACTTTCAAAAATTGTTGATCAAAAATCTAGTTTTTGACATTTAAAATTTAAACAACTTACTTTCGGAATTCTCGCGAATCACGATTCATAAAATCAAGGAAAACGAGTTTTAGATTTGAATTAGAAAATCAAATCTATTTGTAATTTGAAATTATTTGACTTCCAAATAATTATAAAATATATAATATTTTGATTTCAAACTATTTAAAACAATAAGTGTATCTCTCTACCTTTTCCTAATTAATTTTTATTACAAATATAAAAATGTCATCTTAAATAATAAACATTTTTATATTTGTGCATAAAAGGGTTTTATTTTTTTTTTCTTCTTTAGTTTATAATGGTACAATTTGTAATTAGTGCAATTTTTAATAGATACATAAATTATTAATTGAGCACATCTCAATGTACACATGCATCGATGTTAGTTTAACAAATAAAATAACAAAAATTTCAAAATTGCATAGTAAAAGTAGTAACATGCATAATTTGTTATAATATTTATTTTCAATAATAGTAATGCAATTTTACTCTATTTATGTCATGATTCTAATTATATAATTTTTTTTTTTAAAGTTGCAATGGCGAACATCACCAAACTTGAGTTTGAAGCACTTGATTTGACTGGAAAAAATTATTTATCATGGATTTTGGATGCCGAGGTCCACCTTATCTCTATGAATTTAGGAGATACAATAAAAGAAGGAAATGAAATGTCCCAGCAGGACCGTGCAAAGGCACTTATTTTTCTCCGTCATCACCTCAATGATGGGTCGAAAGTCGAATATCTCACTGTGAAAGAGCCACGAGAGCTTTGGAAAAATCTAAAAGAAAGATTTGACCATCAACGAACTGTAATTCTCCCAAGAGCCCGATATGAATGGATGCACCTACGGTTACAAGATTTTAAGTCCGTAAGTGACTATAACTCTGCATTATTCAAGACTACTTCCAACTGATACTTTGTGGAGAGAAAGTCACTGATCAAGACATGTTAGAAAAAACATTCTCCACTTTTCACGCATCAAACGTACTCCTGCAGCAGCAATATCGTGAACGTGGATTTCAAAGGTACTCTGAACTCATCTCATGCTTACTAGTTGCTGAACAAAACAATGAGCTGCTCATGAAAAATCACCAAATGCGCCCAACTGGATCCACACCATTTCCTGAAGCAAATGGAACTATATTTCCTGAAGAATATGAAATTGCATTTCCTGAAGCGAATGCTAATTCCACTCAAAATCATAACAATGAACGTGGACGTGGACGTGGACGTGGGCGTGGACGTGGCCAAAGAAGATACTATCAGCAACAAAATGGGAAGAAACATAAAACAAGCCACCAGTAGTGGAATTCCAATAATGAAGAAGCAAAGGAAAAGAGTTCCAAAGTATATGAAGAAAATGTTATAGATGTGGAATGGAAGGGCATTGCTCTCGTACCTGTCGTACGGCAAAACATCTTGTGGATCTATACCAAAAATCAATCGAGGAAAATGGAAATATGGAGATAAATTTTGTGGACAATGATGATACAGTTGATATAACTCACTTGGACGTCTCTGATTTCTTTGCTAATCCAGATGGAAATATAGATAATTTGATTGGTGGTGGTGTGTTAGAAAATAATAAGTAATCACTTTCATTGGTCTTGTTCCTACTTTGAATTTCTATTGTTTATTAGGTTATCGTTGCCTCGTTTTTATTTTGATGTTCAGTTCATGTTTAGGATTTGTGATGGAGGTTTATTTTGTTATTCAATAAATGTTTTCATTATTCAATAAAATATTTCCTTTGAAAGCTTTACACATTATTTATTGAATTTAGCTTATTGAATTATATTTTTATTTTAGATTAACGATGAAATATCAGGATGAATGCTTAGTGGATAGTGGTACAACACATACCATTCTTCAAAATAAAAGGTATTTTTTGGAGTTAACATTAGCTGAAAATAATGTTACAACAATATCGGGTGCATCAAAAATTATTGAAGGTTATGGAAAGGCAAAAATCATTTTACCAAATAATACAAGCCTATATATTGAAAATGCCCTATATGCGAGCAAATCCAGTAGAAATTTGTTTAGCTTTAAAGACATCCGCCGAAATGGATACCATATTGAATCATTAAATGAAAATAATTTCAAATACCTTTGCATAAAATTTATTATATCTGGCCAGAAGCAGATAAAAGAAAAATTATGTGCACTCTCTTCTGGAATGTATTTTACAACAATAAAAACAGTTGAAGCAAACATTGTCACAAACCAGAAGTTTGTTGACCAACAGAGCTTCAAATTATGGCATGATCGACTTGGTCACCCTGGGGCAACAATGATGCGCAGAATAATAATTAACTCACATGGACACCCTCTAAAGAACCAGAAGATTCTTTTACACAATGATTATCCATGTGTAGCTTGTTCACAAGGCAAACTAATTATAAGACCTTCCCCTACAAAGATTGATGTTGAAATCCCAACCTTTTTGGAGAGAATTCATGGGGATATTTGTGGGCCTATGCACCCACCATGTGGACCACTTCGATACTTCATGGTATTGATTGATGCGTCTACTAGATGGTCACATGTTAGTTTGCTTTCAACTCGAAATATAGCTTTTGCTAGATTACTTGCGCAAATTATTAAATTACGAGCTCAATTCCCAGATCACTCAATCAAGACAATTCGTCTTGATAATGCTGCTGAATTTAAATCGCAGACATTTAATGACTATTGTATGTCAATAGGGATTTCAGTTGAGCATTCGGTTGCCCATGTCCATACACAAAATGGCTTAGCAGAGTCATTTATTAAGCGTTTGCAATTAATTGCTAGACCATTATTGATGAAAACCAAACTTCCATCATCTGTGTGGGGACATGCCATATTACATGCTGCATCATTGATTCGTATAAGGCCAACTAATTATCACCAATACTCACCCTTACAACTGGCTTATGGTCGAGAGTCTGATGTTTCTCACCTTCGAGTATTTGGTTGTGCAGTACAAGTCCCTCTCCCACCTACACAGCGAACCAAAATGGGCCCACAACGTAGACTTGGGATTTATGTGGGATATGATTCACCATCTATTATTAGATTTTTGGAACCTTTAACAGGAGATTTGTTTACTGCGAGATTTGCAGATTGCCACTTTGATGAATTGGAATTTCCAAATCTAGGGGAAATAA
Source organism: Primulina eburnea (assembly GCF_022965805.1). Classification (NCBI taxonomy): domain Eukaryota; kingdom Viridiplantae; phylum Streptophyta; class Magnoliopsida; order Lamiales; family Gesneriaceae; genus Primulina; species Primulina eburnea. The sequence goes on along the minus strand of NC_133108.1, from coordinate 22,104,954 downwards.
AGTTGTGTCCCGAAGAACAACAAAAGATTTGTTGGAATGAGAAAACACTATCTCATTATGATCCTCGAAATAATCAATGTGAGCAAGAAGTTGAAAGAATCATTCACTTGCAAAGAATTTCAAATCAATTGCCCGATGCTTTTGTTAATACAAAGAATGTGACAAAGTCACATATACATGCAGAGAATACCCCTGTAAAAATTGATGTCCCCATAGGACCAGCTATTATTCAACCTGCAAATGAATCTAAAATACGCCAGAAGCGAGGTCGACCAATTGGTTCAAAGGATATTGTACCTTGAAAAAGAAAGGTACGAGATAAAGAAAATTCAAAAGCTCCTGAAGAGGAAATCTTGGATGATATAGTAAGAGAGATCAATGAACCAAACTTGGATAATATTATTCCTGAAGAATCAAATTATCATGAAAATAATGAGATTTCAATAAATTATATATCATCTCGAAAATTGTGGGATCGAAATAACACAATTGTTGACAATGTCTTTGCCCTAAATGTCGCCCTTGACAAGAAGGCCATACAAACTGAATTAGACTCACTAGAAAAACATAAAGTGTTTGGACCTGTAGTACGAACACCTGAAAATGTAATCCCAGTAGGATACAGATGGGTTTTTGTACGAAAGAGGAATGAAAATGGTGAAATTGTAAGATACAAGGCCCGACTCGTAGCCCAAGGTTTCTCGCAGAGACTTGGAATTGACTATGAGGAAACATATTCACCTGTGATGGATGCCACTACTTTTCGATTCCTAATCAGTTTAGCAGTATCAGAAACTCTTGATATACGACTTATGGATGTTGTAACTGCTTATCTTTATAGTTCACTTGATAGTGATATATATATGAAAGTGCCTGAAGGATTCAAACTATCGAAAGAAAATGATGAAGCGCCCAGGGCTATGTTATCAATAAAATTGCAGAAGTCCTTATATGGATTAAAGCAGTCTGGTCGCAAGTGGTACAATCGTCTTAGTGAATATTTGTTAAAAGAAGGATACACAAATAATCCTATTTGTCCATGCGCTTTTATTAAAAGAACAGATGCGGGTTTTGCAATTGTGGCAGTATATGTTGATGATCTAAATCTTATTGGCACTCCAGAAGAGCTTACTAAAACTGCCAATTACTTGAAAAATGAGTTTGAGATGAAAGATTTAGGAAAGGCAAAATTTTGCCTCGGATTGCAAATTAAACATTTGCAAGAGGGAATATTTGTTCATCAATCATCATATACAGAAAAAATATTAAAGCGCTTTTACATGGACAAGGCACACCCATTAGCATCACCAATGTTTGTTCGATCACTTGATGCTAACAAAGATCCTTTTCGACCACCTGAAAATGGAGAAAAAATCGTTGGTCCAGAAGTACCATATCTAAGTGCCATTGGTGCACTGTCATATCTCGCAAATTGTACTCGCCCAGATATATCATTTTCTGTTAATCTTTTAGAGAGATATAACTCATGTCCAACCCGAAGACATTGGAATGGTGTAAAACACATATTTCGTTACCTTCGGGGTACAATTGATATGGGATTATTTTATTCGACAAAATCAAAGTCTCCTTTAGTCGGATATGCAGATGCAAGATATCTTTCTGATCCACATAAAGCTAAATCTCAGACAGGTTTTGTGTTTACACAAGGAGACACTACTATATCATGGAAGTCGGTGAAGCAATCTTTAACAGCGTCTTCAAATCACTCTGAGATCATTGCAATGCATGAAGCAAGTCGGGAGTGTGTGTGGTTGAGATCTATGACACAACATATTCAAGAATCATGTGGACTCCCAACAGCCAAAGATGACCCAACAGTAATATTCGAAGATAATACTGCTTGCATTGCGCAGTTAAAAGGAGGCTACATCAAAGGTGACAGAACAAAGCATATTTCACCAAAGTTTTTCTATACACACGAGCTTCAAGAAAATGCTGATATTGACATCCATTAAATTCGCTCAAGCGACAATGTAGCTGACTTATTTACAAAGGCATTACCAACTTCAACATTCAAGAAATTGGTGCACAAGATAGGGATGCATCAGTTGAAGGATCTCTGATAATTGAGATCAGGGGGAGTATCTATTGTTGTACTCTTTTTCCTTCGTTCAGGTTTTCCCATTGGGTTTTTACTGACAAGGTTTTAACGAGGCAGCATTTGAACTCCCACATCTCTTAGAAGTAATTTAATGAGTCGATAATCATCTAAGGGGGAGTATTATAGAAAAGATATTATAGATGATTATGATATTGTTACATATTCAAGTTCTGTAAATCTACTCTATAAATAGGGGTCTCCAATGATGAATAAAGCACACAAAATCATTTTCTCTTCTCTATATTCTCTACTATTCACAACAATCTCAATATTTCTTTCGAGGAATAATTGATGCAACTCTCGTGAATCACATTTTGAGATTGGTGGAGGCCATTTCTTGTAGGCCAAACTTTTTCTTAAAAGGAAATTTTCATGACCTAATTATCATAATTAACATTAATGGGCTTGATTAATTAATTGGGCGCTAGTCCAACTAGTTTAATTAATAAATCAAAGTCCATTAATAACTTTAATTATTTAGTATGTTGGACTTGTACTCCTACAAGCTCATTAAACATACCTCCCGTCATATTTAATTTAATATTTAATAAACTCAACCTTTGAGCTTAATAAATTAAATACATTATAAATTCAACATTTGAATTTAATATTTAAATTATAATTTCAACTCCTTGAATTTTATCACCTCCATTTTTCATAAATTCCACTTCTTGAATTTAGTATCTCATAAATTCAACTCTTTGAATTTATTTTCTCAAAATTTAATTATCATAAATTCAAATCTTTGAATTTACTATATCATAATATAAATTCAACTCCTTCAATTTATTCTCTCAACGGGAACAAACGATCCAGTGCTTGTGTGACCCTCAATGGTTCAGGGATACATCTAGCCGTGGGTTCACAACTCTTTGTGATTCAGGACATAATCATTTATTCGAGCTTACCCTAGTTAGCCCCATTCTTTTCATCAACACCTTGATAAAAAATGTCAGAACTCATTTCTGATTGCACCTATCGGATCATGGTAAGAGCGTCTAGTAGCATCGCCCATGATCCACTAGGTATCACTGATAGTGCCTGCAAGAACCAGTAGATTATGATTAGCATACAGTACGGTCCCTTCATCTCATATATCCCGATCGAATCTGCAACCATTGGTTCATCGAGGGTTGCATATTAATTCGATAACTATGTGATAACTATAATAGTGGCATCGCGTGTACTATTAGATAACTCCTTCTCCAATATACATCTCATACTCTGGCCAGATATTCCATGCACTATTATTTCATTAGATCATATAGGATATCCACACCCATAGGTGAGCGGTGAATCCCCGACTACAATGCACTGACTCCTATATGTGTCGCAACTGTACCCAACCTGATGCAAACACGGACGGTCAAGCTCAAAGGAAAGCATGGGATCCGATGCAGTTGCCGGAAGGACCAGTCACGAGGGGACGACTAAAGAAGTTCAAGGAGGCACTACAGGGAGTCATGAGCAAGCATGAAGGGATCGTGATGCATGGGAGTGCGTGTGGAGGCCAAAGGAACATGATTCAAGCATTGTGTGCATCGGCCGAGTCTGCACGGACCCCGAAACGGACCTGCACACGGGGTCCGTTCCCTTTACACTCCGAGATGAGCAACTACAGAGCCTACACAGACCTAAAGACGGACCCAGGCACGGGGTCCGTGCCCTACTATATTGGCGAAGACAGTGTCTACACGGACCCGTACGCGGAGGTGAGCACGGGGTCCGTGTCCTTTGCTTCTAGCTGAGGTTTATACCCGAGTGTACATGGACCCGGACATGGAGGCACACACGGGGTCCGTGTCCTAGAGTTTTGGCCGAGAAAAATTACCTTATTTAGAGTTTTATTTTGTTAGGAAACTAGATCCTTGTTATCTTTTGATATAAGACATATATTGGACGAAAATTTACACACAATATACATATTATTTTGAGTTTTATCAAACTTGTGAGATTTTAATCTCAACTTTTCAAGGCTTTCGCTTTGTCAAATTAAATCAAACTTATCAAAGTTTATAACTTTGTGGCGTTTGTCGATCGTGCTTGTGCGGATTGTCGTAGGCGTCGTTTTTCGAAGGTTCGTATCAAATTTCGATTGTTATTCTCGTGTTTATTTGTTGCTAAACTTTTCTAGTTTAAAGGTGAATAACACATCAAATTACTTGATTCAAAAGATCGGGAAAACACACGAGTCTTATTATCGTAATTAAATACAGGGTGCGATTGTTTAATCGTGTTTGCTATTTATTCGTACAAAGATTCACATCATTTGGTATCAGAGCATAGGTTTATTGAAATCAAGTAAGGTATCTTGTTAAATTTCAGATATGTGTTTTTTTTTTCAATCGTTTTCAGATCCTATCGTTATTCAATTTTCGTGAAACAGTGTTTCTCGAAAATTAGGTCGATTTTCTTCATTTTTTTGGGATTTTCGAGTTGTACTCAGCCTAAAAAAAAAAGAGTACAAAATTTCGAAAATTTGCCTACACAATTGTTTTGGTATATTGTTCTATTCCCTTTACAGAGTCATATTCAATTGTCTCTCACAGTCAAAAAAAAAAATATTCCCTATATTCGAATTTCTTGTCTACACAGTCCAAGTGAGTCGGTCGCATTTGTTCACAAGTTTGAACCTTGATTGTTTGATATACCCAGAATACAAAGCTTGAGCACTTCCAAGAGAGCTTTCAAAATTTGAGTGATACACTTGAGTGCGAGTGACTTTTCTTTGGAGTGAACGGTGAGTATTTGTTGTGAGCAAACAAAATTGTGAGAAAAGACGAGTGAATTTCTTTGGAGTGACCGTGAGCATTTGGGTGATGATTATTTTATTTCTACTAACCTTTTCTTGCAGGTACAAATTTGACATTAAATGGAGAGGGAGGTAGGAGGTAGTTCGAATTCGGGGTTGTCTAAGGCCCAAATAGATGCGTTGTTTGGGGATTTTAGTAGGGTGATGACGACCCAAATGGAGTCGTTGCATGAGAGGTTGGATAAACTTGAGGTTAGTGTTAGTGGGGGTAAACCTAAGCCTAGGGATTTGGTAAATTCGAAAATAATCCCTTAATATATATTTTTTGCACTTAGGTCCTCAAATTATTAGTTATTACAATCAGGTCCCTAAAATTCTCAATTCATGCAATTCCTTCCTTAACTCTAAGTAGGTAGAGCATGTATCCTAAATAAATTCTCATAATTAATCTTACATTTCCATAGGTACTTAAAATTCTCAAATTGTACATTTATAATCCTAAAGATTGTCGTAGTCTTCGAATCTCTATTGCTTATATGAACTTCTCAAAAATTTACTCGACTAGCAACCAAGAACCATTAATAATTTCTTAGAAATTCTACAAGTCTCAAAAGCATTCATAATTTTTAAGATTAACTTATAACCCATAAGGAGGACATCAACACTACTGATCTAAAAATTAATATAGTCAAATCATTTTCAACCTCTCATAAAGCCCCATATTCGAATTCTTAGACATGTCCAATTTCAAAAGTACCCTACATGCATAATAACTTTTGGATCGCTCCCAGGCTTGCTGCGACTTACTACTAATATGTGACACATGAAATAAATCTTAACTTGACAAAAACTTAAAAATAAAACCAAAAACGAGACGATTAGAACCAATAACTTGACTTTTAACCATGACTTTGTACCAACCCGAACCAACATTAAACCGACGTTTAACTATGATTAAAATACCCCAAACCTACTAAAAAAATATGCATAATAACTGTAAAAACGAAAATAGGTGAAAGGAATCCAAAAACATAAAACACTCTTTCGAGAGTCATTTTGGCACCTTTCGCCGTAAATTCTCGTATGACCTCTAAACTCGACCAAATCACAAAAGGCCAAAAACATGACTTTCCTAACTCATTAGGGTAGTGTCCAGTCAAAGGCCATGGGCTAAAAGCCAACAAAGAACTCAAACCAACCTCAAAACCGAAGATGAAAGTTGTTGTCAAAAAAAAAACCAGCAGTGGCAACTTGTGCGTTTGTGGTGTAAACTCTGAAATTTATTGACCAAGGGCTTGAACCACCTCCCAAGGACTTTTGCCCACATCCTAAGGCATGGCTTGGACCATGGCTAAGGGCTAGAAGCAAAACACAAACCAAACCACACCCCAAAAGCGAAAACACACTAGCATAGGAAAGGGAAAATTCGAATTATGCACTTGTGTTGTTGTTTAAAAATTTTGAGGGAACCATGAACCAAACCTTGAAAGGACACCTTGGTCACGTCCTAGACATAGTATAGAAGGGTTCTAACCATGGCTACAGTCCCTAGGACAGCCATGATTCGAACTCTCACCTTAAACCACCAAATGATAAAACCTTGGACTCAAATTCTGCACTTAAGTAAAAGTTGCTGTCATTACTTTGTTTGTGCGTGTATGGATGTAAACTAATGAACCAATAACACTCTAACACACTCTAATTCATGCCTAGTAGCAGCCATGTGTGCCTGGAACCGAGCAACTCCCTGTAAGCAACCAAAAACACACCAAACCGTGAAGTGGAAAACAAGAGAGCCAAGAAATTCTGTGCAGATTTTTTGCTTGGATGTTGCTGTCATTTTTCGTTTTTTGCCACACGAATCTTGAACATATAATGTTAAAAATATTTATAGGACTTGATTGAAGAGCAAAGAAACAACATATACATGCCTGGAATTTGTTTTGAAGAAAAACAAATCAAAACGACAATACGACGCGACGGGATCGGAGTTGGCTTTTCCTTATTGTTCTTGTGCTGTTGTTCTCTCGAATTCAGTAGCCTACTATCTGATGTATTTCGAAAATGAAGGTGTGGGTTTGCTAGGCAATGAAGAGGAGTGTTATAGGAGGTGTTAAAGGTGTCATTATAAGCATTAAGGTGGGAGTTACAAGTCAAGGAGGTGAATGTCTTGTTTTTTTTTTCGAATTGCTTCTCAATACTAGCTGCCGTGGGTTTTTCCTCTTTTCTTGTTGTTAATTCACGATTCAGTAGTTTATTGCTTCTGATATTTTCGTGTATAAAGGATGTAGGTATGTTATGTAAGGAAGATGATGGTTACAAGGGTGTTAAAGAAGCCATAAAATGCATTTAGGTGGAAGGTTACAAGTGAAAGCTTTGAATAACATTTGAATGCTTTCTCCCCTATTGGCCGTTGCATGCCTTTCAAATTCTTGCAATACATTCAAGCTCATTTCATAGTCTAATAAGTTGAGGGAAATTATATGAATTAAGGTATTTGAATTTACTACCCATTAGAGAATTAGAATGAGGAACTAACTTCACCTAAATGTCCATTTAGAAATGCTTTGAATGGGAAGTTATTAACCATTTCAAATATTTTAAATGTTGGATTCAAAATTATTACTAATTTGCATGGTATTTTATTGTTTAATTCTTGTATTTTAATTGCTTGAAGTTTAGCACTCTCATTATATATTTTAGTGAATTTACACATTAAATTTAGGATAGATTATTGCATGGCATTCATGTCCTCAAATTTAAACATTCAAATGCTATGATTAATTCCTTGAATATATTATACTTAGATTAATTTTTATCCATTTTAATTTAAGCTTTAATTAAATATTAACCTAAATAATTATTTACTAGCTTAGCTCCACTTAATTTTAATAAATCCTTAAACATCCTATTTCTTTAAATTAACTTATACCTTGACTTAAATTAAATTTAGGAATGTCTTTATTATTATTAATCTTATCTCTAATCTCCAAACTCTGTCCGGCCTCGCGTATTTATCCTGAAAAGATAAAACTATGCATATATCTTTAAAATAAATCAAACACTTCAGATATTCATAAAAATTCATTTTTTTTATAATAGAAATTATGCATGGCTTATACGTAATCTGATTTTCGGGTTCTACAACTCTACCCTCCTTAAAAGAAATTTCGTCCTCGAAATTCGCTTATCCTTGATAAACAAAAAGTTTAGACTCTTAATTCTAAAATACTAATAATCCACGCTTCCGATGCGCTACTCTGATAAGATAAATATTAAGCTGTCCTTACGTTTCCTCAATCCTAAATAAATTTGTCTACCAAAATCCTTGTTTGTGAATCGCAACTTAAAGAACTTAGGGTAACGTAGTTCTATTCAACTATAGCCCCGAATTTTGACTTATCCCGCAATTCCTCATACTAGAGGTGGATGTCCAAATTTAACGCGCCTTACTTTCCTTATAATATACCCAAGATGTTCATTGACCTATTATATTCCAATATTGAAATCTTAACAGCATCCCTTCTTAACTTTATTGAATTCAAGATATATTAAAGCTTCAAGTCCAAGTATTGGCATTCATGAAGTTCGACTTAGGAGGTCTTAGTAAAACACTTAAAAGTTTAAACCTTATCTCAATCCCATAATAATATTAGACTAAGATCCTTGAATCGAATCTTTATCTTACCGCTCCAAACTTACATAACCTAACTATTTAGAAGTGCATCCCAATATAACGTTTTTGCAAATCTTACGTTCGAGTGGTCTTAATCCATAAAACCCAAAAGATACGATACCGATCTTCCCCCTAAATGATAAAATTATTCTAGCAAAAATTACATGCTTAAACTATTTCCTTTTCATTTAGAATAAAGTTGAGACCTAAGACCCTGGGACTTTCCTTATTGAAGCAAACGTCGCACCCTTATGTATCCTTAATGCTTAATTAATACTAGCGTATAAAACTTAGTAAGTTAGTCCATGGTAGCATTAGACTAACTCTAATAAATCAATTTCATTTATAACCCACAGAATTCTAGAATCCCCATATCAAGCTTTTAGATTCCTTACTTGATAAAAATCTTAATATTCATCAATTGATAACTTATTTTGGACACAACTAATTCCCTTTTGTTTTTATTTCACTCAAAATTTCCGTAAAAACAAATATCCCATAAATTTGAAATTCAAACTTACCTAATCCAAATATCTTTGAATAAAATAATTCCAATACGCATATCCGTTTAGTCCCAAGTTTGTTAATGACTTCCAAAATCTCTCAAGACAAAGTGTCTACCTCACCTTTTACGTATATTAACCATCATCGTACCCAACTTTCCTAAAAATTTTAAATTCTCACAAGGTATAATCTTAAATGTTAAGATCATGACTAAAACTTGTGACACATATATCAAACTTATGTTCCCAAAAATTTACTAACTCAATGTTTATCCTTATAACTTAACTAACCGATCAAATTTAACTTAAGTCGTCATCACTTTAAATTCTTAATTTGCCACAATCATTATTTCACTAACTCTTAAATTTTCACGCCTAAGATTGATTCATCCTACAATGTCCTTGGTTACCATTCATTGTAACATTACCCAAGCATCTAAATATTCTATATTTCCTTCGAGCTTAAATAACCGCAAATTTCCTACCATTTAAACCGTTCAATTCTCACTTACTACTAAATAAGTTCTCAAATTTCTTAAAATTGTAAAATTAATTCTTACTTTCCTCGAATATCATCCAATTTTTCCCTAAATCTCGAGATTCCACAATTACACATTAGTCCTCAGTATTCCCAATTTCATTTTATAGATTTCCCGCATCATAAGGTTCAATAGCCTTAAGTTTATTAAACCCAAAATTAATTCACATAACACGTCTTACATTTCTATAAATACTTAAAACTCCAATTCCTCAAAAGTTCGCATTTAATCCTTAAAATTTTGAAAATTGCAATATGACTCTTACAGTTCTCCAAATTTACTTTCCATACAACTCTTCGAAATTTGCATCATTGTCCCCATAAAATTTTTCATCTTTACCTCATTAAACTTTTAAATTCTCGAATTCGAAATTTAATCTCCAAAATTTGGTAAATTCGAAAAATAGTCCCTTAATATATTTTTTTTTGCACTTAGGTCCTCAAATTATTAGTTATTACAATTAGGTCCCTAAAATTCTCAATTCATGCAATTCCTTCCTTAACTCTAAGTAGGTAGAGCATGTATCCTAAATAAATTCTCACAATTAATCTTACATTTCCATAGGTACTTAAAATTCTCAAATTGTACATTTATAATCCTAAAGATTGTCGTAGTCTTCGAATCGCTATTGCTTATATGAACTTCTCAAAAATTTACTCGACTAGCAACCAAGAACCATTAATAATTTCTTAGAAATTCTACAAGTCTCAAAAGCATTCATAATTTTTAAGATTAACTTATAACCCATAAGGAGGACATCAACACTACTGACCTAAAAATTAATATAGTCAAATCATTTTCAACCTCTCCTAAAGCCCCATATTCGAATTCTTAGACATGTCCAATTTCAAACGTACCCTACATGCATAATTCCATAATTTATTTTTTTTAATTTAAATAAACACTGAACAATTAAAATCTGAACGTAAAACATTTCATGAAAACATGCTGTTAAAATAATTCATGCTTTAAATAAAATGCGTAAATGTAAAACTTACAGACCGAAGACGTGACTTCATGAGCTTCTCGAGAGCAGTAGTAGTACAACCCTTTACAAGATCATAGGCTCTGATACCAACTGTAAAGGCCCGTATTTTGTATTCATACACTTGCGGAATTATTAAAAATTTTCTAAATAAATAATTATCTTGTCTCGTTTAAATAAAATAAACATGTAAATAATTTTTAACTTTAAAATAACAGCGGAAGCAAATATTTTTTTCAACCAACAATTTAAAAATAATCCAACGGAAACATCAATTTAAAAATAATCCAACGTTTTAAAACTGAGTTTGAATAATAACAGATGCATAAACTAAATCATGAGGTCCTCGGGTTTACTACTGCTGTCCCAAGATCGCTCATTGGTCTCCGTCCGCGGTCTCGACCTCATCAATACCTACAACAATCAAGTATAGTGAGTCTAAAGACTCAACATGTATATATCGTGAATAACAAGTAAATATATCATAAAATCACATGCAACGTAAAAATAACGTATCGTAAAGCGTATGGTGAAAAGCGTATCATGAATAATTATATCTACGTGCATATCTGAAAATCAAACGTAAAAGCTTTGCTCAATAGAGCTCTGTCATAACATATCATAATTTTCTGGTAGAGATAATGTTTTTAAGCAAGTGGCCCATAACATAGCGTAAGCTCCTGATCAGACAAAGCCACAGTATACTGGGCGGTAGAGATCAATCACAGCCCTTGGACTGGATGTCCATACCCATACATAATCATAACCGGTCGTAAGTCACCGGGTGGAGAGCTCCTCGGTTTTTCCTACCGACTTCCAAACCATAAGCATAAGGTGGCCACAAGACATATAGATTATATCTCAAAAATAAACATTTTATATTTTTATGCACGTAATATAATTATAACCTTATTTTTACCGGATGAGTTGGATCGCTCCCAGGCTTGCTGCGACTTACTACTAATATGTGACACATGAAATAAATCTTAACTTGACAAAAACTTAACAATAAAACCAAAAACGAGACGATTAGAACCAATAACTTGATTTTTAACCATGGCTTTGTACCATCCCGAACCAACATTAAACCGACGTTTAACCATGATTAAAATACCCCAAACCTACTAAAAAAATATGCATAATAACTGTAAAAACGAAAATAGGTGAAAGGAATCCAAAAACATAAAACACTCTTTCGAGAGTCATTTTGGCACCTTTCGCCGTAAATTCTCGTATGACCTCTAAACTCAACCAAATCACGAACGGCCAAAAACATGACTTTCCTAACTCATTAAGGTAGTGTCCAGTCGAAGGCCATGAGCTAGAAGCGAACCAAGGACTCAAACCAACCTCAAAACCGAAGATGAAAGTTGTTGTCAAAAAAAAACCAGCAGTGGCAACTTGTGCGTTTGTGGTGTAAATGCTGAAATTTATTGACCAAGGGCTTGAACCACCTCCCAAGGACTCTTACCAACATCCTAAGGCATGGCTTGGACCATGGCTAAGGGCTAGAAGCCAACCACAAACCAAACCACACCCCAAAACCGAAAACACACTAGCATAGGAAAGGGAAAATTCGAATTATGCACTTGTGTTGTTGTTTAAAAATTTTGAGGGAACCATGAACCAAACCTTGAAAGGACACCTTGGTCACGTCCTAGACATGGTATAGAAGGGTTCTAACCATGGCTACAGTCCCTAGGACAGCCATGATTCGAACTCTCACCTTAAACCACCAAATGATAAAACCTTGGACTCAAATTCTGCACTTAAGTAAAAGTTGCTGTCATTACTTTGTTTGTGCGTGTATGGATGTAAACTAATGAACCAATAACACTCTAACACACTCTAATTCATGCCTAGTAGCAGCCATGTGTGCCTGGAACCGAGCAACTCCCTGTAAGCAACCAAAAACACACCAAACCGTGAAGTGGAAAACAAGAGAGCCAAGAAATTCTGTGCAGATTTTTTGCTTGGATGTTGCTGTCATTTTTCGTTTTTTGCCACACGAATCTTGAACATATAATGTTAAAAATATTTATAGGACTTGATTGAAGAGCAAAGAAACAACATATACATGCCTGGAATTTGTTTTGAAGAAAAACAAATCAAAACGACAATACGACGCGACGGGATCGGAGTTGGCTTTTCCTTCTTGTTCTTGTGCTGTTGTTCTCTCGAATTCAGTAGCCTACTATCTGATGTATTTCGAAAATGAAGGTGTGGGTTTGCTAGGCAATGAAGAGGAGTGTTATAGGAGGTGTTAAAGGTGTCATTATAAGCATTAAGGTGGGAGTTACAAGTCAAGGAGGTGAATGTCTTGTTTTTTTTTCCGAATTGCTTCTCAATACTAGCTACCGTGGGTTTTTCCTCTTTTCTTGCTGTTAATTCACGATTCAGTAGTTTATTGCTTCTGATATTTTCTTGTATAAAGGATGTAGGTATGTTATGTAAGGAAGATGATGGTTACAAGGGTGTTAAAGAAGCCATAAAATGCATTTAGGTAGAAGGTTACAAGTGAAAGCTTTGAATAGCATTTGAATGCTTTCTCCCCTATTGGTCGTTGCATGCCTTTCAAATTCTTGCAATACATTCAAGCTCATTTCATAGTCTAATAAGTAGAGGGAAATTATATGAATTAAGGTATTTGAATTTACTACCCATTAGAGAATTAGAATGAGGAACTAACTTCACCTAAATGTCCATTTAGAAATGCTTTGAATGGGAAGTTATTAACCATTTCAAATATTTTAATTGTTGGATTCAAAATTATTACTAATTTGCATGGTATTTTATTGTTTAATTCTTGTATTTTAATTGCTTGAAGTTTAGCACTCTCATAATATATTTTAGTGAATTTACACATTAAATTTAGGATAGATTATTGAATGGCATTCATGTCCTGAAATTTAAACATTCAAATGCTATGATTAATTCCTTGAATATATTATACTTAGATTAATTTTTATCCATTTTAATTTAAGCTTTAATTAAATATTAACCTAAATAATTATTTACTAACTTAGCTCCACTTCATTTTAATAAATCCTTAAACATCCTATTTCTTTAAATTAACTTATACATTGACTTAAATTAAATTTAGGAATGTCTTTATTATTATTAATCTTATCTCTAATCTCCAAATTCCGTCCGGCCTCGCGTATTTATCCTGAAAAGATAAAACTATGCATTAATCTTTAAAATAAATCAAACACTTCATATATTCATAAAAATTCATTTTTTTATAATAGAAATTATGCATGGCTTATACGTAATCTGATTTTCGGGTTCTACAGATGATGAGGAGTATGATCTGGGAGGAGGCGATGAGAGTCAAAATGAGAATTGGGGTAAGAATGGAGGAGGTAGAGGATTTGGTAGAGGAAAAAGGGAAGCCATGCGGGGTAGATGTAATGCCCAAGAATTATTGTTGATAGAAAGAAATTTGAAATTATTGGCAAAGCAGGACCGCACCTGCGGTATGGAGAAACACCGCACCCGCGGTTGGCTAGAGAAGAAATGAAATATTTCTACAGTAGCATCGGCGCATATGCGCGACCAGAGTGACGCATATGCGCGACGCCTCCAGAAACTTTGGCGCACATGCGCGAGCTCAGGCGCGCATATGCGTGGCAGTTCCAGAAACTTTGGCGCATATGCGCGAGATGAAGCGGCGCATATGCGCGAAGTGTTAGATTTTGCATGGCCGAGACCCGTGGGTCTCGCATATGCGCGAGTGATGCCGCGCATATGCGCGAGACGTGTACTTCAAAGAACAAGTCATTTGTCCTAGATAATGCAAGATATATATAGAGGTGTCTTCATTTCCCTCCTGTTCAGCTGATAACCGAGAGAGAAAAAGGCAAGGAAGAAGGAAAAGTTCTTTCAACTTTGAAGTTATACTTTTCAAGATTTAGCAACCCGAATTTAGTTTCAAGTTCGAATTTGTATTCCTTGCACCAAGGGCTTCAAAAGGGTATATGTTTTGTTAAATTCCAGCATGTCTTGATATATATGTGCTGGGGGAATTATGATACGAGTTATGGAATGTGTTCCTATGATTATGAGAATTGTAGAAATGTAATCGGATCGATTATCGGATACCGTATGAGATTTAATTGATTTTCCAGCATATATGTTGAATTGAGATGATGTAAAGTCAGCATGATACATTGTACTTGGATGAGGATTATGAGTTGTTGATATGGGGTATGTGATTGTTGAGAATTGGATTGATCGGTATCGAGAAATTACGCCGTTATGCCGTCGGATTGTACCGAAGTTGATTATTGAATTGTTTATGTGTTGAATTAAGTTGGGAATTGATATTGTATGTCTCAACATTGCCATTTCAGATTTGGAGTGACAGAGTTTGTATTCCGACTTCGAGACTTCGATTTATTTCACAACAAGAAAGGTATATGCCATGTTTGTCTGGGAAGCCACAACTCAAATAAGATATCATTTGAGTTTCCCAACCAAAATCACATACTAGAATTGTTGTATATATGGTAACATGTTTATGAATTGTTTATAGAATTATATTCAAATCTTATAACATGATTATGCTTTGATTCTAGAATTGTATTCAAGCATATAAGATCATTGTGATATTCAGATATGAATATGAGCATGCTTTGTTTACAGATGGATATTCATTGCATTTAAGATAGGAGAGTCGTTGACAGCTATTGTCAAATATCTAGATGTTCGGTGTATCCCAGCTTAGGAGCAGCTCTGACTCCTATTGCAGCCGTCGATACAGCTCTGACCGAAGTCTAGGAATAAGACGTACAGTCACCCCGAGTGGGAGGGTAGGTGACAGCCATTGACGTCTTATTCACACCAGGATCCCTAGAGTTATAGATGAGTCGAGTCTAGACATGATTGGATTCGCATTGCATGTTTATGTTGATGACATTCATACTATCATGTTTCATGTTTTAGATTGATTATATGCATGTATACATGTTTATATTGGGATTTGTTCTCACCGGAGTTTCCGGCTGTTGTTATGTTTGTATGTGTGCATAACAACAGGTGGGGCAGGATCTGGGTCACGCAGAGGATGAGAGATGGACATAGCGTGGTGATCTCGGGCATAGCAGAAGAACTAGTAGTTGTACTTTTGACATGTACTGTATTTAATTACTAGTTGTTGAGAATGGATGGAACAAGACATGTTGTACCTTACGTTTGTACATTATGTTGTTGAATAACATAGACTCCTCTTGTTTAGCTTTCATGTAAGTTAATGTTAAAAGCAAAAATTTGACCCACTTTTTATATTAACGATCCATTGAATCCCAAAGAAAAGAGTTAGAGCCCGAGTCCCCACAACAGGTGGTATCAGAGCGGTAGGTTCTGTAGACTGAGATAGGAGAGAATGGGCGGGGTAGATCGAGTCATCTTCCTTGATTATATCATGCTAGCACATATTATGATTGATTGTTTTCCCTATTACGTGTTGTGTTATCTGATTTGATTGCATCATGTATTGGTTAAGACTGAATCAGAACCGATTCTGGATCAGAGGTAAATGATAAGAGGAGGGCTGAGACAGTTGGTATAGATTGTATACTAAACTGTTTGTATAGCAGATTCATGCCTCCTAGAAGAGCAGCCGTTCCTTTACGACCACCAGCACCAGAACAGGGTAGCACATCTGATGATACGATGGATGTCACTGCTACGCCCATGGAGACTCTATTAAAACGATTCCAGTCATTCCGACCACCGACCTTAAAGGGTACAGAAAATGCAATTGAATGTGAAAGCTGGTTGGAGGATATCGAGATGTTATTCGAGTCTCTGGAATATAGTGATGAGAAACGAGTGAAACTAATTGGCCATCAACTGCAAGACGTGGCTAAGTATTGGTGGTTGACTATTAAAAGAGCAATAGAACAGCATGGCACAGAGATTACCTGGAAGGTGTTCAAGACGGAGTTCTATCAGCGATTCTTTCCTATATCCTACTGTAAAGATAAAGGCGCTGAGTTTGCAAACTTGAGGCAAGGGCAATTGAATATTGAAGAGTACGTTGCTAAATTATCTTCCTTGCTTCGCTTTGCACCTTATGTATCAGGTAATGACGAGGCCGTGGCAGATCAGTTTATAAACGGCTTAAATCCTGATGTCTTTACATTGGTAAATACTGGGAGACCCAATAACTTCGCTGAAGCCTTGAACCGTGCCAAAGGAGCAGAAGCAGGATTGCTTAGGCAACGGAGTGTTCCGTATGTTGCTCCGAGTCCGAGACCACCACTACCTCCAGTACAACCTCCTTCAAGATTCGATAGCGGTGGTAGTAGCAGCGGACGAAAAGATCAACTGAAAGCTAAGGGCAAACAGTTTAAGAGGGCAGGGAGCAGTTCGTCGAGCTCCAGCGGGTCAAGACAGAGAGGTCCTGGCCAGAGTTTAGAGGTGACGAGTGGATATTGTAGTACTTGTGGAGGTAAGCATGCCACAGAACAGTGTCAGGGTGTAGTGGGCAGATGTAACATATGCAAGCAACCAGGGCATTATGCCAAGGTCTGTCCCAGAGAAGTGGTGCATCGAGATTTCAGGCTGCAGGGTCGTCTGCCTCAGTGACTCAGCCTGAGAGGCAAGCTCCATCGGTTTATTCCTTTCAACCTACTCCCCCACCGACCCAGCCTCGAGCCAGAGGTGGCCAGACAGGCAGTCAGCCTCAGAGACAACAGCCTCAGGTGTTTGCATTGACAGAGGAGCAAGCACAAGATACACCAGACGATGTCATTGCAGGTAACTGTTTCCTTTGCGGTTATCCTGCTTATATATTGATAGATACAGGTGCATCGCATACATTCATTTCAGAACGATTTGCATTATTGCATTCCTTGCCTGTTGAGTCATTGTTGGATGTCGTGTCGATTACTTCTCCGTTAGGAAGTGGATTGATATCGGTGACTACGGTTAGACATTGCATCTTACAATTTGAGGGTCATGAACTTGATCTAGATTGCATAGTACTTGGGCTAGCTGACTTTGATTGTATAGTGGGTATTGATATGTTAACAAAGTACAGAGCCACCGTGGATTGTTTCCACAAGATTGTCAGATTCAGACCAGAAATGGCAGAAGAGTGGAAATTCTACGGTAAGGGTTCCAGATCTCGGATTCCCTTGATTTCGGCTTTGACTATGAATAAGTTGTTGCAGAAAGGAGCAGATGGGTTCCTTGTGTATGCGGTAGATGTACAGAAATCGAGGCATTGGCAGACTTGCCAATAGTACGGGAGTTTGCAGATGTGTTTCCAGAGGAGATCCCAGGGTTACCTCCAGTGCGAGAGGTAGATTTCAGCATAGATCTTGTGCCAGGTACTGTTCCTATATCTCGAGCTCCGTATAGGATGGCGCCTGTTGAACTGAAAGAACTGAAAGCACAGTGTGAAGATCTTCTAGCCAAGGGATATATCCGACCTAGTGTATCTCCTTGGGGCGCTCCGGTACTTTTTGTACGAAAGAAAGATGGGTCGATGCGGTTGTGTATCGATTACAGGGAACTGAATAAGGCAACGATAAAGATTAAGTATCCTTTGCCTAGAATTGATGATTTATTTGATCAGTTGCACGGATCCTCTGTTTATTCTAAGATTGATTTGCGATCCAGATATCATCAACTCCAAGTTCGAGATATAGACATACCGAAGACAGCATTTCTAACCAGGTATGGGCATTACGAATTTATTGTCATGCCTTTTGGTTTAACTAATGCTCCGGCGGTATTTATGGGCTTGATGAATCAAATCTTTCAGTGGTATTTGGATGATTTTGTGATTGTCTTTATCGATGATATTCTGGTGTATTCTAAGAACAGGAATGAGCATGCAGAGCATCTCAGAATTGTGTTACAGACACTGAGAAATGAGAGATTGTATGCTAAATTGTCAAAGTGTGAATTTTGGTTGAATCGAGTTGTCTTTTTGGGACATATCATATCTGGAGATGGTATTTCTGTAGATCCGAGTAAAGTGGAAGCTGTGATCAGTTGGTCGAGACCGACTTCTGTGCCAGAGATACGCAGTTTCATGGGTCTAGCAGGATACTATAGACAATTCATCCAAGACTTCTCCTGTATTGCGAAGCCAATTACACAATTGACACAAAAGAATGCACCATTTCTATGGTCTGAGGAGTGTGAGTCTAGCTTTCTAGAACTGAAAAAGAGGCTGACCAGTGCACCTGTCTTGATGATTCCTTCAGGTACGGGTGATTTCGTTGTATATTGTGATGCCTCTCACAGAGGTTTGGGATGTGTTCTTATGCAGCGAGGTCATGTGGTAGCATATGCCTCAAGACAGTTGAAGACTCACGAGACTCGATACCCCATTCATGATCTTGAATTGGCGGCTATCGTATTTGCACTAAAGATCTGGCGTCATTATCTTTATGGAGAGAAATTTGAGATCTATTCAGACCATTAAAGCCTAAAATACTTGTTTTCTCAGTCGGAGTTGAACATGAGGCAGCGTAGATGGCTTGATCTGTTAAAAGACTTTGATTGCGAGATCAAATATTATCCAGGGAAGTCAAATGCAGCAGGAGACGCCTTAAGTCGAAAGGTTTGCTCCTTATCCTTATCGACGATAGGTGTTATCAAGTTAGTTGAGAATTGCTGTCTGTCTGGATTAGAATTTGATACAGATAGTAGGCCACTACGACTTGCTACCATTCATGTTGAACCTAATTTGATTTGGAGGATTAAAGAAGCACAAAGAACAGATCAAAATGTGCAAAGTGTTAGAGTAGGTGCACGTCGAGCCAAGTGTTGGCCGACTGTTCACGATGAAACTCTTTGTATAAACGATCTTTATTTTAATAATATTTGAATTTATTAATTTGGCGCATCTTTATCTTTATACCCATGCTAGTTGCATAGATAAAGTCCTTGAATATACAAATAGTAGAAAGAATATGAGATGCTCATATGATGAGTATCATGAAACTCATATTTGGAATACTGTATATTCTAAACGGTTCCTAGTCGATTCAGCCGCCACTAAGAAGGATATAGGCCGCTCGAGTTAGAGACTAGTATCTGCGATGTGAGTACCATGTTTCATTGGTAGGGGACATTGTGATGTCCGAGCATGCAGATAGGTGTTCCTTGTAGAGTGCACTGAACAACCCTCTATAAAAGACTTTCCAAGTGGTTCTCACTTATCGAGTGGAAACGTCCTAGTTTATGGTTGTACACCATTAGTCCTTATGACCCGGGACAACATTGAGACTCTATGTGCTAGCGTTTCACTTTGACTTGTTTACCGACTCCTATGGGGTCATCAGGTGGCAAGGTTGGGTGTTACGGCGAAACATATAGGAGTCGATGCATTGTAGCCGGGGATTCACCGCTTACCTACGGGTATGGATATCCTATGTGTTTTTCATGTATGTGTGGGTTGAAATCTCTGATCAGAGTATGGTGGTAATTATGAAAAGGGTTTCATAGATTACACCATCGATGCAACCACAACATGACACATAGTATCGATTCATCGACAACTCTCGATGAACCAATAGTTGTCGAATCGGTCGGGATATATGAGTTGAAGGGACCGTACTGTACGCTAACCATAATTGAATGGTTCTTGCAGGCACTATCATGTGATACCTAGGGAATCACGTAAGCGATGCTGCTAGGCGTTTAACGTGATTGGTTAGGTATTATCAGACTTGAGTTCTGACGTTCTTATTATCAAAGAGTTGATAAGTAAGAATGGAGCAATTGGGGTATGCTCGAATAAGGACATGTTTAGTCCGAATCACATAGAGATGTGAACCCACGGCTAGTTGTATCAATGAACCATTGAGGGCCACACAAGTACTAGCTTTGTAAATCCCGATGAGAAGTAAAATAGTTCAATGTGTTGAACGGCTTATAAATGTGTTTATAAGCGTAAAGAAAAATAGAAGTATGACTTCTATGAGAGAAATATAAATTTTAATTTATGGAAGTGTTCCTAGATTAAAAATTTGGCCAAGTGACTAATGTTTTTGAAAATTGTGATTTTCACAAACATTATTATGGACTAAATTAAATTAATTCAAGTGTTGAATTAATTAAACACTAGTGGGCCTAGCAGAGTCCAAAATAATTAAATTAATTCAAGTGTTGGATTAATTAAATAACATTGGGCCTTGTAGAGCCCAATTGGAAATAATTATTTAACTAGTGGGCTTGAGTAAAATCAAGTAAAGTCTAATTGGGCTCAATGTGATTGAGACAATTAAAAGTCCATGGGCCTTGCAAAAGGTTGCAAGCCCATTAGGGTTTGCATGCTTGGGAGGTGAAGGGTCTTGAATACTTTTGATTTAAAAAAATTGCATGGCATGGGGATCAACTTTTCCAACACCCAAGACTAGACTTCACTCCTCATTCCTCACTCTACCTTGGCCGAAATTTTGAGTGTTTTCTCTCAAATATTTTCTCTCTTTTGTTCTTCATTTTTGTTGAAGAATAAAATACCTCTCTTTGATAAATCCTCAAATATTTCTAGTGCAATATTTGAGGGGGTTTACCTTACTAGTGGTGGGCTTGATTTTGGAGCAAAGGAGGAGGAGCTTGTAGATTTTTCTTCCTTAAGAAGAGCTTTGTTGTTCACAACAAAGTTGGTGCCAAACATCAACCTCAAGAGGTTGATAGGTAATCTTTCTAACATCCTATGTATGGTGTTTATTTTGTAAATATTGCACATAAACCATGGTGCCCGAAAATATGTGCTAAAAATTAAAAATTTTTGACTTCCGTTGCGCTTCCGGCCACCGTAACCGGTCCGCTTTCAAGTGGTATCAGAGCTTAGGTTACGGTTTTTGTGTAATATTTGCATAATATTATGTTGAGATCGATTTCTAACCGCTTGAGAAAATTTTGGTGCAAGGATATGAGAAGGCCGATATTTTTGAAGCAAAAAAAAAAAAAAAAAAAATTTTCGGGCAGCAACAAATCTCGGGCTGCCTGAGAATTTCGGGCAGCAAATGGGGCAGCCCGAAAGTTTCAGTTTTTAAAATAAAAAGAAAATATTTTTTGTTGCCGGAATCCGGCGACGGAGCTCCGGCGACGGCGATGACGGCTAGGGTTTCCAAAAGGTGTTTTGGTTAATCCAAGTGTCATGGGCCTTGAGATGTTGGGCCATTGGATGGCCAACATAATTTGTGAAATTTAAATGGGCCAAAATATTTTGGTGAAAAATGGTTTTTTGGGCCCTTAAGTTTAAATTTACAATTGTTGCACATATTTTCTCATAAAATAAATAATTGAAGTAGGACTTTAATTATTTATAGTAAATTGTGATTTACAAGAAATTCGATTATAAATAAATTAATTTGAAAGTAGACAAAGGAGTTTGTATACTTTGTTAATTTAATTTATAATTGTGGCGGTTAGTGATTGGATCAAGATATATAATATTGGATCAATTAATTATTGTGATAATTAATTGATGGTGTATGATATGTGATATTATGCATGAAGGATGATCAAAAGCCCAAGCCCAATTTGCTAGGTGTATGCTAGGATATTTGTGTTGTATGATTGTAATAATTATCAATTTAAAGTAGACTTGGTTTATGGCCCGTTCCCACCCCATGAGATGTATCCCTATGTGCCATGGATATTTAATTGTAAATATTAGAATAGTGGAAGATCAAGATTGGAAGATGGTGGCCTTGGTGATTATGAAGATCGAAGACATGTAATATTGGATGCTAATGTAATAATTTAGTTGCATTTGCATCCCGTGCATTTACCCTAGGATCGGACCTAGGCCCGTGTTTAGCTCACACGGGCCATTAGTTGTGGGGCGATTGATCATTCTTGTATTGTTTTCTATTTATAATATATGCATGATATGTTATAAATAATGAGTATGTGCGTTATTATTATGATAATAACAAAGTTGCATGAATCCGGCAAATATACGATCAAACATGGCGAGCTTTTAAAATAAAATTAATGATGAGACCTTTCAAAATTAAAAAAAAAACCCTCATTTTAAATAAGATTCAAAATTAATATCAAGCCCGAAAAGGGGAATTATAAATTTGTTTATAATTTCCTTGTCTTCCATCGACAATGGGTGCATGATGAACGCTACCCGTACTCGGGGCTCGGCTCATATTATTGGGGAGCCTTGGGTGCCGGAAAGCTGTGACATCCATTGACATGGTGATGTGAACTACGTGGAACTCCCATGATTTCGGCTCATATTATTGAGGGAACTCATGGCGATCGTCCATTAAGATTCAATATCGGTGGGTTAGGCTTGACACGTAAAGATGAACGACGTCATATTATTGGGTCCTAATCAAACGTGAGACAAAATTATACGTAAAGGGTTGCATGGCGATGCAATTGGAAACTACTTTTCAGGAATTGTGATTGGCTGATATTATTCGGGATCACAATTCGCTAATTGGACCTTACGTACCTTCTGAGGAAAGTGTTTCTCGTTTTCACTAGAGGGTAGTGAAAATGTCAAAACAGTGGGAGCGATAATTTATAAAGTAAAAGTCCAAACTTTATATCTTATTAAATATTTTAAAATAGTCATTAACATTTATCTGTTTTACTTTTCAGTACAAATCTTTGACAATGTCATAAATTCGCAACCCGTTTTCCGTTATTCTCGAAAAACACGTTCTAACCGGACCTAACTATATCACTTGGCTAAGAAATCTAAAGATTGTCTTAAACTCGGAGAAAATTGCATACACACTGACTGAGTCGCCCCCTGCTGAGGCTCCGACTAGCTGCACTCCAGAGGAATTGCAGACCTATAAGGATTGGTGCGACCATGACTTGAAGGCGAGGTGTTATATGCAGGCTTCGATGAACGATGAGCTGCAGAGGCAATTCGAGGATGCTAAGAATGCTGCTGACATACATATGCACCTCAAGGAGCTCTTTGGTGAGCAGACTCGGCCTCTAAGGCATGCCACAGTCAAGGAGCTCATCACTTTACGCATGCGAGATGGGGCTTCGGTCCATGAGCATGGCCTAAAGTTGATTGGGCTCGAGGATAAACTCGTTGGCATGGATTTAATCTTACCTTCGGAGTTGACCACCGACGTGCTGCTGTTGTCACTGCCGAGCTCGTTCGATCCTTTTGTGGTGAATTTCAATATGAACAAGCTTGAGCCAAGCCTTGAAGAGTTGGTGAACATGCTTGTGACCTTTGAGTCCACAATCAAAAAGGAGAAGCCGGTTCTTTATGTGGGCTCTTCATCTGGCACGAAGACCGGTCCACCTGGGAAGGGAAAGAAGCGTTCTTTCCAGCGCCCCAAGAAGAGCGTGCCCTTGAAGAGGCAGAATCCGAGTCCCGTAGTGGCAGCCGCGCCAGCCAAGGCTGAGAAGACAGTTGACATCTATCATCACTGCAAGAAGCCTGGACATTGGAGGCGTAACTGCAGGGAATATCTTGCGCAGAAGGGTTCTGGCAAAGGTATGTTCTTTATTGAAGTAAATATCTCGATTAACTCTACTTCTTGGGTATTGGATACCGGCTGTGGCTCACATCTCTGTAATGATTTGCAGGTGATGGGAAGAAGTAGAAGGCTCCGAGAGGGTGAGACCTTCTTGAGAATGGGCAATGGAGCAAGAGTTGCTGCCAAGGCCATAGGAGATGTTTGTTTAATTTTGAACATTGATTTTAAGTTTGTATTAAGAGATGTTTTGTTCGTACCAGACTTGATCAAAAACATTATTTCCATTCCTATGCTTGATATTGATGGATTTTCTTGTTTATTTGCCAAAGGTGTTTGCAATATTTACAAGAATTAATGTTTAGTTGGTACCGGAGAACTAGAAAACAATCTCTACACCTTAAAATTGAAAGATATTCCACTTAACAATGTCCAAGCAATAACAACAACAAATAAGCGCAAACAAGATACTCTTAATTCGGCACAATTATGACATGCTCGATTAGGACATATTTTCTCAAGAAGGATGAACAAGCTAGTGGGAGTTGGCATGTTTGATATGTCCGATATTAATGCTCTCACGACTTGTGAATCCTATCTAAAAGGAAAGATGACCAAAATTCCCTTTAAAGGCCATGCGGAGCGAGCCAAAGGGTTATTGGATTTGATCCATACCGATGTGTGCGGTCCGCTTAGCATCACCACTAAGCATGGACATGCCTACTTCATCACCTTTACCGATGACTTTTCGAGGTATGGGTATGTGTATTTGATGAAATATAAGTTTGAAGCCTTTGAAAGGTTCAAAGAATTCAGAAGTGAAGTAGAGAAGCAATTGGGACGAAGCATCAAGACACTTCGATCGGATCGAGGTGGTGAGTACTTGAGTGCCGAGTTCCAAGAGTATCTTAGGGAGAATGGGATTCTCTCGCAGTGGACTCCGCCCGCTACACCGCAGTTGAATGGTGTTTCGGAGCGTCGTAACCGAACTTTGATGGACATGGTTCGGTCTATGATGGGGTTCACGGAGTTGCCGCCATCCTTTTGGGGATATGCGCTTGAAACAGCGGTACTGTTGTTGAACAATGTCCATTCAAAGGTATTTGACAAGACTCCATATGAGATATGGATGGGTAAGCCTCCCAAGTATTCTTATCATAGAATATGGGGGTGTCCTGCTTATGTGAAGCAGACAGTGGGAGATAAATTGGATAGTCGATCCATTTTATGCTACTTTGTGGGATATCCAAGGAATTCCGTTGGATATTATTTCTATCATCCCCAAGAAACAAAGGTGTTTGTTTCTAGGAATGCAACCTTTTTGGAAAGGGAATTTCTATTGGATAGAAAAGGCGAGATGATAGAACTCGAAGAGGTTCGAGAGACACCCACAGTTGTAGAACCCACACCCAATGAGCTAAGTGAGGAGATAAAAGCTCTTAGAAGATCCGAGAGGATCTCGAGACCACCTATGAGGTATGGTCTGCTTCTTGAAGAAGGCCATGATGAGCCTAATCTTGGATGTGATCCAAGGACCTTCAAGGAAGCGTTATCGGATGCCGATTCATCCAAGTGGCTTGAAGCAATGGAATCTGAGATGAGTTCCATGCATTCAAACCAAGTGTGGAATCTTGTGGATCCACCTGAGGGAACTGTTCCCATAGGATGTAAATGGATTTACAAGAGGAAACTTGGGGCGGATGGGAAGGTATTGACCTTCAAGGCGCGATTGGTAGCAAAAGGATATAATCAAAGGCAAGGTGTTGACTATGAGGAAACCTTTTCTCCAGTTGCGATGTTCAAGTCCATTAGGATTTTGCTAGCCATAGCTGCATGGTATGACTATGAGATATGACAGATGGATGTCAAGACTGCCTTCCTTAATGGGGATATTAAGGAAGAAATTTACATGTCTCAACCTGAAGGGTTTACATCTATCGGAAGTAAGCATATGGTATGCAAACTTCAAAGATCTATTTATGGTCTAAAGCAGGCATCGAGGAGTTGGAACCTCAGATTCGATAGTACAATCAAAGAGTTTGGTTTTACTAAGAATCCTGAGGAACCCTGTGTGTATAAGAAGGTCAGTGGGAGTGCTGTGACATTCCTTGTTCTTTATGTTGATGACATTCTACTCATTGGGAATGATGTAGGAATGTTGCAATCAACTAAGATATGGTTAGCAAGTAAGTTCTCAATGCAGGACTTGGGTGAAGCATCTTTTGTATTGGGAATACAGATCTATAGAGATAGATCAAGAAGATTGCTTGGCCTCACCCAGTCCACATACATTGATACCATCGTGAAGCGGTTCTCGATGGATGAGTCCAAGAGAGGACATCTACCAATGTGTCATGGCGTGTCCCTATCCAAGTCTATGTCTCCCAAGACTGATGCAGAGATAGCGGCGATGACACGAATTCCGTATGCTTCGGCTATTGGTAGTATCATGTATGGGATGATATCTACACGTCCTGACGTGGCATTTGCACTAAGTGTAGTGAGTAGATATCAATCCAACCCTGGTCTTCCACACTGGAAAGCTGTGAAAGACATCCTCAAGTATTTGAGAAGGACCAATAATTTGTTCTTGGTCTATGGGGGTGGAGAACTGAAATTGGAAGGCTATACCGACTCTAGCTTCCAAAGCGACGTTGATGACTCGAAGTCAACCTCCGGATTCATATTCATGCTCAATGGTGGTGTTGTCTCTTGGAAGAGTTCCAAGCAAGACAGTACTGCGGATTCCACCACTGAAGCAGAATAAATTGCTGCATCGGCTGCAGCAAAGGAGGCTGTTTGGATTAGGAATTTCGTCCAAGAGTTGGGCGTCATTCCAAATGGAGTTGCTCCTATCCCGGTGATGTGCGACAACACGGGAGCCATAGCTCAGGCGAAGGAGCCAAGGTCTCATCAGAAGTCCAAACACGTATTGAGAAAGTACCACATCCTCAGAGAGATCGTGGAAAGAGGAGATGTCGTGATTGACAAAGTCGGCTCCGCAGAAAATGTTGCTGATCCACTAACTAAGCCTTTACCAGGACCATCATTCGAGAAGCATCGCGAATCTATGGGTCTGAAGCATATGGGTAGTTGGCTCTAGTGCAAGTGGGAGATTGTTAGAGTAGGTGCACGTCGAGCCAAGTGTTGGCCGACTGTTCACGATGAAACTCTTTGTATAAACGATCTTTATTTTAATAATATTTGAATTTATTAATTTGGCGCATCTTTATCTTTATACCCATGCTAGTTGCATAGATAAAGTCCTTGAATATACAAATAGTAGAAAGAATATGAGATGCTCATATGATGAGTATCATGAAACTCATATTTGGAATACTGTATATTCTAAACGGTTCCTATTCGATTCAGCCGCCACTAAGAAGGATATAGGCCGCTCGAGTTAGAGACTAGTATCTGTGATGTGAGTACCATGTTTCATTGGTAGGGGACATTGTGATGTCCGAGCATGCAGATAGGTGCTCCTGGTAGAGTGCACTGAACAACCCTCCGTAAAAGGACTTTCCAAGTGATTCTCACTTATCGAGTAGAAACGTCCTAGTTTATGGTTGTACACCATTAGTCCTTATGACCCGGGACAACATTGAGACTCTATGTGCTAGCGTTTCACTTTGACTTGTTTACCGACTCCTATGGGGTCATCAGGTGGCAAGGTTGGGTGTTACGGCGAAACATATAGGAGTCGATGCATTGTAGCCGGGGATTCACCGCTTACCTACGGGTATGGATATCCTATGTGTTTTTCATGTATGTGTGGGTTGAAATCTCTGATCAGAGTATGGTGGTAATTATGAAAAGGGTTTCATAGATTACACCATCGATGCAACCACAACATGACACATAGTATCGATTCATCGACAACTCTCGATGAACCAATAGTTGTCGAATCGGTCGGGATATATGAGTTGAAGGGACCGTACTGTACGCTAACCATAATTGAATGGTTCTTGCAGGCACTATCATGTGATACCTAGGGAATCACGTAAGCGATGCTGCTAGGCGTTTAACGTGATTGGTTGGGTATTATCAGACTTGAGTTCTGACGTTCTTATTATCAAAGAGTTGATAAGTAAGAATGGAGCAATTGGGGTATGCTCGAATAAGGACATGTTTAGTCCGAATCACATAGAGATGTGAACCCACGGCTAATTGTATCAATGAACCATTGAGGGCCACACAAGTACTAGCTTTGTAAATCCCGATGAGAAGTAAAATAGTTCAATGTGTTGAACGGCTTATAAATGTGTTTATAAGCGTAAAGAAAAATAGAAGTATGACTTCTATGAGAGAAATATAAATTTTAATTTATGGAAGTGTTCCTAGATTAAAAATTTGGCCAAGTGACTAATGTTTTTGAAAATTGTGATTTTCACAAACATTATTATGGACTAAATTAAATTAATTCAAGTGTTGAATTAATTAAACACTAGTGGGCCTAGTAGAGTCCAAAATAATTAAATTAATTCAAGTGTTGGATTAATTAAATAACATTGGGCCTTGTAGAGCCCAATTGGAAATAATTATTTAACTAGTGGGCTTGAGTAAAATCAAGTAAAGTCTAATTGGGCTCAATGTGATTGAGACAATTAAAAGTCCATGGGCCTTGCAAAAGGTTGCAAGCCCATTAGGGTTTGCATTCTTGGGAGGTGAAGGGTCTTGAATACTTTTGATTAAAAAAATTGCATGGCATGGGGATCAACTTTTCCAACACCCAAGACTAGACTTCACTCCTCATTCCTCACTCTACCTTGGCCGAAATTTTGAGTGTTTTCTCTCAAATATTTTCTCTCTTTTGTTCTTCATTTTTGTTGAAGAATAAAATACCTCTCTTTGATAAATCCTCAAATATTTCTAGTGCAATATTTGAGAGGGTTTACCTTACTAGTGGTGGGCTTGATTTTGGAGCAAAGGAGGAGGAGCTTGTAGATTTTTCTTCCTTAAGAAGAGCTTTGTTGTTCACAACAAAGTTGGTGCCAAACATCAACCTCAAGAGGTTGATAGGTAATCTTTCTAACATCCTATGTATGGTGTTTATTTTGTAAATATTGCACATAAACCATGGTGGCCGAAAATATGTGCTAAAAATTAAAAATTTTTGACTTCCGTTGCGCTTCCGGCCACCGTAACCGGTCCGCTTTCACAAAGATCAATTCAGATGATCAGATCAGGGCATTTGTCAGAATATCAGGTGCGTGAGCATGTTTTGTACGTCAATAACCGTCTTGTTGTGCCAGATGTTTCAGATTTGAGGCATCAAATCATGTCAGAAGCGCACTGTAGTCGGTTCAGCATCCATCCTGGTGGCAGAAAGATGTACAATGACTTGAAGACACAGTTCTGGTGGAAGCAGATGAAGTCAGACATCGCAGAGTATGTGTCTAAATGCTTGAACTGCCAACAGGTGAAGGCTGAGAAGAAGAAGCCCGGAGGGTTACTTCAGAGTTTGTTTATTCCTGAATGGAAATGGGACCACATTTCCATGGATTTCGTGACGAAGTTACCCCGATCTTCCCGAGGCTGTGATGCAATTTGGGTCGTTATCGACAGATTGACCAAATCAGCTTGTTTCATTCCGTACAGAATGACTTACAGACACGATCAGATGGTGGAGATATATGTCCGAGAGGTAGTCAGATTACATGGTGTGCCGAAGTCTATCGTATCAGATCGTGATCCACGATTCACTTCACACTTTTGGCACAGTCTACAGCAGGCTCTAGGTACGACCTTACACCTGAGTACGGCGTATCATCCTCAGACAGACGGACAGTCAGAGCGGACTATCCAGACTTTAGAGGATATGTTGAGAGCCGTAGTGCTAGATTTTGGCATTAGTTGGCAAGATTCTCTACCTCTTTGTGAATTCTCTTACAATAACAGCTATCAGACGAGCATTGAAATGGCACCGTTTGAAGCTTTATATGGCAAGAAGTGCAGATCTCTGTTATACTGGGATGACATTTCAGAGGTACCAGAACTTGGACCAGATATGATTCGTGACATGACTGAGAAAGTAAAGATTATTCAGAAGGGGATGAAGACAGCACAGGATAGGCAAGCGAAATACGCCAACATTAGACGTAGACCGTTGGTATTTGAACAGGGAGACAGAGTATTCTTGAAGATTTCTCCTTACAGAGGCGTTGTTAGATTTGGCAAATGTGGGAAGTTGTCTCCTAGATACATCGGTCCTTACGAGATTTTAGAAAAGATTGGCGACCGGGCTTATCGGCTTACTCTTCCTCCTTCTCGATCTGGAATACATGACGTTTTTCATGTATCGATGTTGCGTAGATACATGCCAGATATTTCTCATGTCATTCAGCCTGACGAAGCTGAGCTTGATCAGACAGTGAGCTATGTTGAACAACCGATACAGATTCTTGATCGGAAAGAAAAGAAGCTCAGAACGAAAATTATTCCACTTGTGAAAGTGCAGTGGAGTCGTCATGGCATCGAAGAAGCGACTTGGGAAACGGAAGCAAACATGCAACAAAAACATCCCGAGTTATTTACGTGATGTAAGTATTTATTCAGTGTTGATTATATTACATCTTGTATATAAATGAATTGATAGATTCCCTTCAAGTTCGAGGACGAACTTATGTCTTAGAGGGGGAGAAATGTAATGCCCAAGAATTATTGTTGATAGAAAGAAATTTGAAATTATTGGCCAAGCAGGACCGCACCTGCGGTATGGAGAAACACCGCACCCGCGGTTGGGTAGACAAGAAATGAAATATTTCTACAGTAGCATCGGCACATATGCACAACGCCTCCAGAAACTTTGGCGCACATGTGCGAGCTCAGGCGCGCATATGCGTGGCAGTTCCAGAAACTTTGGCGCATATGCGCGAGATGAAGCGGCGCATATGCGCGAATTGTTAGATTTTGCATGGCCGAGACCCGTGGGTCTCGCGCATATGCGCGAGTGATGCCGCGCATATGCGCGAGACGTGTACTTCAAAGAACAAGCCATTTGTCCTAGATCATGCAAGATATATATAGAGGTGTCTTCATTTCCGTCCTATTCAGCTGATAACCGAGAGAGAAAAAGGCAAGGAAGAAGGAAAAGTTCTTTCAACTTTGAAGTTATACTTTTCAAGATTTAGCCACCCGAATTTAGTTTCAAGTTCGAATTTGTATTCCTTGCATCAAGGGCTTCAAAAGGGTATATATTTTGTTAAATTCCAGCATGTCTTGATATATATGTGTTGGGAGAATTATGATATGAGTTATGGAATGTGTTCTTATGATTATGAGAATTGTAGAAATGTAATCGGATCGATTATCGGATACCGTATGAGATTTAATTGATTTTCCAGCATATATGTTGAATTGAGATGATGTAAAGTCAGCATGATACATTGTACTTGGATGAGGATTATGAGTTGTTGATATGGGGTATGTGATTGTTGAGAATTGGATTGATCGGTATCGAGAAATTACGTCGTTATGCTGTCGGATTGTACCGAAGTTGATTATTGAATTGTTTATGTGTTGAATTGAGTTGGGAATTGATATTGTATGTCTCAACATTGCCATTTCAGATTTGGAGTGACAGAGTTTGTATTCCGACTTCGAGACTTCGATTTATTTCACAACAAGAAAGGTATAAGCCATGTTTGTCTGGGAAGCCACAACTCAAATAAGATATCATTTGAGTTTCCCAACTAAAATCACATACTAGAATTGTTGTATATATGGTAACATGTTTATGAATTGTTTATAGAATTATATTCAAATCTTATAACATGATTATGCTTTGATTCTAGAATTGTATTCAAGCATATAAGATCATTGTGATATTCAGATATGAATATGAGCATGCTTTGTTTACAGATGGATATTCATTGCATTTAAGATAGGAGAGTCGTTGACAGCTATTTTCAAATATCTAGATGTTCGGTGTATCCCAGCTTAGGAGCAGCTCTGACTCCTATTGCAGCCGTCGATACAGCTCTGACCGAAGTCTAGGAATAAGACGTACAGTCACCCCGAGTGGGAGGGTAGGTGACAGCAATTGACGTCTTATTCACACCGGGATCCCTAGAGTTATAGATGAGTCGAGTCTAGACATGATTGCATTCGCATTGCATGTTTATGTTGATGACATTCATACTATCATGTTTCATGTTTTAGATTGATTATATGCATGTATACATGTTTATACTGGGATTTGTTCTCACCGGAGTTTCCGGCTGTTGTTATGTTTGTATGTGTGCATAACAACAGGTGGGGCAGGATCTGGGTCACACAGAGGTTGAGAGATGGACATAGCGTGGTGATCTCGGGCATAGCAAAAGAACAAGTAGTTGTACTTTTGACATGTACTGTATTTAATTACTAGTTGTTGAGAATGGATGGAACAAGACATGTTGTACCTTACGTTTGTACATTATGTTGTTGAATAACATAGACTCCTCTTGTTTAGCTTTCATGTAAGTTAATGTTAAAAGCAAAAATTTGACCCACTTTTTATATTAACGATCCATTGAATCCCAAAGAAAAGAGTTAGAGCCCGGGTCCCCACAGTAGATATGAGGAGACTAGGGAAGATGGTCACATGGGTAGCATTAAGATGAAAATTCCATCGTTCCATGGGAAATCTGACCCGGAAGCATACCTAGAATGGGAAAAGAGGATAGAGTTAGTATTTGAATGTCACCACTACTCCGAACAAAATAAGGTGAGGTTGGCGGTGGTTGAATTCTTAGGCTATGCTCTCATTTGGTGGGATCAATTAGTGACCACTAGAAGGAGGTATAATGAGAGACCCATTGAGTCTTGGAATGAGATGAAGAGGGTAATGAGGAAGCGGTTTGTGCCTAATCACTACTATAGGGAGATGTTTAAGAGGCTACAAACTTTGAGGCAAGGGTCAAAGAGTGTTGAGGACTACTATAAGGAGATGTAGGTAGTCATGATTAGGGCCAATATTGAGGAGGATAGTGAGGCAACCATGGCTCGTTTTCTTTGTGGCTTGAACAGGGAGATTCAAGATCAAGTGGAGCTTAGGCACTACTTGGACCTTGACGAGATGGTGCAAATGGCCATAAAGGTGGAAAACCAACTCAAAAGGCGTGGAGTTGGCCGCACCAACCAAACTGGAGGTATGTCTTCTTCTTGGCAACCAAATGTAGCAAAGCGTGATGATAGCAAAGTGGTGACCAAGCCTAAGATTGAGACAAAGCAAGTGGCACCTAGACACGGAGTGCAAGGTAAAACTGAAATTCCTTCTACTCGTTCTAGAGATACTAAATGTTTTAGATGTCAAGGGTTGGGTCATATTGCTAGTGAGTGTCCTAATAAGAGGGTAATGTTCTTGAATGATTATGGTGAGTATGAATCTCAAAGTGAGGGACATGGCGAGGGTAGTGATGATGATATGCCTGCGTTGGAGGATCCCGATGAGGGATATGGAGCGGTTATAGGAGAAGCGCTAGTGACTAGGCAAATCATGAGTGCCCAAGTCAAGGATGAGGAGGCTAGCCAAAGGGAGAATTTGTTCCACACTAGGTGTTTTGTGAATGGTAGGGTTTGCAATGTAATCATAGATGGGGGAAGTTGCACTAATGTGGCTAGTGTTGAGATGGTGGAAAAATTGGGATTGCCTACAATAAAACACTCTCAACCATATAGGCTTCAATGGTTGAATGATTGTGCGGAAGTGAAAGTAAATAGGCAAGTTCTAGTGTTATTTTCTATTGGGAAGTATGTGGATGAGGTTTTGTGCGACGTGGTGCCCATGCATGCTTGTCATATTTTGTTGGGTAGACCAAGGCAATTTGATAGGCACGTTACTTATGATGGGTTCAAAAATCGATACTCATTTGTTTTAAAGAAAGAATCCATTGTATTGCTTCCTTTGTCCCCAAAGCAAGTATTGGAGGACCAATTGAAGAAGAAAAAGAGAGATGAGGCCGAAAAAAAGAGTGAATTAAAAAGTGAGATGGGCTTTGAAAACAAAAATGAAGTGGCTGAAAAAAAGAGTGATCAAAAGAGTGAGATAGCCATAAAAACAAAAAAAGAGAGAAAAGAAAATGAGGGAAAAGAAAAAGAGAGGAAAGAGGCCAAAAAGAAATCATACATGGCCCAAAAAGGTGAGTTGAAACAATTGTTGCACACATATGAACCACTTGTGTTAATTCTTTACAAGGAGATCCTCCTTAACACAAGTGATATAGCCGGATCCCTTCCGAGCGTTATTGTTTCACTATTGCAGGAATTTGACGATGTATTTCCGGAGGAGCTACCTCAAGGCTTACCACCATTGAGGGGGACTAAACACCAAATTGATTTGGTGCCCGGGAGTGCCTTGCCGAACCGTCCAGCTTATAGGAGCAATCCGGAGGAGACTAAGGAGCTGCAACGACAGGTAAGTGAGCTATTAGATAAATGGTTTGTGCGTGAGTCCATGTCACCTTGTGCGGTGCCCGTTTTACTAGTCCCTAAGAAAGATGGCTCATGGCGTATGTGTGTGGATTGTAGGGAAATCAATAACATAACCATTAAGTATAGGCACCCCATACCTAGACTAGATGATATGTTAGATGAATTGCATGGGTCTTGCATTTTTAGCAAAATTGATTTGAAAATGGGTATCACCAAATTAGGATGAGAGAAGGTGATGAGTGGAAAACTGCTTTTAAAACTAAATATGGGTTATATGAGTGGATGGTTATGCCTTTTGGCTTGACTAATGCACCTAGCACCTTTATGAGGTTAATGAATCATGTTTTTCGTGCACACATAGGAAAATTTGTTGTGGTATATTTTGATGATATCCTAGTGTATAGCAAAAACTTGGATGAGCATGTTAACCACTTGAGGCTTGTTCTAATTACATTAAGAGCTGAAAATTTATATGCTAACTTGAAGAAGTGTGATTTTTGTACTAGCAAACTTGTCTTCCTTGGTTTTGTGGTAAGCTCACAGGGTATACAAGTTGATGAAGACAAGGTAAGTGCTATTCGAGATTGGCCAACGCCTACTACTGTTGGTCAAGTCCGAAGTTTTCATGGTCTTGCAAGCTTCTATAGGAGGTTTGTAAAAGATTTTAGCACATTGGCAGCATCAATGACGACAGTGATCAAGAAGAACGTTCCATTCCATTGGGGCGAGGAGCAAGAGAAGTCCTTTAATCTCATTAAGCAAAAATTGATTAATGCACATTTACTTGTGTTACCTGATTTTGGTAATACTTTTGAAATTGAATGTGATGCATCAGGTGTAGGTATCGGTGGAGTGCTAATGCAAGGAGGACGACCGGTGGCTTACTTCAGTGAAAAGCTCAATGGGGCAGCGCTTAACTATCCCACGTATGATAAGGAGTTCTACGCACTTGTGAGGACCCTAGAGACGTGGCAGCACTACTTGAGGCCTAAGGAATTTGTGATCCATACGGACCATGAATCTCTAAAGCACCTTAAGGGTCAACAAAAGCTGAACAAGCAGCATGCCAAGTGGGTGGCGTTCATAGAGAAGTTCCCCTACATCATCAAGTACAAACAAGGTAAGGAAAACGTAGTGGCCGACGCACTATCACGGAGGTATGTGCTTTTCTCTACTTTGGAATCTAAAATCTTGGGGTTTGAGCTTGTTAAAGAATTGTATGTGCTAGATGATGATTTTAAAGAGATGTTTGAAACTTGTATGCATGGTCCACATGATAAATTCTACTTGCATAAGGGTTTCTTGTTTAGAGAAGATAGGTTGTGCATCCCTAAGTCATCCATTCGTGAACTACTTGTTAGGGAGGCACATGGGGGTGGTTTAATGGGACATTTTGGTGTGGCTAAAACTTTGAGTGCATTGCATGAACATTTCTACTGGCCACACATGAAACGTGACGTTGAGCGTGTTTGTGAGAAGTGTATAACTTGTAGACAAGCTAAGTCTAGGACACAACCACATGGATTATATACACCACTTCCCGTCCCTAGTGAACCTTGGGTTGATATCTCTATGGACTTTATTTTGGGGTTACCTAGGACAAAGAAGGGGAGGGACTCTATATTTGTTGTTGTGGATAGGTTTTCTAAAATGGCACACTTTATTGCTTGTCACAAGACGGGTGATGCATCTAACATTGCGGACTTGTTCTTTAGAGAAATCGTTAGGTTGCATGGCATGCCTAGAACGATAGTTTCTGACCGTGATGTTAAATTCTTAAGTTACTTTTGGAAAACACTGTGGGCTAAACTTGGCACTAAATTAATGTTCTCTACAACCTGTCATCCTCAAATTGATGGTCAAACTGAGGTAGTTAATAGGACGTTAGGAACTTTATTACGTGCTATCCTTAAAAAGAACTTAAAGAATTGGGAAAATTGCTTGCCATTTGTTGAGTTTGCATATAATCGTTGCGTGCATTCTACTACCAATTATTCGCCATTTGAAATTGTGTATGGTTTTAATCCTTTAACTCCGTTAGATTTGATGTCTTTACCTGTGAGTGAAAGGTTAAACATGGATGGCAAAAAGAAGGCTGAATTTGTTAGGAGTTTGCATGAGAAGGTCAAAGCCAATGTTGAAAAGAGAAACGAACAATATGCTAAGCAAGCCTACAAAGGAAAGAAGAAGGTGGTGTTTAAGAAAGGTGATTGGGTTTGGTTGCACTTGAGGAAGGAAAGGTTCCCTGAAAAGCGTCGTTCAAAGCTATTACCTAGGGGCGATGGACCATTCCAAGTTCTTGAGAGGATCAATGATAATGCCTACAAACTCGACTTTCCAGATGAGTATAATGTTAGTTCTACATTTAATGTTAGTGACTTGTCGTTGTTTGATGTAGGTGACGAACTAGATTTGAGGACAAATCCTCTTCAAGAAGGGGATGATGATGCAAACACGGACGATCAAGCTCAAAGGAAAGCATGGGATCCGATGCAGTTGCCGGAAGGACCAGTCACGAGGGGACGACTAAAGAAGTTCAAGGAGGCACTACAGGGAGTCATGAGCAAGCATGAAGGGATCGTGATGCATGGGAGTGCGTGTGGAGGCCAAAGGAACATGATTCAAGCATTGTGTGCATCGGCCGAGTCTGCACGGACCCCGACACGGACTTGCACACGGGGTTCGTTCCCTTTACACTCCGAGATGAGCAACTACAGAGCCTACACGGACCTAAAGACGGACCCAGGCACAGGGTCCGTGCCCTACTATATTGGCGAAGACAGTGTCTACACGGACCCGTACGAGGAGGTGAGCATGGGGTCCGTGTCCTTTGCTTCCAGCTGAGGTTTATACCCGAGTGTACACGGACCCGGACACGGAGGCACACACGGGGTCCGTGTCCTAGAGTTTTGGCCGAGAAAAATTATCTTATTTAGAGTTTTATTTTGTTAGGAAACTAGATCCTTGTTATCTTTTGATATAAGACATATATTGGACGAAAATTTACACACAATATACATATTATTTTGAGTTTTATCAAACTTGTGAGATTTTTCTCTCAACTTTTCAAGGCTTTAGCTTTGTCAAATTAAATCAAACTTATCAAAGTTTATAACTTTGTGGCGTTTGTCGATCGTGCTTGTGCGGATTGTCGTAGGCGTCGTTCTTCGAAGGTTCGTATCAAATTTCGATTGTTATTCTCGTGTTTATTTGTTTCTAAACTTTTCTAGTTTAGAGGTGAATAACACATCAAATTACTTGATTCAAAAGATCGGGAAAACACACGAGTCTTATTATCGTAATTAAATAGAGGGTGCGATTGTTTAATCGTGTTTGCTATTTATTCGTACAAAGATTCACATCACAACCTCGCCACCTGATGACTCTCCTGGAGCCGGTAAACGAGTCAAAGCACAACCCTAGCATATAGAGCCTCAATGTTGTCCTGGGTCGTAAGGACTAATGGTGTACAATCATAACCACGGACTTATC
Source organism: Primulina eburnea (assembly GCF_022965805.1). Lineage (NCBI taxonomy): Eukaryota > Viridiplantae > Streptophyta > Magnoliopsida > Lamiales > Gesneriaceae > Primulina > Primulina eburnea. The sequence goes on along the minus strand of NC_133108.1, from coordinate 22,067,027 downwards.
CTGTCGATGAATGATAACCACTTGGAAAGTCCGAGTGAGGGTTGTTCGGTATAATCATCATATGACTTCCCATCTGCATGTTTGGACATCTCTATGCCCTTACCAAGAAACGCAGTACACAACATCACAGATGCTAGTCTCGAGCTCAAGCGGCCTTTATCTCTGTTTTAGGCGGCTGAATCGACTAGGAACGAATTTAGAATATGCAGTGTTTACAAATGAGTTTCAACATCGAATTACGATTCATTTGTATTAAAGCATAATCAAGGACTTTATCTATGCTGATTGCATGGGTATACAGATAAAGTTTAACAAGACCATAAAAAGTTAAATTATATTAAAATAAAGATTGTTTATTTCACTTGAGTCAATAAATTCCCTAGCCAACTGTTGACTTGCAGGGCATCTACTCTAACACTTCCGGGGTCGAAAAGGGACAAAGCCTGGAGAACCGGGCTTAATTTGTATGTATGGGACGACCCGCTCCCCAGAGGGGAGGCAGGAGCGAATGTTCGGCCCCCGGAGTCGAGAGCTTCTCTCTCTGCAGCAGCCTCTGGAGGTTCCTGATCGAACAAACAAGCCAGACATTATTTCCTAATGCAAGAAAAAAAGAATTTGACAATCTGAATAGGATGAGCTTGAAACAAATTGTAAATTAAATCATCGATTGATGGCAATGGAGGTGGAGAGTGTAGGAGCCAGGTTTTCTAAATCGTATGGTTTTAAATCATACAAGCGCCCAAAGCAAAATATATTTTGATTGTCAAAATAAAATAATTTTTTTTAAATCTGCCTGGAACTGTTCCGGGCAGTCCGTGCGTGCAGGGTAGCGCACGGCAGCGCGCAGCGTGCGCGCAGGCGCCGGACGCCTGCACGAACAGGCGTCCCGCGTAAGCGCAGGCGTCCGACGCCAGCGCGCGGCATCGGCGCACCTGTGCGCGTTCTGCGCACAGTGCCGCTGCCGCTGCCCGAAACGTTCTGGCAGCGGGCGGGCGGCTACCCGGGAGCGTCTCGGGAAGCGCGCTGAAAAATGGGCTTGAATTGTTTGGGCCTAGGGTGCGATTTTCTGATTTTTCAAAATTTTGGGTAAAATTGATATTTTTGAAAATTGGTTCAATTTTTATTTTGGAAATTAATTTTTGGAAAATTAATAATTTGCTTGTGAAATAAATAATTAGAATATGATTTTAATTATTTATGGTAAAAATGAGGTTTTACAAGAAATCAATTATTATTGATTTAATTGAAAATTAAATAAAGGAGTTTATTTAATTTATTAAATCTTTTTAATAATTGTGGTGGTTAGTGATAAAATTATTAGATATATGATTTATCAATTAATTAAATTGTTTAATTAAATTGATGTTAATATTTGATATTAAATACATGAGGGATGATCGAGAGTCTTGACCAATGTGTTAGGTGTATGTTAGGATATTTTACTGTTTTATTCGTTTTTAATATTTGGTATTATTAAAGTGGGCCTGGTTATGGCCCGTTCCCACCCCATGAGATGTATCCCTTATGTGCCATGACTATTTAAATGTAATTATTAGAAATAATGGGAGATCAAGACTGGAAGATGGTGGGCCCGATGATCAAGATGAAGACATGTAAAATATTGGAAGCTCTTGTAATAATTGCATTTGCATCCCTGCATTCACCTAGGTTGGACCTGGATCCATGTATGGCTCACATGGATCTAATAGTTTTGGCGATCGATCATCCTTATTTATTGTTAAATGTCATATTATGATATATATGCGATATATAGTAGTATGCATGTATGTATATTATTAGATAATATATTTGCATGAATCCGGCAAACATACAAACTCATGGCACACGATTTTTAAAATAAAATGATGAGACAATTTTAAAATTAAAATCCCTCATTTTGAATATGATTCAAAATTTATATCAAACCGAAAAAGTAAAAATTAAAGGAGTTTAGTTTTTCCTTTCCTTCCATCAACCGTTGTTGCATGTTGATCGCTACCCGCGGACAGTGTCTGGCTTATATTATTGGGGAGGCCTGTACGCCGGAAAGCTGTGACTTCCACCGGACATATGATGTGAATTGAGTGGAACTCCCATGACTTCGGCTCATATTATTTGGGGAACTCATGGCGAATGTCTACTACAATTCAATATTGATGGGTTGGTTTTCCACGCGAAAATAAACGACGTCATATTATTGGGTCCTTATTAAACATGAGGCAAAACACGCGGAAGTTGCATAGGGATGCAATTGGACTCTACCTTTTAGAAATTATAATTGGCTGATATTATTCGGGATTATAATTGGCTAATTGGACTCTACGTGCCTACTAAGGAAATACGATTTCCCTTTTTCATCAGAGGGTGGTGGAATTGTCAAAATAATAGGAGGGTAATTTATAAAATGAAATCCATATTTTATATCTTAAAATTTTTTTAAAATAATCAGCAACTGTTATTCTGTTTCCGTATCAGTATTTTTTCGATTTCGTCGCGTAATAAATTTTTATTATTAACAAGCTAATCGAATCTAATTTTCAAGACTGGTTGGGAAAATTGTTCTGAATTCGGAGAAAATGGCATACACACTAATTTCAGTCCTGTTGAACTGACAAAGCATGCAAGATGGTAGGACCATAGTATGCAAGCTAAATTGTAACATGCTCGCTTTTATGTCAAATGAACTGTGGGGACAGTTTGAGGAAATGTTGAATGTTGCTGACATTCGAATACACATGCAAGAGTTGCATGGTACATGAAACTCGTACAGTGATGCACACCAATTTTTTTTAAAAAGCTCATGACTACACAGATGCAAGATGGGGCTTTGGTCCATGAGCGTAGTGTACGTATGACTGGGCTTATTGAGAATGTGGTGGACTTGGAACTTGTGATTCCTAACGAGTTAATTGATAACATCAATTTGTTGTCTCTCTCTTCCTCATTTGACGGGGTTATGGTGAATTTAAAGTTTAATAAGATATTTGATAGCCTTGAAGAGCTAGTCAATATGCTTATGACTTATGAGATCACCATAAAATAAGAAAAATTGTTGTTTTTATAATGGGCCTTTCGTCGGACGAAAATAGCCCACAAGGTAAGGGAAAGAAATGTTCCGCCCCTCACAAGAAAAACAATCCCAATAAGAGGCAAACTCTGAATGACACTTAAAAGCCCTACAAAGCCCGATAAGTCAGAACATATTTATTTCACTGCAAGAAGTCCGGACATAAGAAATTATATGTGCCAGAAATGTTCTGGAAATAATAATTGAATGTCCAAGTAAACATGATTTCAACAAAAACCAAAAGTAAGTTAGATGATCCAAATCCCACACAAATATGGCACGCTAGACTAGGTCATATTTCCCAAAGAAGGATGCACAAGCTAGTGGGATAAATCATGTTTGACTTGTCAGACATAAATTCTCTACCTACTTGTAAGTCCTGTCTAAAAGGAAAATTGATCAAGACTCCATTCAATGGAAACGTGGAATGTGCATATGGTCTACTGGATTTGATCCACACAGATGTTTGTGGCCCGCTAAATGTTAGCACAAATGGGCAATCCTACTTCATTACCTTTACTGATGACCATTCGAGGTATTGGTATGTTTATATGATGAAACACAAATCTGAAGCATTTGAAAAGTTCAAAATTTCAGATTTGAAATAGAAAATCAGCTGGAAAGAAGTATTAAGACACTTCGATCTGATCGAGGTGGAGAATACTTAAGTGCTGAATTTTGGGTTATCTAAAAGAGAATGAGATTCTCACACAGTGGACTACACCAGTAACACCACAATTGAATGGTATTTCTTAATATTGTAAGCGAACCTTGTTGGACATGGTTCAATCAATGATGAGATTCACTGAATTGCCTACATCGTTTTGAGGCTTTGCGCTTGAAACTGCGGCAATGTTGTTGAATAATGTTTATACTAAAGCAGTGGATAAAACACCATATATGGATGTGAAAATTGGATCCACTGTGTGCTACTTTGTAGACAGTGGGAGACAAATTGCTTACGTGAAGTAGAAAGTGGGAGACAAATTGGATAATAGATCCACTTTGTGCTACTTTGTAGAATATCCAAAGAATTCTATTGGATATTATTTCTATCATCTCAATGAAGCAAAAATATTTGTTTCAAGAAATGCCACCTTTTTGGAAAATGAATTTCTATTAGATAGAAAAAGAAAGATGATAGAACTTGAAGAAATTCAAGATACTCCCTCAACTATAGAAGTTGAACCCAATTCTCAAGAACCAGTAGTTGAAGTACAAGCTCCTAGAAGGTCTGATAGGGTTATTAGACCACCTGCAAGATATACGCTTCTTCATGAACAAGGCCTTGATGAGTCTTGTATTGGATATGATCCAATGAACTTTGAGGAAGCAATATCTGATACTGATTCAACCAAATGGCTTGAAGCCGTACAGTCAAAAATGGACTCTATGTATTCAAACCAAGTCTGGACATTGGTGGATCAACCTGAGGGAATCATTCCCATAGGGTGCAAATGGATCTACAAAATAAAGCTTGGGACGAATGGGAAGGTAGTGACCTTCAAAGCAAGACTTGTTGCAAAAGATTATACTCAAAGGCAAGGAGTTGACTATGAGAAAACTTTTTCACCAGTTGTTATGTTTGAGTCCATTAGAATTCTGCTAGCCATAGCAGCATAGTATGACTATGAGATATGACAAATGAATGTAAAGACTGCATTCCTCAATGGAGACATAAAAAAAAAGGAAATTTATATGTCTCAACCTAAGAGATACACATCAGTAGGAAGTGAGCATAAGGCATGCAAACTTCAGAGATCAATATATGGTCTCAAACAGGAGTCAAGGAGTTGGAACCTCAGATTTGATAGCACCATCAAAGAGTTTGGTTTTGCTAAGAATCCTGAGGAACCATGTGTGTACAAGAACGTTAGTGGGAGTGCAGTGACATTCCTGGTACTTTATGTTGATGATATCCTGCTCATTGAGAATGATGTAGGATTATTGCAATCAACTTAAGTGTAGTTAGCAAGTAAATTCTCCATGAAAGACATGGGTGAAGCGTCCTATGTATTGGGAATACAAATCTATAGAGATAGATCAAAGAGGATGCTGGGACTCACCCAAGTCACTTATATCAATACCATTTTGAAATGATTCTCTATGGAAGAGTCCAAAGAGGATACTTACCAATATGTCATGGTGTTACTCTATCTAAAGTTTTGTGTCCCAAAACTGATGAAGAGATAGAGATGATGACATGTATTCCATAAGCGTCAGCTATTGGTAGTATCATGTATGATGTCTTGATGTTGCTTACGCTCTAAATGTTACAAGCAGATATCAGGCAAACCCTGGTCCAATGGATTGGAAGGCCGTGAAAGATATTCTTAAGTACTTGAGAAGCACTAAGAACTTGTTCATGGTCTATGGGAGTGGAGAATTGAAATTGGAAGGCTACCTTGATTCTAGCTTTCAATGTGACGTAGATGATTCGAAATTGAACTCTGGATTTGTATTCACGCTTAATGGTGCGGCTGTCTCTTGGAAAAGTTCCAAGTAAGACAACGTTGCGGATTCCACCACTGAAACTGAATACATTGCTGCATCTGATGCAGCCAAAGAGGTAGTTTGGATGAGGAATTTTGTCCAAGAGTTGGGCGTTATTCCTAATAGAGTTGATCTAGTCCTGTTGTACTGGGACAACACTAGTGCCGTTGCACAAGCAAAGGAACCAATGTCTCATCAGCGATCCAAACATGTACTGAGGAAGTTCCACATCATATGGGAGATTGTGGGAAGAGGAGACATATCAGTCGAAAGACTCCCCTCTGCAGATAATGTTGCTGATCCACTTACAAAGCCCTTGCCAGGACCATTGTTTGAAAAGCATCGCGAAGCAATGGGATTAAGGGTAGTTGGCTCTAGGGCAAGTGGGAGATTGTTAGAGTAGATGCCCTGCAAGCCAACAGTTGGCTAGGGAATTTATTGACTCAAGTGAAATAAACAATCTTTATTTTAATATAATTTAACTTTTTATGGTCTTGTTATACTTTATCTGTATACCCATGCAAACAGCATAGATAAAGTCCTTGATTATGCTTTAATACAAATGAATCGTACTTCGATGTTGAAACTCAATTGTAAACACTGCATATTCTAAAATCGTTCCTAGTCGATTCAGCCGCCTAAAACAGGGATAAAGGCCGCTTGAGCTCGAGACTAGCATCTGTGATGTTGTGTACTGCGTTTCTTGGTAAGGGCATAGAGATGTCCAAACATGCAGATGGGTAGTCATATGATGATTATACCGAAAAACCCTCCCTCGGACTTTCCAAGTGGTTATCATTCATCGAGAGGATAAGTCTGTGGTTATGATTGTACACCATTAGTCCTTACGACCCGGGACAACACTGAGGCTCTATATGCTAGAGCTGTGCTTTGACTCGTTTACCGGCTCCAGGAGAGTCATCAGGTGGCGAGGTTGGGTACAGTTGCGACACATATAGGAGCCAGTGCATTGTAGTCGGGGATTCACCGCTCACCTGCGGGTGTGGATATCCTATGTGATCTGATGAAATAATAGTGCATGAAGGAGTTCTCCAACAGTACACGCGATGTACGTTGGAGAAGGAGTTCTCCAACAGTACACGCGATGCCATTATTATAGTTATCACATAGTTATCGAATTAATATGCAACCCTGGATGAACCAATGGTTGCAGATTCGATAGGGATATATGAGATGAAGGGACCGTATTGTACGTTAATCATAACCTACTGGTTCTTGCAGGCACTATCAGTGATACCTAGGGGATCATGGGGCGATGCTACTAGACGCTTTTACCATTATCCGATGGGTGCTATCAGAAATGAGTTCTGGCATTCTTGATCAAGGTGTTGATTAAAAGAATGGGGCTAACTAGGGTAAGCTCGAATAAAAGATTATGTCGTGAATCACAAAGAGTTGTGAACCCACGGCTAGCTGTATCCCTGAACCATTGAGGGTCACACAAACACTGAATTGTTTGTTCCCGTTGAGAGAATAAATTCAAGAAGTTGAATTTATATTATATAGTAAATTCAAGGAGTTGAATTTATGATAATTAAAGTTCGAGAGAATAAATTCAAGGAGTTGAATTTATAAAAATTTGAGAATTTAATTTATTAAACTCAAATGTTGGGTTTATTAAATATTAAATTTTGGAGGTGATAAAAAATTCAAGGAGTTGAATTTATAGTTTATAATAAATTCAAATGTTGAATTTATAATGTATTTAATTTATTAAGTTCAAAAGTTGAGTTGATTAATTAATAAATTAAATATGGTGGGTAATATGTTTAATGGGCCTGTAGGAGTACAAGTCCAACATAATAAATAATTAAAGTTTTAATATGGCCATGATTAAATTAATTAAACTAGTTAGACTAGTCCAATTAATTAAATCAAGCCCATTAATGTTAATTATGTCATTAGGCTATTATTTAATTATAAATAACACATGTTAGTTAAAAACCTAGCCTACCACAACACAAGGTCTTCGAGACTTTCACTTTCAAAGAAAAAAAACGGCCACTCCCCTTTTGAAGGAAAATTTTGAGCGTCTCTCTTAATTTTCTCTCCTACGCAAAATCTCTTCCAATATTTCTAGTGCAATTTGGAAGAGGATCAAACAATTCATTTGTGGACCTGATTAGACGAAACGAAAGGAGTCTGTTGAAGAAAGTTCGTAGGGATTCATCAAGAGCCAGATCTGTTATACCGGATCGGTTGGTGTCCCGTGATTAATTCACCAAAGGTATAACTATTACTAAACATCCTATGAATGTTTATTCTAAAATCATATGAGCGCCCAAAGAAAAACATATTTTGATTGTCAAAATAAATAAAAAATTTTAAACTTCCGCTTCGTTTGGGCGTGTAGAAAACCGGGATCCTACAGAGAGGAGGTGATCTTATTCCTTGTGCAGAGGTAGAATGGGTGAAGATGGATCGTGGACAACTTCTTATGTTTCCACTTGGTGTAAAGGAATAACATTGGTGCTTACTAATTTTGTTAGCTGAATTACGGCTGTCTAAACATTTTATGTAGCAACTACACTATCGAGAGTTTGTAGAATTTCGACAACTTTGGTTAGAGGAACTTCAAGAAGGCTTGATGAGAAGTGCAGAGGCACTTGAGCTTCCTTAATATAGTTGTTGTTCATTTTGTTGTTTTGTTGTGGATTGAGGAGGAGATGACTCTTCTATCTGATCAAGCTGATTGAGATGTTCTTTCAAATCAAACTGAAAGAAGTTTCTAAAAAAAATTGTTTATTCTTAAATTTTATAATTATATATTCTTTATCCCACAAATTAAAGGTTGGGGAAGTTATAGCTCTTCCCTCGTAATTTCACATCCATCTCCAAACGACTTATCACAATAGTATCATCTTGAGTTAGATTCTTCAGCTTTTTCATAGTCTTGATTTGATAAAATTTGATGATCATTCTATGATCCTCCATTTTTTCAAACTTTTTCAAATTGTTCTAAACTCTGCTATCAACTTCTTGCAATGTCAGATTGATTTTTCATCTGCACTGATGAGATTAGCTCAGTTGGCTCTAGTAGAATGCTTTTTCCTTTTGCTTTTGGGTCAATCTGAGACAACCAGATTGAGTTGATGAGGATGTATTTTTCCGCAATATTGAATCTAGGTATCATTTTGGTAACTAGAATAGCATGAATCGGTGTTGGTTATAGTGTTCATTGAAGTGTTTCATCGGTCGCAACTTCTTTGTTTTATTCTTACTTGGAACTTCAGGGGAGAAAACTTGAGTCATGGAAATGTTTTCGGAGTCAGCGTATGTGTTGTTTGACTCAAATGAATCCATAGTTAGCTTCATCTTCACTGATTTCTTGGCGGGAGACTTATTCTTCTGCTTTTCTACTGCTTCCTTATTAACTTGCATCAGATCATCCTTAGTATGAAATTCTTTGCTCGGTAAGCACCAAGATTTTTCATTCAATACCTTGTGAATATGCAAAGTAGACGAGTATCCCTTCTGAGCTTTGCAGAGCTCCAGAACACAACATATATTATTATGAAATTCTTTGCTCGGTAAGCACCGAGATTTTTCGTTCAATACCTTGTGAATATGCAAAGCAGACGAGTATCCCTTCTGAGCTATGCAGAGCTCCAGAACACAACATATATAAATAATGAATCCTTGAAGTTGCTTATCCGGTGAAGAAATCATGGCCACCAGAATGTTGTAGAGAAATGACTAGTTGATCTTGATCCCAGAGGAGATTTCTACCATTATTTTAAAATGTTCAGAAGTATAAGCATCAATGGAACATGCTTTGGTCATCAGAGAGTTTGCTACAATGTCATTGAGCAGTATGAATATGACCTCCGTATCTTTCTTCTACCAGAAGACCTCATAGGTGATCCAGTCAATGAGAACTTCACCTATATTTCTTCGATGTTAACTGTAAGATCTAAAATTAAGACGACATAATTCAACTGTATGCAAATATAAGAAATATGAAAATGATTAATTAATTGAATATTAATGCTAAATTGATTATGTGACATGTTTACACGATGTTTTAATAGTTTTCTACTTACATGCATTAAAATGTATTTTTAAAGATTATTCGAGTAGCGATCGAGGAACGGAGACCGATAGCTGAAAAATAGAAATTTGTTTTAAATAATTGTTTTTAATTATTTAAAATATGATTGATGCTTTTGCATATTTTTGAAAATAAGGGGTTTTGAGGTGATTTTATACGTCGAGACGTAAATTTTATCGGTGTTGGTTTTTCCACAAAAATATGAAGGTATTGGCAACCCGGCTAATAAATTTACAAACTTTTCTAAACAAAATTATTTTTAATATTTTAATTAAACACTAATGGGCCTAATTTACATACTAGTGGGCCTAAGCCTTGTTAGTAGTTTATTTAATATTTAAAGCACAAAAACCCCACCCCAAACCCTCATAAAACTCAGCCACTTTCAGATTACTCTCCCAAAACCCTCTCCAATTTTTACACGACACACACACCTAAATATTCAAGAGAAAGATCGAAAATTTCAAGGGAAATTCAGCCTAGGGTTCTTGTCTCCGTTTTTTCGCGTCGTCAACGGATTTTCCTGCGTAAAATACGCAAAGGCACGCATATTTCTTTCCTTCAAACATCTATCACACAATAGTAATTTTCTAAGCATATTTTGAAGGAAAACATGGCACAAGTTGTATTTTCGTAACTACATGCATACATATTCTAAACTTGTGTTATTTGATTCCAAATTCATGATTTTGTGTGTTTAAGAGGGCTTCCATGATTAGGACACAATAAAGCATTGTTTTACACAGGTTTAGGGTCCTAGAACATCACCAAAACGTTGCACAAACACAAAACACGCAAGCTGGAACTGAAACTGGGCAAGGGTTGATCATAGGGTTCGGTTTTCATTAGGTTGATGGTCGTCTTGGTCTTGGCTTGGGGCCAGGGCCCGATCAAGGTCTGTGTGTAAAGGCCCGTATTTTGTATTCATAATTTTGCGGAATTATTAAAAATTTTCTAAATAAATAATTATCTTATCTCATTTAATTAAAATAAGCATGTAAATAGTTTTTAACTTTGAAATAACAGCGGAAGCGAATAATGTTTTCCACCAACAATTTAAAAATAATCCAACGTAAACATCAATTTAAAATAATCCAACGTATTAAAACTGAGTTTGCATAATAAAGGTGCATAAATTAAATCATGAGGTCCTGGGGTTACTACTGCTATCCCAAGATCGCTCACTGGTCCACGCCCTCCGTCTCGGCCTCAACAATACCTACAACAATCAAGTCTAGTGAGTCTAAAGACTCAACATGTATATATCGTGAAATAACAAGTAAATATATCATAAAATCGCATGCAACTTAAAAATAAAGTATCGTAAAGCGTACGGTGAAAATCGTATCATGAATAATTATAACTACGTGCATATCTGAAAATCATACGTAAAAGCTTTGCTTCATAGAGCTCTGTCATAACATATCATAATTTTCTGTAGAGATAATGTTTCTAAGCTAGTGGCCCATAACATAGCGTAAGCGCCTGGTCAGACTAAATCACAGTATACTGGGCGGTAGAGATCAATCACAGCCCTTGGACTGGATGTCCGTACCCATACATAATCATAACCGGTCGTAAGTCACCGGGCGGAGAGGTCCTCGGTTGTGCCTACTGTAGTGACCCGTTCCAGAATCACCTACTAATGAAGAACTAAGCATGCAATTAACTTAATTAATAATAATCAGAGATAACAGCGGAAAACTGACACCAAACGATAGTTATACAACCCAATAGAAAATCCAGAACAACTCAACTTAAACTGAAATATACGGTACAACCATATCGAAACAAAAAGTTACCGAAGAACTAAACCAACCAGCTACTCAACGTCCTCCTCCTCCTCCTCCTGAGCTGTCCAACCTGAGGCCTGCCCCGTGGGAATGGGGTGTCCAAGATAAACAAAACCGAGGACGTGAGCGATAAGAACGCCCAGTACAAAAGCATGAGTATACAAACCTATATGAAATGCACATGCTATGATATGATACCAGGGTAGTCAAGAAATAGGAGTAACAAAGGATCTCAAAATGCTCAGTCTAGAGGCGCCAAGTGGATAGTGCCGCGCGGTACTCCTCTGGGTCACTGCATCCACTACAAGAACAGACGTGGACCTAAAATGTCCCGGATCACCGAAGCCCTCCCGACCCGTCGGCCACTGTGTACTCTCGGTGTCCATGCGTCCACAAGATAAGACAGGGCTGAGCGGCCCCACAAGATATAGCTTATCTCGAAAGAGATACAGCTCAACAGTAAAGGCTATCTCGAAGGAGATACGGCTCAACATGAAATGCAACATGCAGTAATAAACGTGACATAATAGCATGCATCATATGACATATATCAATGCACCACATAATCAAGCAACACATATAAGAATGTATACTCAACCAAGATATCTCGGATAGTACTTTCGTACCTCTATCACAGCAAGCCTAGCCTTACGCAACACCGCTAATCAGGTCTAGAACAAGCCTACGCATCAAAAGCATACCCAATGAACAATACTACCATGCTCGACTAGCAAAACCAGTACTACCAAAGGTTTAGGGTTTACCTTCGTCCGTCGACAGCCCTTTGATGTCGATTGCCTCGTAACTCAGGCGTCGCTACACTACCAATCCTGGCAGCTCTTGGCTATCGCTCGACCAACAACTAACCCTAGAAACCTTCCAAATCTCTCAACTATGAGACACAACTTCAAGAACTTGCCATCCAAAATGAGGAATTCCGAGCACTATTTATAGGCTATGTTCGGATCCACCGAACCCACTTCGGAACGTCCGAACTCCTACGTGTCCATCAGCTCTTGACACCTCACGATCGGATCCACCGAACCTACACTTCGGAACGTCCGAACTCCCACGTGTCCATCGGCTCTTGACACCTCATGATCGGATCCACCGAACCTACACTTCGGAACGTCCGAACTCCCACGTGTCCATCGGCTCTTGACACCTCATGATCGGATCCACCGAACTCACTTCGGATCGTCCGAACTCTTCGGTGCTACCGAACCATCTTCGGTCCGTCCGATCATGACCACGGTCAAAATTACACATTAAACCTTCTTAATCACCATTAATCCGTTAATTACCCAATTTGGAATTCGGGCTACTACACCTACCGACTTCCAAACCCATAATCATAAGGTGGCCACAAGACATATAGCATATATCTCAAAATAAAAATTTTATATTTTTATGCACGTAATATAATTATAACTTATTTTTACCGGATGAGTTGGATCGTTCCCAGGCTCGCTGCGACTTACTTCTAATATGTGATACATGCAAATAATATAATCTTGATCTAAACTTGACAACCGAATTAAAAACTTAACAATAGAACCAAAAATGAGACTAATAGGACCAACAACTTGATTTTTAACCATGGCTTCGTACCAACCCGAACCAACATTAAACCGACGTTTGACCATGATTAAAATACTCGAAACATACTGAAAAATATGCATAACAACTGTAAAACACGAAAATAGGTGAAAGGAATCCAAAAACATAAAACACTCTTTCGAGAGTCATTTTGGCACCTTTCACCATAAATTCTCGTACGACCTCTAAACTCGACCAAATCACGAACGACCAAAAACACGACTTTCCTAACTCATTAAGGTATTGTCCAGTCCAAGGCCATGGGCTAAAAGCCAACTAAGAACTCAAACCAACCTCAAAACCGAAGATGAAAGTTGCTGTCAAAAAGAACCAGCAGTGGCAACCTGTGCGTTTGTGGTGTAAACTCTGAAATTTATTGACCAAGGGCTTAAACCACCTCCCAAGGACTCTTACCAACATACTAAGGCATGGCATGGACCATGGCTTAGGGCTAAAATCCAGCCACAATCAAAACCAATACCTGGGACAACATCCAGCTCTTACCGAGAACTCAAATTCTGTGCGTTGTGATGTGTTTGTAATGTTTGCTGTCTTGGCTCGTTCCAGTGGCTATATGGTCAACCATGGCTCGATATAGACATGGTGAGGTATTGTATGGATCATGGCTATGGGCTAGAAGCCAACCACAAACCACACAACACTCCAAAACCGAAACACACTCACATAGGAAATGGAAAGACCGAAATATGCCCTTGTGTTGTTGTTTAAACATTTTGAGGGAACCATGAACCAAACCTTGAAAGGACACCTTGGTCACGTCCTAGACATAGTAAGTGAGGGTTATAACCATGGTTATGGTCCTTAAAACAGCCATGATCCGAATACTCTCTTAAACCATTCAAAAGACCAAAACTATAACTCATTTTGTTGCTATAAACAAACTTGCTGTCATTTCTTTGTGCGTGCGTGAATGGGCTTGAACCATTGAACCAAATACAACCAAACACATTCTAATTTATGCCTAGAAGCAGCTTTGGAAGCCTGGAACTGAGCAACATCCTGAAATCAATAAAACTCAGCAAACCTGTGAGCCACAAAGATGAAGCCAAAAAATTCTGTACAACTTATTGCTTGGAATGTTGCTGTCAATTTCGATTTAATGCTTGAATCATGCATATATAATGGTTTAAAAATATCTATAGGACTTGATTGAAGAGAAAAGAAACAACATATACATGCCTGGAATTTGTTTTGACGCAAAACAAATCAATACGACGAATACGAACGACGGAACGGAGTTGGTTTCCTTCTTTCTAATTCAGCTGCTGTTGCACGATTTTTAGCTGTTGTTCTTTCTGTAATTTCGAAGGTAAGGGAGTGTTTTTGCTAGACAATAGAGATGAGTATTATAGGAGGTGTTAAATGGGTATTGAAATTCATTTAGTTGAGAGTTACAAGTGAAGGAATAGAATGGAATTTGAATTGTTCTTCAAATTCTCTAGCTGTATCCGATCTTATTTTCTCACCTTGCTGCTAATTTACGGCTTCAATAGTTTATTTTCCTGATATTTTCGAGTATATAGGATGTATATGATGTTAGGAGTGAAGGTGTATGATAAAGGAGGTGTTAAAGGGGCTATAATACACATTAAGTTGGGGGTTACAAGTCAAGGAGGTGAATGATTATCAAATTGTTTCTTCCTCTCCTTGAGTTGGCCGATTCTTTTCTTCAACCTGCTGTATATTTTCATTTAATTACCAGGTAATAATTTGAGGAGAAGTGATGTGTATCATAGTATTTGAATTACTATTAATTAGTGATTTAACTATGAGGAATTAAATCCACCTTAAGGGTCATTGAGGATGGTTTGAATGGTTTACTACATCTTTGAATTGTATTGACCGGTTAATTCGATGCTGGCGTTAGGGCTATGCCCTAACCCATTCGAATGATGACACGTGGCACCCTCATTTAAAAAAAAATAAATTGAAAATCAACTTTGGAAAATAGAAGAGACTATTACCATGGTTAATCTTTCAACTTTTTTGTACTGTGGTTTCACCATCCAATTAAACTTCATGGTGGAGAGGGCATTTCCCCAATTCTCTGAAAATCTTCACGTTTTTCATCAACTCCCCCCACCACGCCGCCACCATCACGAGCCACCACGACGGTCGTCACCACCGAAAACCTACATCTCACATTGCCGCTGTCACCACTCCGCCACCGCCGAAAAGCCACCACCTCCGAAAAGCTGCCTGCGCTCATTGGTTGGTTTGTGCGTAATTTTGAATCATTTTATTTCCAAGTCTTTATTGATGGAATCAGTTCTTTATTTGATTGGGCAAATTGGGTAAGCTTAGATTCATCTTATACAAATATTTTTCATCCTCCAATTTATGATTTCTAGTTTTGATGAAAAAAATTGACCATGAGCTCTAATTTTTCATTTGGGCGTGTGCTTGGATTTACCATCAACTTTAGGTTAAGGAATACAGTAGTCCAGCAAGAAGCTGAGGTAGGAGTCTCATTAGAAGCAGATTCCCTAAGAGGAAGTAATGTAATCCTTGTGTCATGTATTATCTTATTTTGAACTTTATGTGAATTTTAACTGAACTAGACACTGAGACTTTTTTGTATGCATATCAGTGGAGAAATTTGCTTCAAGATCACCATCTGCATCTCCTGGTAAACCTTCCAGGTACGATGAACTACATTTTCACTCTTGCGTTGGAATGGAGTTTTGAAAATTTGTGTTAGATAGGCAACAATTTGTGCAATACAGAGGCATTGTGTGTGACAGATGTATCAACACAGAAGTTTTATTTGTGTGGTAGGCAACAATTCGGAGCAATAATATGAATTGATAGGCAACAATTTGGAGCAATAATAGGGATTGAACAAGAGTTTTATTTGTGTGGTACTGCTGAAACAGGTTTGGCTTCCATTGGCTGTTCTAATTCAGTAAATAATTGGATTATTGGACCTTCTCAGAATCTGCTGACTTGATAGTGGTAAAATGGTGAGCCGTTTAATTTGAAGTTGCTATTTTTTGTATTATTTATTGCATTTAGTAAACTAATTAATTTTTCTGGAAATTTTGTGTAACTATAGGGCAAAACATATGTTGTGTTTGTTGGACGCAATCCCGGCGTATATACGTCTTGGGAAGAAACGCATATGCAAGTTAACAAATTTAGTGGAGCTGTACACAAGTCTTATAAAACTAATGAAGAAGTAGTAGCAGCATTTACGGCATACAAGGAAAAACAATCTTGTTCGAGTTCAGCGCCCGCTTCAGCTTCCGCTTCAAGTTCTACTACAGCTTCGAGTTGCACCACATCTGCCGACCAATATGAGAAACTAGCTAAACTAATAGATGTCCAGGTAGATTTAGCACGTGATCAACGGGAGCAATGCTTAAAGGCTGCACAAATATTTGAAGAGATAGAACGACAATTGAAATCTCTTCGTGTTAAAGAAGATTAAAAGTAGTATTTGTATTATTACAATGAATCTTTTTTAATTATTTTGTTTTGTCATGTAAGATAAGTGGATTAATGACTTTTGTTTTGTCATGTAAGATAAAAATCGAGAACTATAATTTTGTTAATGCGTTATTTATTTGTATTATTACAATTCAATCAGCTCTCAATTAAGTAGAAATAAAATTAGGTTAATTAGTAATTTAGTAATTACAGTTTTGGATTATCATCTATTTCACAAAGGAGTTGTATGCAATTTAAAATCCCACGTGTTACATGATCATCTTGGAGAATTAAGCTCATAAAGGGAAAGTTTATCAATTCATGAACTCAAGATACAAGCTTTGCCACATGTAAGGAAAATGCTTCACACACAGATGGTTCAAAAAAGTTGTTTCATCGGTACGGATTAAAGCAAAAAATGGATAGTTTTAGTCAACAAAAGCATGTTTTGCAACACAAGACTCTAAAGGTCAACACCACAAAGAAAGGGGTCCTCGAAACTAAATATTTAGATAATTAGGAACTCTGCAACGATTCAACTTTAGACTCCGCATTTTCTCCCTCTCCCACAACTTTATCATCAGCTTTTTGTCTTCGGGTTTATCTACCTCTGCATGATATAAGATAGGCATAATAAACAAAACAAATCAAGAATTAGCGCACAACCAGAAGACTTAAAAAATATGAGAGAAGTACAAATCAAGACCAAGAGCACAACCAGAAGACTAATAACAAAGAATAGCCAAGAAGTATAATTCCTGGCAACAGATGCAGAAACTTACAGAGAAATCCATGCCTCCCAAATCCAAATCAAACCAAGGTTTGAAGTCAGCTCCAAAACTCAAGTACATAAAAAAACAAGTGCAAAATCATTCCATGTTCCAATCAAAATTTTGAGCAATGAATAGTCGAGAGAAAACCAGCAATTTCAAATCTAATAAAAACTTACGAACTAAGGGAAATGTAGACATTAAATAAGCCTGAAAGATAATGGTCTCCACTTGACTCCACAAAGTACCCTATTTTCTTACCATTACAAAAGCCCCTCAAATTGATTGACTTCAGACTGAGATGTCCATGATGGTGGGACATTAAGATTTGGTAGTTGTTGGGCATGATCTACTTCTTGGCTATTCATGCATTGGGAAGCCTGTGAGCTTTGTCCTTTTCTTTTGCCACATCTTGCATCTCCTACATCACACAATGACAAAAAGTTATTGACGATTGAAATAACTATTAACAATTAACAAAAGAAATCACGACTTACTTGAACTGTGAACTTTTCCTTTTCCTTTTCTTTTCTTACTTTTATCATCCCAATGACGTTGTATGTTTTTATTTGTAATTCCTCTTGACTTGAACTGAGGAGGATTACGTACGACCATTTCATCTACCATGTTTTCTTCTTGAATCCCATTGTCATCCAACTTAAGTTTTTCGAATAACTCATCTATTTGTTCTCTCGCACCTTCAACAATTTCTGTCAATTTGTTTCTTGCATCTCCATTAGATTTACATCGCATGGTAAGATTATATGTCGATCTCATAAGTTGGTTTACAAAAACCATCTCAGATTCCTGGCCACTTCCACTTTCTTGCTGACAAAAATCATCTACCAAAACTCTATTTTTTGCAATTTTCATCCAGCGCTTCTTCAAGTAGGGTTTGGGAATATAATTCACATTCATAAAATTAAAGACCATCAAAATGTGTTTGCACAATATTCCCATTGACTCGAATTTCTGACAACTGCATTTTACTTCAGTAGTCTCCTTATTAAATAGCACATGTCGAACCCTTGAGTTCTAATCATGAGATTTTACTTTAAAATAGAGGATAACCGCACTGAAATCCAAAGGCATCTCAATAAACCGCATATTCAAAGAATTAATAAACTCTAACTCGAATAGCTTGTACACGCTGAGTGTATAAACATCAGCTGCAGAATTCAACATTGGATTGTTTTTCAACATTGTCGAGGCTTTCTTGTGATGACAACGCGTATCTTCGGCCTTCTCTTTCTCTCGCCAACTTTGTTGGATTTTTCGTAATTAACCACAAAATCATACAATGAAATTGCACTGTTACTTGATCTCTTCAACACAGCATTTGTCACCTCGCTTCTAGAAGTTGCCAATAGCCTTGCACTAAACTTGTGATTGCTAAACGCAGTAGCCCATTTGTATCTCAATGTGTACATACCATTTAACCATTTGTGGCCACTTAGAGTGTATTCATCAATCATAATACTCCATGTGGATTCAAATTCTTCTTCAGATTCACAATGAGTCATGCATTTATTCCACAATCTTTTAAAACTCGAATCACCATTCAAACTACCTAAGTGTGATGGAGCATTTTGATTTATGTGCCATTGACATAACCGATGGTGTGAATGTGGAAAAATTGTTTCAATTGCATTCATCATTGCTTGGGATTGATCTGTAAAAATTGTTTCATGTTGTTTTCCATTCATAGAATCAAGAAAAGTTTTGAACAACCATTCAAATGAACTCTCAGTTTCATCTGACATAAATGCCAAGCCAAACATTACATTTTGTCTGTGCTGATTAATTCCAACGAAAGGAGCACATATCAAATTGTACCGATTGGTTCGATAAGTCGTGTCAACTGATAATATATCACCAAAAAACTCATAATCAACTTCACATCTGGAATCCCTAAGGAAGAAGTTCATGACTCTATTGTCATCATCTAATTGCACATTCCAATAGAAATTTGACTCTTTATTCGACTTGTTTATAAAATGATGAAGTAATGCAGAAGCATCTCCGTTCTCAACTTTCGTTTGTTTTTTTATGCGACCAAGATAATCATATGCATCTTTTCGAATAAAGCTCAAATTCTGTGGTCCTTGTGCTTCATTTATCATATAAGAGACAGCATTAGACACTGTTATCCCAGAATTTACCATGGACTCCAAAATAGATTTTTGAGCATATGAAATATTGCGAGATGATCTCAACAAATGTCTTTGGTCAGCCGCAAGCATTTCATGATTATGTTCCATGACAAATCTACCGACCGTCCATTCTCCACCGCGTTGCCTAGTTATTCTGAGCTTTGCTTTACATTTACTTCTACTTGTCGGCTTCAAGTAAACAGGTATTTGCGCATTAGAACGTTTTTCATCTTTACTACCCTCACAAGAACATTCAAACTCTTTAGCTTGAAGTTCGTTAGTGCCAGGAAAGTAGCGTTGATCACCTTTTTGAACACTAAAACCTTTTGCGTGACCATAATTACAATATATTATATAAGCATCTTCAACACTTTTCACAACTTCACCAACAAATAGTCTACTCTCCAGTTGATCTACAATAGAATTTGTAGATAGTACCTCAACATCTCTATGAATCACAGATTCCAAATTTGAAACTCGAACCTCTTCAATATTATCTACCACAAAGTTTATAAGAACAAAAAATCAGTTTGGATAGTATTTGGTTATATTCTAAAAGGAAATTTATAAATATTGGAAAATATTACAATAGTCAATATATCTACCATCGCAATTCAGATCCATTCGTCGTGTTTCAGGTCTCGGTATTGTACAATGGGTAGATGTGTAGCAACGACAGATTGACCAGGATCTAATCTTCTGATGAATTCAGGAACAACAATATTCCAGTAAATTCTATGAGACAATAAAAAAAAACTCCAGTAAATACTCCAGGCAAAGAGCATCATGTGCCAAATATGAAATATGAGTTAGTTCATGCCTTGTCAAATGCTGTTTCAAATCAAAGATTTCAACTTTCCAGTTCATTGATTGAACTCAAATGCTAAAATTCAAAACCCGCCTCTAGAATTCCAGTTCATAGATTCTTTAACCATTTACACCAACTACAACCAGCGAGTTTTCTGTTTCACGCTTACGTCTCGACATCAGACAAAACCAATTTTATTTATTGAACATGTGTGCATGAAAAGAAGGCAAACAAATTACATATCGAGGATCTAAACTTATAGTTAACATCTAAAATTCTGAAACCAAATAAAATTTACCAAACTGTTTCGTAGAAATTGTTCCCAATGAATCGCTCTTTCACGAGATGAGAAATTGCCTGTTACGCTGGTGTTGTGCTATAAATTTGACAGAGGGATCAAATTTCTTTCCATGAGACAATTACGCTGGAGCGCCGGTGCCGTTTTGGGGAGATATAGAATGAAATTAAACGATGAAGATGGCAAACCTGAAAGAAGAGGGAAAAGAACGTGGGTAATTTTTTTCACGCGAATTTGAAATAATATGAGCTATTATTATTTTTTTTTTAAAAGGAAGGGTTGACCAACTAACCATGGTAAATTGCAAATGCTATTTTTCAAAGCAGATTTGCAATTTTTTTTATATAAGGAAGCCACGTGTCAGCGTCAGATTGGGTTAGGGCACAGCCCTAATGCTGGCATCGAACTTACCGTATTGACCAAACTCCATGGTTTTTTATGGTTTAAATTTGTATTTTAATTGTTTAAGATTTTAAACCCCCATTATATATATTTTAATGCATTAACCAATTAATTTAGTTTAGAATTTTGCATGACACTCATGACCTCAATTTTAAATATTCCAATGTTATTTTTAAATTTCTTGAATATGTTATACCTAGATTTATTTATGCCCACTTGCTTACATATTTTATTTTAAACTTTAATTAAATATTGAATCTAAGAGAGCTTATTTAATTACTTAGCTCCAATTAATTTAATAAATCCTAAAATATCCTCTTTCTTTAAATTAACTTATTTATTGCCTTAAATTAAATTTAGGAATGTCTTTATTATTATTAATCTTATTAATAATCTCCAAAATCCGGTCCGACTTCGCGTATTTATCCTGAAAAGGTAAAACTAAACATCTACCTTTAAAGTAAATAATCATGACTTAAAATTATTAAAATAAATCAAACACTTCATATATTTATAAAAATTCATTTTTAATTTAAATAGTAGCAATTATGCATGGCTTATACGTAATCTGATTTTTCGGGTTCTACACTGTGTGAGTCAGGGAGGGAGTCCTAGCCATGCTAGGACACAAGCACAAGGGCTAGGAAAGAGCCCAAGGGAAAACGCGCAAGGCTGCGTGAGCTTGTGCAGGGTAGATGGCTCGGCCCAGGGGCTTAGGTCTGGGCTAGGATGAGTCCTTAGCGTCCTAGTAATAGGGGTATCAAAATGCAACACGACCCTTCAATGCGACACGACCCAACACGAAAAAAATCAGGTTTGGGTTGGGGTTTTTCGGGTTCGGTTCGTGTTCGGGTTGGGTGGATTCGTGTTAGTGCAGGTTAGACGGGTTTCGGTTTGGGTCGCGAGTTGACCCGAAAGTTTTTTTTTGAAACTATTACCTATATTTTTATATATTGTATTTTTGAACAAAATTTATTGTATATTTATATGATAAATTTTCATCATTTAATATTTATATAGTATATTTTTAACAATTTATTATTTGATTTAGTAATTATATTTTTAATTTTCTACCATTAAACTTTCAAATATAAATCGAAAAATTTGTTATTATGTGTTTAAAATATTATTTTTTATTTTTTCGAAATTTTTTCATTAATTTTTTAAAAAATATTAAAAAAATAAAATAAAATTAGGGTTAAGCGGGTTAGATGGGTTGAGTCGGGTTAGACGGGTTCGTGTTCCGGTTGGAGGTTTTTGGGTTGCTTCGGTTTCTGGTTCTGTCACGCCCCGAGTTCGAAGCATCAGTGACATCCGACATTGTTTAACAATTATATTGAAAACAATAAAGCCTCGTATCAAATCAAACCAGTCTTTTTCAAAAATAGAGTATTGTCTTACAATGACAAGGAAATAAAATACATCAGAGTTTCAAATAGCGGAAACGAAAAGAAAGTAAAATCTTGAGTTCTGATCTTGATCCCCGGTTCACCAACCCCAGAAAGCATCTTGCTCTTCCTCATCCAGTTGCTCATCATTTTTATCTGAAATTTGTAAGGGGTGAGTGTTTTGGAAAACACTCAGCAAGTGGGGGTCGATCGATTCCAAAAATACATATAGAACTTAGTTTTCTTAAAACGTTCTTTTAACAGACTTTCAAAACTTAATATTCTTAACTTATGAGGACAGAGACAAATCGAACAAATGACAGAATTCATCAGATGATTTAGAACAATTCGGAAACCGATTATCTCAATTAAAAACAGACAGAACACTGTTACTCATCTCATTTCCATGGTCAAACTGTCCCCAATATGTTAGTCCTCTAAGGGGTGAGGCCAGAATTCGTTTTATATCCACCAGTGGGGGCCAGACAGAAATGGTTTTCTACCCACCATTGGGGGCCAAACAGTTTTCTACCTACCATTGAGGGCCAAATATAATCACAATTCTCGTCCCATTTCAACTTCGAATCGTAACAGTGCAACAAAATTCAGAAGTAACAGACAGAACTTTTCAAAATTTCAGTTTTCAGAATTTTCATACGGACACAGCGGAATCAACGAATTTCTAAGCATAAAAGAGGACACATAATCGATCGAAATTTTAAATAGAACAGATAGCAATTTTCGAAAATGAAGACACATATACATGCATGTCATGATATACATATTCAGGTTTTAAAATACAAACGAATATATATCAAAAGCCCACTTACTTTTGTTCATTGGTTGATTCGAAACTCTCTTGAATTTGAACGGATATCGACCGAACGCGAACCGTATTTTGGACAAGCCTTGGACGACACTTGGTCGGATTTTTGGACAACAATTTGGCGAGCCTTTGGACAACATCTTGAGTTGATTATGTAGCACTTGGACATGCCTAGATGATGAACACAATAGCCGCGATTTGCCTTCCTTCATTTTCTTTTTATGGCCGAAACTTGGAGTGTTTTTGGGAGAATTCTTTTGTGCCTTTATTCAGCATGAGGGGTGGTATTTGTAGACTGAAAATATGGCTTTTCAACACCTCATGGCCGAAATCTTGAGCCCCAAGAAGTGCCATCAATGTGGTCAAGGCTATTCCAAGCATCAAAGGTCATCTAGGTTTTCTGAAGGGACTTTTCTTGCATCATAAATTTGTCCAAACTTTTAGCTCCCTTTCTTGGTTAACTTAATGGTCATTTCTTTCATAATAAGTTTATCCAAACCTTTAGCTCATTTAGTTCCTTCCTTGGTTAACTCAATGGTTATCTCTTGCACAATAAGTTTGTCCAAACTTTTTAGCTTATGGACAATTCTTGCTCAATAAATTTGTCCATTCCCTTAGTTCCTCCTTTATCTTCCTTTTTGGTCCTTTAAGGACAAGCATGGTTGAGCTTCATTGAGCTAGGATATTGAATTCATGAGATAGGGATTTCCTCCCCGACAATCTTGGAGCTTCCTTGAGCTGAGGGTTTCTTTTCCAAGTGACGTACCCTCAATTCTCAAGGTTTTGCATCGCCTCGGCTTCTTTTGCGAGCTACTTTCCGAGCTTTTTGAGGTGCTTTGCTTCGAAAAATCCGGGTTCTCACAGGTTCGGGCTGGGTTCGGGTTGAAATAAAAAATAAAAAAATTTTGCGGGTTGACCCGAAACCTGACCCACCCGACCTGATTGACACCCCTACCTAGAAAGGTGCTTGAGAGGCTGGTTCAGGGCTGGTTGGGTTGGCTAAGTCCTAGGCGAGTTATAAAGACCCGAAAATTCGTGTTTGAATAAAGTTAAAGGTTCAAAATGGCAGCGGAAGTATTTAATGTTTTTCGAAATAACAATAAACAGTTTTTCCAACGATAATTAAAATGTTTGCGCAATCGCATAATAATAAATGCTGAACTGAGGTCCTCGGGTCCTACTACTGCCGACTCGAGCCTGCTCACTGGTCCCCGCCCTCGGTCCCGACATCATCAGCACCTACAACAATCAAGTCTAGTGAGTCTAAAGACTCAACATGCATATATCGTAAATAACAAGTAAATAAATAGTAAAGTTTCATGCAAGTGAAAATATCATGTCATGAGGCATATCGTAAAAATGTCGTTACATGATTAATTATAATACGTGCATAACTGTACTGAAAATCATAATGAAAATGTTTGCTCCTTGGAGCCATGTACTGAAATAGCCTGTAATAATTTTCTGGTTAGATTATGGTCTACGCATGTGGTCCCTGAACTGAACTAACCGGTAACTGGCGACCGGGCTTGTAACTGGCGACAGGACTTAGTAATGTACGTCTGATCAGACCACTGCCACAGTACTGGGTGAGACAACTAAACTGACCGGTAAGTGGCGACCGGGCCTGTAACTGGCGACATGACTTAGTAATGCTCTCATAACCGGTAACTGACGACCGGACCGGTAACTGGCGACCGGATTTAATCATGATAGTAAAGTGACCACAAGCCATATCGCATAAATCTCAAAATTTGTATTTTTGCACGTAATATAATTAAATAACTGAATTAAATATCCTGTAATCATTTTACTGAGTGGATTGGATCGCTCCCAGGCTCGCTGCGACCTAAATGTGCCATGAAAAGTATGCAATAGATTTATGGGACCAAACTATGCAATAACCTTCAAAAAATGTGACAATTACGCCTACCGACTTTGTATTTAATCATGACTCCGAACCAACCCGAACCAGCACTGAACCATCGAAATATAGGTGAATGGAGGCCAAAATATGAAACGCTCTTTCGAGAGTCAATTTGGCGCATCGCACCGTAAATTCTCGTACGACCTCAAAAATGATCCGAATGACAAACGGTCAAAAACTTGACCTTCCCAAATCAATGAGGCACTGTCCACTCCAAGGCCATAGGCTAAAAGCCAACTGAGAACTCGAACGAGTCACCGAACCGACACATCAAGTTTCTGTCCAAAAATACAGCAACTGTGCTTGGTTTGCTTGTGTCGTTTGCGAGGCTAATGGCCATTGGGGCTTGAACCACCGACCAAAACCTCTTACCAGCATCCCAAGGAATGATTTGAACCATGGCTAAGGGCCCTAGGCCAGCCACAATTCGAACCACACCAGCAAACAACCGTACGTTCCAACCGAGAACAAATTCTGCACGTAGGATGCATTGCCTTTGTTTGGATGTCATGAATCGTTCCAATGGACATTTTATTGACCATGACACGATCAATACATCTAGGGGCATGGTATGAACCGTGGCTACAGGCCATAGGCCAAGCAAGATCCACAACAAACCACCAAAACCGAACCATACATGCTGCACAAAGGAAGAAGCCGAAGGGGGTGCTGGGCTGTTCTGGCGTTTTAATTAAAAACCGATTCACCATGGACCAAGCCACCTGTAGTATCCCGATGCCTAATTTGAGTTAATTATTGGATTAATTGTATTTCGGTGGGATCGGAAGGACCGAACCGGGTTCGGATCGTCCGAAGTTGGTTCGGATCGTCCGAAGTTGGTTCGGATCGTCCGTTCTGTTCGGAGTCAGACGAGTCATGTCATGTCAGAGTTCGGATCGTCCGATCAGGGTTCGGATCGTCCGAAGACAGGTGGCTGGACACGTGGAAGACATGCAATGTTCGGATCGTCCGAAGTGGATCGGATCGTCCGAAGTGTACCGGATCGGAGCGTCCGAAGTGGATCGGATCGTCCGATCGTTGTCTATAAATAGAAGCGCGAGGCTTCACTCTTCACTCGCCAATTCCGAGAGTTTCAGAGCGTTTTAGTCGTTTCTGATGGGTTTCTAGTCTTTTACCGAGGTTCGGGCACTAGCGGGGAGCTACTGGTTTTGTAGCGGAGCTGTGCTCTAGTTGGGGGCTAGCGGCATCAGTGGGCTGACTACGGACGCAGGTATAGTTCTGGGTTCCCTTTGAGATTTGGGAGTATCTATTAGTCTAGTTAAGGCTTTTAGATGTGGTTTAGTGATATGGTATCACTTGGATTGTAGGCTTGATTCTAGGGCTGATTGCTAGGATCTACTGGTTTGAGGTACGAAAGTACTATCCGAGATAGCAGGATTGAGTATGCTTTACTATGTGTTGCATGTTTATATGTTGCATTATTATCTGTCATATGATGCATGGTTTATTATGCGGCATTTGCATAATCATGTTGAGCCTGATTATCTTTGAGATAGCCTGTTGAGAGGGTGCTCAGCCCTCATTTGTTGTGGATGGTTGGACCCCGTTGGCCGACGGTGGTCAGGTCACCGGTATATCCACAGGTTTATTTTGGTATGGGAGCCACCTCCTGGTGCGACGGCGCAGAGTGCTACATACCTTGACGTCATTTGCCTGAGCAGTATTTCGTTATACCCAGATCCTGGTATCCAGTACATTTTGCATACATGCATGTCATAGTCTTGTATACTCATGCTTTCGGTGCTGAGCGTTTTATGCTCACGTCCTCGGTTTATCTCTGTTTTGGACACCCTATTCGATGGGGCAGGTCTCAGGTTGGACGGTCCAGGAGGGAGTGGACAGGGAGCTGGCAGGGGTTGATTCGTAGTTGTTGGTATTTATTCTTGGATTTAGTTCGATCTGGTTGTTTAAGTATTTTTGTACTTACAGTTTCGATTGGGTTGTATTACTTATTCCGCTGTTTACCTGATTCAGTTTTAAATATAAATTTTGCATGCTTTAGTTCTGATTAGTAGGTGATTCTGGAACGGGTCACTACATTTATGGTATCAGAGCATGCATTAAGATTTTGGGTTTTAGAACTGTTCTTTTGGGTTTAATCTCTGGTAACTTTTGTAGCGAGAGATGTCTGGTTATGACGACGATGCTAGTAGTCATGGCAGCGTTGGACGTTGGGGAGACCGCGACGATCGGGAGCGTCGCCGAGAGCATCGAGAACGTCGTCAACACCGTCGTGATGAGCCTCGGAGTTTTAGTATGCATCGGTTCTTGCAGATGGGGCCGAAACCTCTTTCGGGCGGTGAGACTCCGGATGTTGCGGAGAACTGGCTTGAGAGGATGGAGAGCTGCTTCAAGACTTTTCAGTGCTCGGCGGAGCAGCAGATTGATACCCTTGATTTCTTGCTGGAGGGTGGTGCGCGCAAGTGGTGGAGGTCTACCTCTGCACCGATAGTTCAGCGACAGGGTCGAGTTCTTTGGGCCGATTTCCGAGCCGCTTTCATGTTGCTTTACTTTCCGCCAGCTCTTCTGCAGACCAAGGCGATTGAGTTGATCAATCTGAAGCAGGGAAGTTTGTCTGTTGATGAGTATCAGCAGAAGTTCTTTGAGTTGCTTCCATATGTTCCGCATGTCAGTGAAAATGCTATGGCCAAGTATAACCATTTTCTCCAGGGCC
The DNA here is from genome assembly GCF_022965805.1 of Primulina eburnea. Classification (NCBI taxonomy): domain Eukaryota; kingdom Viridiplantae; phylum Streptophyta; class Magnoliopsida; order Lamiales; family Gesneriaceae; genus Primulina; species Primulina eburnea. The sequence goes on along the minus strand of NC_133108.1, from coordinate 22,039,286 downwards.
TCAATCAGGAGATTTATGATCGGGTTGTTGTCTGCGATGATCCGACATCGTATGAGGGCCTTGTGAATCGTTGTCGCCAGGCTGAGGGCAGTTTGCTGAGAGGTCGAGCCATGCAGTCTGCTCGTCCTACTAGTTCTTTGGGTCCCCGCGCCCAAGCATTTAAGAAGGCTAGATCTACTTCTTCTTCCTCTGGATCTGGAGGAGTTCACCATTTTGGGAAGAAGAGGGGCCCGTGTCAGCACTGCTGGAAGGATCACCCGACGGAGCGTTGTCGCAGGGTTGCGGGTGCTTGTTACAAGTGCGGTGAGATGGGCCACATGAAGAGAGATTGTCCACAGACGGGCGGAGGATCAGGATCTGGTTCTCAGGCTTCAGTTCATCAGAGGCCACAGCAGGGACAGTCTACTCAGGGTTCTAACCTCCGACCGCGTACTCAAGGGCAGGTCTTTGCTCTTAACCAGGATCAGGCGGCTGAGGAGAACGAGAGAGTTATCGCAGGTGTGTTTTTATTATGTGGATTACCTGCTTACGTTCTCATTGATACTGGTGCATCGCATTCATTCATATCTGCGAGGTTTGCTAAACGTCATAAGTTACCTTTCACTTCTTTGGACGTTGTGGTATCTGTTTCCACACCGATGGGTCATTCGGTGCTAGCTAAACGTCTAGTTTTGGGTTGTCCTCTAGAGTTTGAGGGTAATGTTTTAACTGCTAATTTGATGATTCCTGCGATGGAGGATTTTGATTGCATTCTGGGAATAGATGTGCTGACTGTGTTTAGAGCTACTGTGGACTGTTATCAGAAGTTTGTGCAGTTTCGTCCAGTTGAGGGCGACAGTTGGTTTTTCTATGGAGAGGGAGCGCGACCCCCGATGCCTGTGGTTTCTGCTCTGAAAGCCTGTCGTGCTTTAGAGTCGGGCGGGGAAGGCTACCTTATCTATGCTATTGATTCGTTCGCAGATAGTGTCGGTATCAGTGACATTCAAGTGGTTTGCGATTTTCCGGATGTTTTTCCCTAGGAGATTCCTGGTTTTCCTCCCGTTCGGGAAGTGGATTTCGGCATTGATTTAGTGCCAGGCACGGCACCAATCTCTAGAGCTCCTTATCGTTTAGCTCCATCGGAGATGCAAGAATTGAAACAGCAGTTGCAGGATCTTCTTAACAAGGGGTATATTCGACCCAGTGTGTCCCCGTGGGGAGCACCAGTTCTTTTTGTCAAAAAGAAGGATGGTTCTATGCGGCTCTGCATAGATTATCGGCAGTTGAATCGTGCTACGATAAAGAATAAGTATCCGTTGCCACGGATTGATGATTTATTTGATCAACTGCAAGGTACCTCTGTGTATTCCAAGATTGATTTAAGGTCTGGTTATCATCAGCTTCGAGTTCATCAGGGAGATATATCGAAGACTGCATTCAGGACCCGGTATGGGCATTATGAGTTTCTGGTTATGCCTTTTGGGGTGACGAATGCACCAGCAGTTTTTATGGATCTGATGAATCGGGTATTTCGGGATTTCTTGGATAAGTTTGTTGTGGTGTTTATAGATGATATCTTAATCTATTCGCATGATCAGCAAGAACACGCACAACACTTGAGGATTATTTTACAGACACTTCGCGAGAATCAGCTTTATGCGAAGTTGAGTAAATGTGAGTTTTGGATTGACAGGGTTGTATTCCTTGGTCATGTCATTTCTAGCGAGGGAGTTTCAGTTGACCCGAGCAAGGTGGAAGCGGTATTGAACTGGTCGCGTCCGACGACAGTAGCCGAGATCCGTAGTTTTCTGGGATTGGCTGGGTATTATCGCCGTTTCATTGTCAACTTCTCTCAGATTGCTAAGCCACTCACTCAGCTCACTCGGAAAGATGTTTCATTTGAGTGGACATCAGAGTGCGAAGAGAGTTTCTGGGAACTTCGCAGACGTTTGACATCTGCGCCTGTTTTGGCTTTACCGTCTGGATCTGGTGGTTTCAGTGTCTACACCGATGCTTCTTTGCAGGGACTAGGGTGTGTTCTGATGCAGAATGAGCATGTGATTGCTTATGCGTCGAGGCAGTTGAAGCCTCATGAGGAAAACTATCCTGTTCATGATCTGGAATTAGCAGCGATCGTTTTTGCTTTGAAAATCTGGCGCCATTATCTGTATGGTGAGCGATTTGAGATTTTCACTGATCATAAGAGTTTGAAGTATCTGTTCACTCAGGCTGAGTTGAACATGCGTCAGCGTCGTTGGATGGATCTACTCAAGGATTATGACTGCGAGATCAAGTATCATCCAGGCTCTGCGAATCTCACGGCCGATGCTCTTAGTCGCAAGGTGAGATTGTCTGCTCTTCAGACTTGTGCTGTATCTGGGATTATTCAGGATTTCTGTTCGATGGGATTCAATTGTAAGCATCGGAAGGGAACCGACGGTATCCGTGTAGCTACTATTTTGTCTGAGCCAGTTCTGTATTCTCGGATTAGAGATGCTCAGATGTCTGATTCTAAGGTTCAGAAATTAGCTCGGTTGGCTGATGGAGATAATACTTCTGGATTCCACTATCAGTCCGAGGGTCTTTTGTGTTTATCTGGTCGTGTTGTTGTACCGGAAGATGACACTTTGAGGGAGGAGATTTTATCCCAGGCTCATCGTAGCAAGTTGAGTGTTCATCCGGGGAGCAACAAGATGTATAAGGATTTGAAGACTCGATTTTGGTGGAAAGGTATGAAACGTAATGTTTATCAGTATGTCTCCAAGTGCCTAGTCTGTCAGCAGGTGAAGGCTGAGTATCGACGACATGGAGGGTTATTGCAGAATCTTCCTATTCCGGAGTGGAAGTGGGAGCATATCACGATGGACTTCGTGACTCACTTGCCTATGTCTGTGGGGAATAGAGATGCTATCTGGGTGGTAGTGGATCGGCTTACTAAGTCTGCCCATTTTCTTCCGTATAACAGAGATTTCACTTTCGATCGGATGGCACGGTTGTACATTCAGGAGATTGTACGGTTTCACGGTGTGCCCGTGAGTATCGTTAGTGACAGAGATCCTCGATTTACATCTAGATTTTGGGGCAGCTTTCAGCAAGCTTTGGGCACTACCTTGAGTTTGAGTACTGCGTATCACCCAGAGACTGACGGTCAGTCAGAGAGGACTATTCGTACTCTTGAAGATATGTTGAGATCTTGTGTGATGGATTTCGGGCCAGCTTGGCAGGATCATCTGCCACTGATAGAGTTTGCATACAACAACAGTTTTCATAGGAGTATTGGTATGTCTCCGTTTGAAGCATTGTATGGTCGACGTTGTCGTACTCCTCTATTCTGGGAGGAAGTCGGAGAACGACAGATTGAGGGTCCAGAATTGATTCAGCAGGCCATGGACAAAGTTCTTGTGATCAAACAGCGGATTAAGACTGCTCAGGATCGACAAGCGAGTTATGCGAACACCAAGCGCAGACCTCTTCATTTTGATGCAGGCGAGAAAGTGTTTCTCAAGGTATCACCTTTTCGGAGGATTCTGAGGTTTGGACTCAAGGGTAAGCTATCTCCGAGATTCATTGGCCCTTTTGAGATCTTAGAATGCGTGGGAGATTTGGCCTACAGATTAGCTTTGCCACCGTATCTGTCTAGTGTTCACAATGTGTTTCATGTGTCCTTGTTAAGACGATACGTAGCGGATGAGTCTCATGTTTTGCATCCGACAGAAGTTCAGCTGAATCCGGATTTGTCTTTTGTGGAAAGACCGGTTTTGATCTTAGACCGGAAGGATAAAGTACTGCGGAATAAGACTATTCCTCTTGTCTTAGTGCAGTGGCAGCGACGAGGTACTGAAGAAGCTACCTGGGAACTAGAGAGTCGCATGCGGTCAGAGCATCCAGAGCTGTTCTAGTAGTAGTATTTTCAGTTATGATTGTAATTCCAGTTGTACTTTCAGTTGTAATTCATTCTTAAGTTGAATGTATTGTTGTTCAGAATTGTCATTCTTCAGTTGCGATTTCGAGGACGAAATCCTTTTTAGAGGGGGAGAATGTAGTATCCCGATGCCTAATTTGAGTTAATTATTGGATTAATTGTATTTCGGTGGGATCGGAAGGACCGAACCGGGTTCGGATCGTCCGAAGTTGGTTCGGATCGTCCGAAGTTGGTTCGGATCGTCCGTTCTGTTCGGAGTTAGACGGGTCATGTCATGTCAGAGTTCGGATCGTCCGATCAGGGTTCGGATCGTCCGAAGACAGGTGGCTGGACACGTGGAAGACATGCAATGTTCGTATCGTCCGAAGTGGATCGGATCGTCCGAAGTGTACCGGATCGGAGCGTCCGAAGTGGATCGGATCGTCCGATCGTTGTCTATAAATAGAAGCGCGAGGCTTCACTCTTCACTCGCCAATTCCGAGAGTTTCAGAGCGTTTTAGTCGTTTCTGATGGGTTTCTAGTCTTTTACCGAGGTTCGGGCACTAGCGGAGAGCTACTGGTTTTGTAGCGGAGCTGTGCTCTAGTTGGGGGCTAGCGGCATCAGTGGGCTGACTACGGACGCAGGTATAGTTCTGGGTTCCCTTTGAGATTTGGGAGTATCTATTAGTCTAGTTAAGGCTTTTAGATGTGGTTTAGTGATATGGTATCACTTGGATTGTAGGCTTGATTCTAGGGCTGATTGCTAGGATCTACTGGTTTGAGGTACGAAAGTACTATCCGAGATAGCAGGATTGAGTATGCTTTACTATGTGTTGCATGTTTATATGTTGCATTATTATCTGTCATATGATGCATGGTTTATTATGCGGCATTTGCATAATCATGTTGAGCCTGATTATCTTTGAGATAGCCTGTTGAGAGGGTGCTCAGCCCTCATTTGTTGTGGATGGTTGGACCCCGTTGGCCGACGGTGGTCAGGTCACCGGTATATCCACAGGTTTATTTTGGTATGGGAGCCACCTCCTGGTGCGACGGCGCAGAGTGCTACATACCTTGACGTCATTTGCCTGAGCAGTATTTCGTTATACCCAGATCCTGGTATCCAGTACATTTTGCATACATGCATGTCATAGTCTTGTATACTCATGCTTTCGGTGCTGAGCGTTTTATGCTCACGTCCTCGGTTTATCTCTGTTTTGGACACCCTATTCGATGGGGCAGGTCTCAGGTTGGACGGTCCAGGAGGGAGTGGACAGGGAGCTGGCAGGGGTTGATTCGTAGTTGTTGGTATTTATTCTTGGATTTAGTTCGATCTGGTTGTTTAAGTATTTTTGTACTTACAGTTTCGATTGGGTTGTATTACTTATTCCGCTGTTTACCTGATTCAGTTTTAAATATAAATTTTGCATGCTTTAGTTCTGATTAGTAGGTGATTCTGGAACGGGTCACTACACCACCAAAAGGGCGACTTAGTCACGTCTTAGATATGCTAGGGAAGTGATCTAACCATGGCTATATGCCATTAGGGCAGCCAAGATCAGATCCTTTCCCTTTGACAGCAAAAACCGAATTTTTGAAGCACAAAATGGCACCGATGGAAAGCTGCTGTTATTTCCGGATTTCATCATGCATGGGGTTTGTTTGAATGGACCAACGTGGTCCTAATGCCTCCTAATACAGGCCTAGATGTCGCCTTGGGATCCTGGAGTCGAGCCAACCACCTGAATATACAAAAACAAGCAAAACCGTGAAGGCACAAGAGGGACCGAAAATCTGCATGTTTAATTTTCTGAAAATTGTTGGTATATTTCGGTTTTAGCATGAAAGTGATGATCATGAAATGTAAAAATAATGATAATAGGACTTGATTGAAGAGTCAAGGAAGAATATATGCATGCCTGGTTTCGTTTTGAAAGGAAAAGAAAGAACGAGACGATCCGGCGCGGAGGAGGTGAAGCGCTTTCTATTCTACCTTGCTTCTTGCTCGATTTTATCCTATCTTCCTAGCTATGGAACCCACGGTTTTTCTTCTCAATTTCACTCTGAATTTCGAGATTAGGGAGAGGAGAATGATGGTTGGAAAGGTGAGGGGGAAGATCCACTAATAAATGGATTTAAAATGCAAGACCAAGTCTACCTCTCATTCAAATTTTAAATTTGTTTGAACAAGTCTTCTTGGAGTTGCATGGCCGATTGTCCATGAATATTTAGACTAGGATATTGCTTACTAATAATTTAATTAAGGTTGATTAATTATTAAAAAGATTATCATAAAAAATGACAATGAATGGGTCCAAGATGATGAGTTGGCAAGGCAATACACCATCCACTAGGGGGGCGAAATTCTCACAAATAAATGGAGGGGAATTCTTTTCTAACTAGTAAATTTATAACCCTTAAAAGCCTCACTAATCCTTTAATTAATTTAGTGAATTAATCCTTTAATTATTGGAACTTAAGTGAACTTATTTCCTACTCACCTCAAGTAAATAAATTAAATCCTCAAATCTCATTTTTAACTTAAATGAACTTACTTGCTAGCTAAAATAAATTCCGGAACTGATTTCTGAATCTTAAATTCTATCTCAAAACTCCAACTCCAGTCCGGCCTCACTGAAAATAACTGAAATGATAAAAATTAAACCACTGCATAAAATAATTAAATTTAAATACTCATGCAATAAAATCATTTTAATTTAAAATACTAGAAATTATGCATGGCTTATACGTAGTCCAATTTACGGGTTCTACAATCCTTCCCCCCTTAAAAGAAATTTCGTCCTCAAAATTCGCTTATCCTTGATAAACAAAAAGTTAAACTCTTAATTCTAGAATCCTAATAATCCACGCTTCCGATGCGCTACTCTGATAAAATAAATATTAAGCTGTCCTTACGTCTCCTCAATCCTTAATAAATTTGTCTACCAAAATCATCGCTTGTGAATCGCAAATTAAAACAACTTATGGTGACTTAGTTCTATTCAACTATAGCCCCAAATTTTGACTTATCCCGCAGTTTCTCATACTAGAGATGGATGTCTAAACTTATCGCACCTTACTTTTCTTATACTATACTCGTAATATTCATCGACTTATTATATTAGCATTTATGCAGTTCGACTTAAGAAACCTTTGTACCAAAATTTACTGATCGACTACTATTCTCAGTAGAACGCTTAAAGGTTACACCTTATTTCAACCTCATAGTAGTATTAGCCTAAAATCCTTGAATCGAATCTTTATCTAAACTTACGTAACTTATTATTTACAAATGCATCCCGGGTGTGAAATCGTTGTAAATCTTAAATTTTCGAGTAGTGATAATTCATAAAACCCATTTATACAATATCAAACTTCTACCTATATTTGAAAGCCCTTCAGGTCTCAATTACATGCTTAAATCATTTTCTTCCCAATTACAATATAGTTGAGGCTTAAGGCCCTTGGACTTTCCTCATTGAAACGAATGTCGCATCTTACGTATCCTCAATGCTTAATACCTGCTGGCGTATAAAACTTATTAAGTCGTCCCATGGTAGCCTTAGAATAATTTTAATAAATCAATTTCACTTATAACCCGTAGAGTTCTAGAATCCCCATATCAAGGTTTTTAGATTCCTTACTCGATAAAAAAATCTTAATAATCATCAATTGATAACTTATATTGAACACAACTAATTCTCTTTTGTTTTTATTTCACTCAAAATTTCCGTATAAACAAATATCCCATAAATTTGAAATTCAAACTTACCTAATCCAAATAGCTTTGAATAAAATAATTTCAATACGCATATCCGTTTAGTCCCAAGTTTGTTAATGACTTCCAAAATTTCTCAAGACAAGGTGTCCACCTCACCTCTTACGTGCGTCTACCAATTAAACTAACCATCATCGTACCCAACTTTCCTAAAAATTTTAAATTCTCACAAGGTATAATCTTAACTATCAAGATCATGACTAAAACTTGTGACACATCAAACTTATGTTCCCAAAAATTTACTAACTTCATGTTTATCCTTATAACTTAACTAGCCAATCAAATTTACCTTAAATCGTCATCACTTTAAATCCTTAATTTGCCACAACATTATTTCACTAACGCTTAAATTTTCACGCCTAAGATTGATTCATCCTACAATATCTTGGGTTACCATTCATTATAACATTATAACCCAAATATCTAAATATTCTATATTTCATTCGAGCCAAAATAACCGAAAATTCCTACCATTTAAATCGTTCAATTCTCACTTACTACTAAATAAGTTCTCAAATTTCTTAAAATTGTAAAATTAATTCTTACTTTCCTCGAATATCATCCAATTTTTCCCTAATCTCGAAAATTCCACAATTACCCATTAGTCCTCAGTATTCCCAATTTCATTTTATAGATTTCCCGCATCATAAGATTCAATAGCCTTAAGTTTATTAAACCGAAAATTAATTCCCATAACACGTCTTACATTTCTATAAATACTTAAAATCTCAAGTGTTCCTCAAAAGTTCGCATTTAATCCTTAAAATTTTGAAAATTGTAATCTGACCCTTACAGTTCTCTAAATTTACATTTTGGCCCCACAACTCTTCGAAATTTGCATCATTGTCCCCATAAAATTTTCCATCTTTACCTCATTAAACTTTTAGATTCTCGAACTCGAAATTTAATCCCAAAATTTGGTAAATTCGAAAATAGTCCCTTAGAATTTTTATTTTTTGAACCTAGGTCCTCAAATCATTGGTTATTACAATTAGGTCCTTAAAATTCTCAATTCCTGCAATTCAATCCTTAAATCCAACTATGTAGAGCATGCATCCTAAGTAAATTCTCGTAATTAATCTTACATTTCCATAGATACTTAAAATCCTCAAATTGTACATTTATAATCCTAAAGATTGTCGTAGTCTTCGAATCGCTATTGCTTATATGAAATCCTCAAAAATTTACTCGACTAACAACCAAGAACCATTAATAATTTCTTAGAAATTATACAAGTCTCAAAAGAATTCATAATTTTCAAGATTAATTTGTAACCCATAAGGAGGACATCGACACTACTGACCTAAAAATTAATATAGTCAAATCATTTTCAACCTCTCCTAAAGCTCAATATTCGAATTCTTAGACATGTCCAATTCCAAACGTACCAAACATGCATAATTCCATAATTTATTTTTAAATTTAAATAAACACTGAACAATAAAAATCTGAACGTAAAACATTTCATGGAAACATGTTGTTTAAAATAATTCAAGCTTTAAATAAAATGCGCAAATGTAAAACTTACGGACCGAAGACGTGACTTCATGAGCTTCTCGTGGTCAGTAGTAGTGCAACCCTTTACAGAATCATTGCTCTGATACCAGCTATAAAGGCCCGAAAATTCGTGTTTGAAAATTTGCGGAAAAATTTGAAAATTTTCTCTTTAAATAAATAAAAGGCCTCATTCATAATTAAATTGATAAATATAGTTAAAGGTTCAAAATGGCAGCGGAAGTATTTAATGTTTTTCGAAATAACAATAAAAAGTTTTTCCAATGATAATTAAAATGTTTGCGCAATCGCATAATAATAAATGCTGAACTGAGGTCCTCAGGTCCTACTACTGCCGACTCGAGCCTGCTCACTGGTCCCCGCCCTCGGTCCTGACATCATCAGCACCTACAACAATCAAGTCTAATGAGTCTAAACACTCAACATGCATATATCGTAAATAAGAAGTAAATAAATAGTAAAGTTTCATGCAAGTGAAAATATCATGTCATGAGGCATATCGTAAAAATGTCGTGGCATGATTAATTATAATACGTGCATAACTGTACTGAAAATCATAATGAAAATGTTTGCTCCTTGGAGCCCTGTACTGAAATAGCCTGTAATATTTTTCTGGTGAGATTATGGTCTACGCATGTGTTCCCTGAACTGAACTGACCGGTAACTGGCGACCGGGTCTGTAACTGGCGACAGGACTTAGTAATGTACGTCTGATCAGACCACTGCCACAGTACTGGGTGAAACAACTGAACTGACCGGTAATTGGCGACCGGGCCTGTAACTGGCGACATGACTTAGTAATGCTCTCATAACCGGTAACTGACGACCGGATCGGTAACTGGCGACCGGATTTAATCATGATAGTAAAGTGACGACAAGCCATATCGCATAAATCTCAAAATTTGTATTTTTGCACGTAATATAATTAAATAAATGAATTAAATATCCTGTAATCATTTTACTGAGTGGATTGGATCACTCCCAGGCTCGCTGCAACCTAAATCTGCCATGAAAAATATGCAATAGATTTATGGGACCAAACTATGCAATAACCTTCAAAAAATGTGACAATTACGCCTACCGACTTCGTATTTAATCATGACTCCGAACCAACACGAACCTACACTGAACCATCATGTATTCATGATTAAAATACACCTAAAATGATAAAATAATGCTCCTAAAATGGTGAGGGCCGAAATCTAGGTGAATGGAGGCCAAAACATGAAACGCTCTTTCGAGAGTCAATTTGGCGCATCGCACCGTAAATTCCCGTACGACCTCAAAAATGATCCGAATTACAAACGGTAAAAAACATGACCTTCTTAACTCAATGAGGCACTATCCAGACCAAGGCCATAGGCTAAAAGCCAACCGAGAACTCGAACGAGCCACCGAACCGACACAACAAGCTGCTGTCCAAAAATACAGCAACTGTGCTTGGTTTGCTTGCGTCGTTTGCGAGGCTAATGGCCATTGGGGCTTGAACCACCGACCAAAACCTCTTACCAACATCCCAAGGAATGATTTGAACCATGGCTAGGGGCCCTAGGCCAGACACAATTCGAACCACACCAGCAAACAACCGAACGTTCCAACCGAGAACAAATTCTGCACGTAGGATGCATTGCTTTTGTTTGGATGTCACGAATCGTTCCAATGGCCATTTGATTGACCATGACACGATCTAGACATCTAGGGGCATGGTATGAACCGTGGCTACAGGCCATAGGCCAAGCAAGATCCACACCAAACCACCAAAACCGAACCACACATGCTGCACAAAGGAAGAAGCCGAAGGGGGTGCTGGGTTGTTCTAGTGTTTTAATTAAAAACCGATTCACCATGGACCAAGCCACCAAAAGGGCGACTTAGTCACGTCTTAGACATGCTAGGGAAGTGATATAACCATGGCTATAGGACCTTAGGGCAGCCAAGATCATATCCTTTCCCCTTGACAGCAAAAACCGAATTTTTGAAGCACAAAATGGCACCGATGGAAAGCTGCTGTCATTTCCGGATTTCATCATGCTTGGGGTTAGTTTGAATGGACCAACGTGGTCCTAATGCCTCCTAATACATGTCTAGATGTCGCCTTGGGAGCCTGGAGTCGAGCCAACCACCTGAATATACAAAAACAAGCAAAACCGTGAAGGCACAAGAGGGACCGAAAATCTGCATGTTTAATTTTCTGAAAATTGTTGGTATATTTCGGTTTTAGCATGAAAGTGATGATCATGAAATGTAAAAATAATGATAATATGACTTGATTGAAGAGTCAAGGAAGAATATATGCATGTCTGGTTTCGTTTTGAAAGAAAACGAAAGAACGAGACGATCCGGCTCGGAGGAGGTGGAGCGCTTTCTATTCTACCTTGCTTCTTACTCGATTTTCTCCTATCTTCCTAGCTATGGAACCCACGGTTTTTCTTCTCAATTTCACTCTGAATTTCGAGATTAGGGAGAGGAGAATGATGGTTGGAAAGGTGAGGGGGAAGATCCACTAATAAAGGGATTTAAAATGCAAGACCAAGTCTACCTCTCATTCAAATTTTAAATTTGTTTAAACAAGTCTTCTTGGAGTTGCATGGACGATTGTCCATGAATATTTATACTAGGATATTGCTTACTAATAATTTAATTAAGGTTGATTAATTATTAAAAAGATTATCATAAAAAATGACAATGAATGGGTCCAAGATGATGAGTTGGCAAGGCAATACACCATCCACTAGGGGGCCGAAATTCTCACAAATAAATGGAGGGGAATTCTTTTCTAACTAGTAAATTTATAACCCTTAAAAGCCTCACTAATCCTTTAATTAATTTAGTGAATTAATCCTTTAATTATTGGAACTTAAGTGAACTTATTTCCTACTCACCTCAAGTAAATAAATTAATTCCTCAAACCTCCTTTTTAACTTAAATGAACTTACTTGCTAGCTAAAATAAATTCCGGAACTGATTTCTGAATCTTAAATTCTATCTCAAAACTCCAACTCCAGTCCGGCCTCACTGAAAATAACTGAAATGATAAAAATTAAACCACTGCATAAAATAATTAAATTTAAATACTCATGCAATAAAATCATTTTAATTTAAAATACTAGAAATTATGCATGGCTTATACGCAGTCCAATTTACGGGTTCTACACGAGTAAACAAGAGTCCTTGCCAAAACGGAGTCTCGACCATGCAAGAGCTAGAGTTGGGTCTTTGGTTTTTGTGGCTAGGGTCGATTCCATGGGTTCCAAGGGTCCAGGAGGGTGGCCAGAGGGGTTGTTCAGGGTTTAGTCCAGCATGGTTCGAGGGTGGCTCGAGGAAATCGGGACATGGCTCGGGGTTGAAACTTATGGGTCAAGTTAGGGTTTTTCCTTGTTAAATAAATCGAAACACGGCTCACGAGGGTCGAGTCATTGTTCACGAGGGCTAAAATAATATAAAAAAGTCTAAGTTTTGAATGTAGGAATTTCATATTAAGGTTTGAAACTTTTCAGGATTAAAACACATTAAAAACGATTAATTAAAAAATCTAGTATTTAAGCTAAATAAAATTATGAGAATTTTAATTTTGGCTTCAATAATTAATTGGGACATGTTAGAGACAAAAAAATTAAGAAAAAGGCAAATTCGAGGAATTCTAAGTCCATGGGTAAAACGGTAATTTTACACCTAAAAATCAGTAAACGTCATGGCAGTATCCTAAGTGCTGTTTATATGCTAATATGATTATTTTAAATGTATATGAATTTTTATATGTTAAATTATGATTTTTAAATGTTTATGGATTTTTATGGTTTAAATATGGACATTTAAAAGATATGTTGCATGCTTGGTTTAAAAGAAAAACGATATTATTATGCATGTTTTATAAAGTGATGAAAATACAAAATGTTGAAGGATGTGAAGGGATTGTGACTAATAAGATGATATGTTGGAGATATCGTAAGGGTTAAGGTCCTAGTGAGAGCCCGACGATAGTATTTCCTTGGATACGAATACGAATACGATGATAAGATAATACGTAAGGCCAAGGCCAAGTTTACATGTGAGAGTGTCGTTGGTGTCCCCGCCGCCCAGTAGTGTGGTTACATGTAGATTGATCCATCGCCCAACACGTAGACGAACACGAAAGTCACTATTAACGATCTGAACTCCACAAAACACGAATATGAATATGTATATGTTGATGATGATATGGATATGTTATGGTAATATGAAAATGTTTATGATTTTACATGTTTATGAAAATGTTATTTCAAGTACAAGTATTTTCACTTTTGCATGTGATCTGTATTACGTTTTATTTGTTATCAAGAATATGATGTATTGTGTCTTTAGACTCAATAGGTGTGATTTATGCAGGTGAGTATGATAATAATGTTGAGGGAGCCTTGGATGCCTAATCTGACTGAACTGGAGGTGGAGCACATAACCCAAGGACCGGTGCTTATATTTTTCCGCACTTATGATTTACGTTAAAGATTTTTAAGACTGTATGTTTATGTTTTTGAGTGGTTTGAGAGGATGATATTTTTCAAGTTTATTGCTTTTTAGGTTTGGTAACACGTTTGACGATTTCATGTTTTGACCATTTCCTTTGATTTTCAAATATTAGTTGGTTTTTATATTTTCGAAATGGTGTCAAAATATTTTTATGTATAATTGTATGAATAGGCGAGAGGTAGGAAATTATTTTTTTTATACTTTTAAACAAAACGATTAGCAGACGTTCCATTTGGTATCAGAGCAATGGTTCTGCAAAGGGTTGTGCCACCATCAACGCCAAGAAGATCAGTCGTCAAGCTTCAATTTGTAAGTTTTACATGCTTTATATGATTTAATATGATTTTACCTACACGATTACATGAATAATATATTTACGTTACATGTTTACTAGATTTTTGAGTATATATTCTTTGCATGCTTAAATTGATAAATGAATTAGGATATGTCACATTATTAGAAAACTTAGATTTAAATGCACGTTGGTTACGTTAGAATTTGGAAAACGTTCAGATAAAATGCCTCCTAGATGTGTGCCTGTTATTGAGAATAAAGCTAAGAACAGTGTGAACCGACAAGAGAATGCACCCCCACCTCCTAGTTGGGATGCTGCTACTCGTGCATTGTAGGGGATGGCTCGTTTCTTCGAGCAGCAGTTACAGCAACAACAGTTACAGCAAGAACCTGGGCCTCAACATGACGTGTATGATGAGTTCCGGAGGCTTGGGCCGAAGGAATTTTCTGGCACCACCAATCCCTTTGCTGCTGAGGCTTGGATTCGTGCACTTGAGGTACACTTCCGTTATCTGAATATGAGGGATGCCGACCGTTGTGAGGTGTGCCATTTAATTGTTTAGGGATGATGCTTCTTTATGGTGGGAAGGAACCGAGCATGGTGTTAATCTTGCTAAACTTACTTGGGATCGATTCAAGGAGATATTCTACGAGAAATGTTTGACTGCTGATGTTAGAGGGTGATTGAAGAGGGAATATATGACTCCACGTCATGGATACACTTTTGTTGCTGAATTTGTGAAGAAATTTGATAAGGGTTGTCACTTTGTACCCCTTATTGCGAGGGATGCTGCGGAGAAGCTTAGACACTTCATGGATGGTCTACGACCCACTATACAAAATAATGTTATGATGATGCATCTTTTGGATTATGCTTGTAGTAGCCCGAATTCCAAATTGGGTAATTAACGGATTAATGGTGATTAAGAAGGTTTAATGTGTAATTTTGACCGAGTCATGATCGGACGGACCGAAGATGGTTCGGAAGCACCGAAGAGTTCGTAAGGTCCGAAGTGGGTTCGGTGGATCCGATCATTAGGTGTCAAGAGTTGATCGACACGTGGGAGTTCGGAAGGTCCGAAGTGGGTTCGGTGGATCCGATCATTAGGTGTCAAGAGCAGCTGGACACGTGCATGTTCGGACGGTCCGAAGTGTATGATCGGAGGATCCGATCATGAGCTGTCAAGAGCCAATGGACACGTAGCGTTCGGACGTTCCGAAGTGGTGTTCGGAGGATCCGAACATGGCCTATAAATAGTGGTCGGATTTCCTCATTTTGACTCGCCAATTCAGAGAGTTCCATAGCATTTCAGTCGTTTCTGACAGGTTCTAGTCGTGTTCCGAGATTTGGGCACTAGCGGGGAGCTGCTGGTCTTGTAGCAGAGCTGTGCTCTAGTTGGGAGCTAGCGGCATCAGCGGGCTAGCGACGGACGAAGGTAAACCCTAAACCTTTGGTAGTACTAGGGAGTACTGGTTTTGCTAGTCGAGCATGGTAGTATTGATTGAGTATGCTTTTGATGCGTAGGCTTGTGCTAGACCTGATTAGCGGTGTTGCGTAAGGCTAGGCTTGCTGTGATAGAGGTACGAAAGTACTATCCGAGATATCCTGGTTGAGTATACATTCATATATGTGTTGCATGAGTATGTGGTGCATTGTTATATGTCATATGATGCATGCTATTATGTCACGGTTATTACTGCACGTTGCATTTCATGTTGAGCCGTACCTTCTTCGAGATAGCCTTTACTGTTGAGCTGTATCTCCTTCGAGATAAGCTATATCTTGGGGCCGCTCAGCCCTGTCTTGTGGACGCATGGACACCGAGAGTACACAGTGGCCGACGGGTCAGGAGGGCTTCGGTGGTCCGGGACATTTTAGGTCCACGTCTGTCTTGTAGTGGATGCAGTGACCCAGAGGTTGGACCGCGCGGCACTATCCACTTGGCGCCTCTAGACTGAGCATTGTTGAGATCCTTTTGTGATTCCTATTCCTTGACTATCCCGGTATCATGATCATAGCATGTGCATTTCATATAGGTTTGTATACTCATACTTTTGTACTGGGCGTTCTTATCGCTCACGTCCTCGGTTTTGTTTATTCTTGGACACCCCATTCCCTCGGGGCAGGCCTCAGGTTGGACAGCTCAGGAGGAGCAGGAGGAGGACGTGAGTATCTGGTTGGTTTAGTTTATCGGTATTGTTTTGATTTCGATTTGGTTGTATTGGATATTTTATTTTGAGTTATTCTAGACTTCGATTGGGTTGTATAATTATAGTTGTCGACTTTTTCCGCTGTTATCTCTGATTATTGTTAATTAGGTTAATTGCATGCTTAGTTTTTGATTAGTAGGTGATTCTGGAACGGGTCACTACATTTATGGTATCAGAGCATGCGTACGATTTTGGGATATAGATTTCTGTTTTGGGATTTCCGTTTACTAGTTTCCCTATTCTATTGTTGTAGCAATGGCTGACCACTTTGGTGATGAGAGTAGTCAGGGAAGTGTAGGTCGTTGGGGTGACCAGGACGATTTGTTAAGCGTCATAAGTTACCGCATGTTTCTCTAGACGTCATTCTTTCTGTTTCTACTCCGATGGGTCATTCGGGGTTAGCTAAGCGTCTAGTGATGGGTTGTTCCTTAGATTTGGAGGGTAATGATGTTGTTATTTCGTTTTGTTCATTCTCTTGCCTAGATTTCGAGGACGAAATCGTTTTAAGGGGGGGAGAATGTAGTAGCCCGAATTCCAAATTGGGTAATTAACGGATTAATGGTGATTAAGAAGGTTTAATGTGTAATTTTGACCGAGTCATGATCGGACGGACCGAAGATGGTTCGGAAGCACCGAAGAGTTCGTAAGGTCCGAAGTGGGTTCGGTGGATCCGATCATTAGGTGTCAAGAGTTGATCGACACGTGGGAGTTCGGAAGGTCCGAAGTGGGTTCGGTGGATCCGATCATTAGGTGTCAAGAGCAGCTGGACACGTGCATGTTCGGACGGTCCGAAGTGTATGATCGGAGGATCCGATCATGAGCTGTCAAGAGCCAATGGACACGTAGCGTTCGGACGTTCCGAAGTGGTGTTCGGAGGATCCGAACATGGCCTATAAATAGTGGTCGGATTTCCTCATTTTGACTCGCCAATTCAGAGAGTTCCATAGCATTTCAGTCGTTTCTGACAGGTTCTAGTCGTGTTCCGAGATTTGGGCACTAGCGGGGAGCTGCTGGTCTTGTAGCAGAGCTGTGCTCTAGTTGGGAGCTAGCGGCATCAGCGGGCTAGCGACGGACGAAGGTAAACCCTAAACCTTTGGTAGTACTAGGGAGTACTGGTTTTGCTAGTCGAGCATGGTAGTATTGATTGAGTATGCTTTTGATGCGTAGGCTTGTGCTAGACCTGATTAGCGGTGTTGCGTAAGGCTAGGCTTGCTGTGATAGAGGTACGAAAGTACTATCCGAGATATCCTGGTTGAGTATACATTCATATATGTGTTGCATGAGTATGTGGTGCATTGTTATATGTCATATGATGCATGCTATTATGTCACGGTTATTACTGCACGTTGCATTTCATGTTGAGCCGTACCTTCTTCGAGATAGCCTTTACTGTTGAGCTGTATCTCCTTCGAGATAAGCTATATCTTGGGGCCGCTCAGCCCTGTCTTGTGGACGCATGGACACCGAGAGTACACAGTGGCCGACGGGTCGGGAGGGCTTCGGTGGTCCGGGACATTTTAGGTCCACGTCTGTCTTGTAGTGGATGCAGTGACCCAGAGGTTGGACCGCGCGGCACTATCCACTTGGCGCCTCTAGACTGAGCATTGTTGAGATCCTTTTGTGATTCCTATTCCTTGACTATCCCGGTATCATGATCATAGCATGTGCATTTCATATAGGTTTGTATACTCATACTTTTGTACTGGGCGTTCTTATCGCTCACGTCCTCGGTTTTGTTTATTCTTGGACACCCCATTCCCTCGGGGCAGGCCTCAGGTTGGACAGCTCAGGAGGAGCAGGAGGAGGACGTGAGTATCTGGTTGGTTTAGTTTATCGGTATTGTTTTGATTTCGATTTGGTTGTATTGGATATTTTATTTTGAGTTATTCTAGACTTCGATTGGGTTGTATAATTATAGTTGTCGACTTTTTCCGCTGTTATCTCTGATTATTGTTAATTAGGTTAATTGCATGCTTAGTTTTTGATTAGTAGGTGATTCTGGAACGGGTCACTACAATGCTACTGCTACTACTTATGTATTTCAATCTGAGCAATCTTTGAAAGTGTAATAGCCTAGCCCGGTGTACGGTACGGTTTAAGTTTCGTATGTTTATTGGGTTATTTGATTTAGATGATTAAGAGTTGTGATTATGGGTTATAGTATGATTGGTTATCATTTTTTTGTGGCTTTGTTGACGTTCATTGATGGTGGTTGTTTTGTATCAGCGTTTCGGTTCGATTTTAGTTGCATAAGAATTTGTCTTGGCCGTGACCAGACCGCACCCGCGCTCAATGTAAGGACCGCACCCGCGGTCTTGTGCTTCAGAATATGATGGTTTTTCCCGTAGCTTCACCGCACCCGCGGTGTTTATGGAACCGCACCCGCGGTGTAAGCAGCGCACCCGCGGTAATGTTAGGACCGCACCCGCGGTCGTCAATTCCAGATTTTTGGTTGGGAGGTCGTGAGCTTAGCGCACCCGCGGTGCAAGGGTTACCGCACCCGCGGTGATGAACAGTGAAGTCGTGTTTCGGATTTTAAGTGATTTAATTGGATGATTGGTTCACTTTTTTCTCATTCTTTCCTCCTCTTTCTCTATTTATGCTCTCAAGGGAAGCTAGGGTTTCCATTTTCTTTCTTTTCTTTCTTTGATTCAAGCTCTTAGTTGGTTTATTGTTGAGAGATCGAAGTTCTTCTTGATTCTAGGAAGCTAAGGTAAGCTTTTGGTATGATTATTTCTTGGTTTTGTGGTGAGAGATGATATGGGTTTGTTGATTTTGTTGGTTTTATGGATTAATTGACATGGGTTTTTGATTATTGGGTTATTGATGGTGTTATTCATGGTTTATTGTTGTAGGATTTGTTCCAAGAGTATAGAATCAAGAGATTTCAAGTGTAGTAAGTGGAATTTCATTCTTGTGCTCACATGATACTATATGTATTGTTTTTCAATGGTTTTAATGTTCCCTTCATTTGATTCATGTTTATGTATTGATGCACTTGTTATGTATATTGGAGGCATTTTTATGTCTCAATTATTGAAAGGGAATACAAGAGAAAAGAGTTTGCAAAGTGTTTGTTGAAATGCCAAAGAGAGAATTCAAATTGATTTATTGGATTGATAGATACATAGTCAGATATTGCATGCAATTAGTTGATCAACGACCATAGGCTTATATCCCTCAGAGTTGTTGATTTATATCGATGGGATATAGGTACAGAGACAGAGATACTGTATAGATATCAATCCAATACAGAGAAAAGAGAAATACCATCTTATTGTTATGTTATTGCTATATTATTCATGTTACAAGAGTTGATGGTATTTATTGATTTCAAAGCCATGTTTTCAGAGTATGTTATGTACATTGCTATATAAGGGTTCCACTTGCTGAGTTTTATACTCATTTCAGTTATTTCATGTGATGCAGATAAGAGCGACGGACCAGGACGTTGATTGTGGGCCGGAGTCATATGCATATAGAGAAGGAAGGAAGGAGTTATTTTGATGGTATTTTTGGGCATGATCATAAGAATGATATTTTGTATTGTGTTATATCATTTGAATGATCATGTATTTATTTTGGATATAAATATTTTATGGAAATGTAATTTGAAACCTCCTTCCATTTGAAAGAAAATTTTAAATTCCGCTGTATTTTATTTTAACGGGTCAAGGTGTCACATTTAGTGGTATCAGAGCACCGTTCTTCGGACCAATGCATATGACTTCGTCTACTTTCAACAGTCCGGGGTATGTCTTCTTCTACATCTATTCATTGTTATTTATTGATTTGTATTTTGTTAGCACATTGTAGAGTATGCCTCCTAAGAGGAAAGCCTTAGAGGGTGAGGATAGTTCTTCCTCTAGAGTTGTCGATGAGTTCGGCAAGTTGTTGAAAGAGCAAGCCAAGGTCCATAGTGGGCAGATCCAGCAGTTGCTTCGTATGCAAGGTGCAGGCCAAGGCAGAGGTCAAGTGAGAGGCCAAGTAGCTCAAGCAGTTGGTACCGATGGCATCTTTACTGCTTTCAAGAGGATGGATCCGCCTGAATTTGCAGGAAGCACTGATCCGTTAGTGGCCGTAGAGTGGATCAAGGCACTCGAGGCTATCTTTGATCATCTCAACTACGAGGACAAAGACAGAATCAGTTGTGCAGTGTTCATGTTAGTCAAGGCTGCACATATTTGGTGGAATGCGACCAAGGTTAGTGTTGATCTACCGGCTTTGAAGTGGCAAGAGTTCACCGATCTTTTCTATGATAAGTATTTCCTAGATGCACTTCAAGCCCGTAAGGTGTCTGAGTTCTTGGAGCTTCGACAGGGAGTCATGAATGTTGATGAGTACATCTTGAAGTTTGAGGAGGGCTGTCTGTTTGCCCCATATATTGCTTCCAACGACAAGGACAAAGGTGCTCATTTCATCAGAGGCCTTCGAGCGGAGATCAGAAGAGATATCAACATGTCGAAGGCTGTGAGATTCAAGGAGATTGTGTCTAAGGCGTTGTTGGCTGAACAAGACGAGAAATACATTGCTAGGGAGAGACAGGCTAGACAGCAGGCCATTGCTCAGAGAGGCCAGGGTTCGAATCAAAGAGGAAGGGATCGTTTCAAGGGGAAAGGCAAGATAGAGCCGAGTCCTAAACCACCGGCAGTTCCTTTTGATCCCGAGAAGCCTTTGTGTCCCAAGTGCAGCAGGCATCATCGGGGAGAGTGCAAATTCGGAACTCATACTTGTTACCGTTGTGGCACTGCAGGCCATATTGCCAAAGACTGTCCAAGAAGAGCAAGTAAGGACAAGGTTCAGGGTTGCATCTTTACCATGACGAAGGAATGTATAAACCATGATACTTCTGTGATCTCTAGCACTATTTTAATTTCAGGCAGAGTAGCTACGACATTGATTGATACAGGTACTACTCATTCTTTTATGTCTGAACTATTTTTGAGATCTTTGGGTATAGTTCCTTCTGTTCTTCCCCTCCAGTTCAATGTTGTTTTGCCTTCGGGAGATGTGTTGTGCCCGACATCTATTGTGTATGCGTGCTCTGTTCAAATTGATGAGCGAGTGGTTTATGCTGATCTGATTGTTATCCCAATGGTTGCTTTTGATATTATTCTTGGCATGGATTGGCTATCGACCTATCGTGCAGTGATTGATTGTGTTGCTAAGACGGTGTCATTTGCAGATGATGGCAATAGGGAAGGTATGCTCGCTAGTGCAGGTACTTCGCTGGTCCTTCCTTTTATTTCTTGTCTTGAGGCTGAGAAAATGTTGTGTAGAGGATGTGATGGGTTTTTGGCTTCTATTGTGGATGTGGATAAGATTGTGAAATTGAATATTTATGATATTGATGTGGTGAGAGAGTTCTCTGATGTGTGTGAGGATGATGTTCCGGGTTTACCGCCGGACAGAGATGTGGAGTTTGTGATTGATCTAGTTCCGGTTACGGTTCCTATTTCCAAGGCTCCGTACAGAATGGCCCCTACAGAGATGAAGGAATTGAAGACGCAGTTGCAAGATCTTTTAGATAAAGGTTTCATTCGACCGAGTTATTCGCCTTGGGGAGCTCCGGTTCTTTTCGTTAAGAAGAAATACGGGTCGTTGCGTCTATGCATTGATTACAGAGAGATCAACAAAGTGACTATCAAGAATAAGTATCCGTTGCCACGGACAGATGACTTGTTTGATCAGCTGCAAGGTGCTACCGTGTTCTCGAAGATTGATCTGCGATCTGGCTATTATCAGTTGAAGGTTAGGGAGCCTGATATCCCTAAGACAGCGTTCCGGACCAGGTATGGTCATTATGAATTTCTTGTGATGTCTTTTGGTCTGACCAATGCTCCTTCGGTCTTCATGGATCTGATGAACCGTGTGTTCAAGCCGTTTTTGGATAGCTTCGTCATTGTTTTCATTGACGACATCTTGATCTATTCCAAGACCAGAGAGCTTCATGCAGAGCACCTCAGAGTTGTTCTTCAGTTGCTGAGAGAGAAGAGGCTGTATGCTAAGTTGAAGAAGTGTGAGTTCTGGTTGGAGCAGATTTCTTTCTTAGGCCATGTTGTTTCAAAGGATGGTATAGCTGTTGATCCAGCCAAGATCGAGGCGATTCAGAAATGGCCTATCCCTACCACTATATCAGATGTACGCAGTTTTCTTGGTTTGGCGGGTTACTATCATCGTTTCATTTCAGATTTCTCCAAGATTGCCCTGCCGTTAACCAATCTGACGAGGAAGACTGTGAAGTTCGAGTGGTCCAATGATTGCCAGAGTGGATTTCAAGAGTTGAAGGATAAGTTGACGACAGGCTCCTGTTCTTGCATTGCCAGTGGTTCCGAGGACTTTGTTGTTTATACCGATGCATCGAAGAAGGGTCTTGGTGCAGTGCTGATGCAGCGTGGTAAGGTCATAGCCTATGCTTCTCGCCAGTTGAAGGAATATGAGAAGAATTATCCTACGCACGATTTGGAGCTGGCAGCTGTGGTTTTCGCCCTGAAGATTTGGAGACATTATTTGTATGGCGAAAAGTGTGAAATTTTCACGGACCACAAGAGCTTGAAGTATTTATTTTCTCAGAAAGAACTCAATATGCAACAGAGACGGTGGTTAGAGCTTGTCGAAGATTATGATGTGACGATCAGTTACCACCCAGGGAAAGCGAATGTTGTAGCGGATGCTTTGAGTCGTAAGTCGAGCTCTTCTTTGAGTTCGATGATTCAGCAGGCGTTGCTATTAGATTTGCAGAGAGAGGAGATAGCTTTGGTGGTTCCGAGAACCATTGCTCACTTTTCAACGTTGGTTATTCGAGCTACATTGACGGACAGGATCCGTAGAGAGCAGGCTGATGATGTTCAGTTAACAGAGATGAGAGCTAGAGCTGAGGAGAGAGGTAATTCAGAGTTTGGATTGAATGGAGATGGTTTGGTGACTTTCAGAGGCCGTATTTGTGTTCCTGTTGGTGACGATATTCGGCGAGACATTTTGACTGAGGCTCATACCGCGCCATATTCGATACATCCAGGCAGCACTAAGATGTATCAGGATCTTCGTAGACTCTACTGGTGGCCAGGTATGAAGAAAGATATTGCCATATTTATTTCTCTGTGCCTAACTTGTCAACAGGTGAAGATCGAGCACCAGAGACCTGCTGGGACATTGTTGTCGTTGCCGATTCCTCAATGGAAGTGGGAGCATATTACGATGGATTTCGTGACTGGTCTTCCAAGGACGCAGAAAGGTTTCAACTCCATTTGGGTTATCGTTGATTGATTGACCAAGTCAGCGTTTCTTCCAGTCAAGACGACGTACTCCATGAACCAGTATGCCGAAGAGTACATAGCAGAGATTGTTAGACTTCATGGTGTTCCTGTGTTGATCGTGTCTGATCATGAACCTAGATTTACTTCAGAGTTTTGGAAGAGTTTGCACAGAGCTATGGGTTCTCGGTTTGCATTCAGTACAGCATATCACCCCCAGAGTGACGGTCAATCAGAGAGAGTTATTTAGATCCTAGAGGATATGCTCAGAGCTTGTACTATCGATTATCCTGGTAGCTGGGACTCTAAGTTGCCTCTTGTTGAATTCACGTTCAATAACAGTTACCAAGCGACGATTGGCATGGCACCGTATGAAGCACTTTATGGCAGGAAGTGTAGATCTCCCTTGTATTGGGATGAGATTGGTGAGAGGAAGATGTTAGGTCCAGAGTTGGTCCAGCAGACGGCTGATGTTGTTGCTGTTATTCGAGAGAGGATGAAGACAGCGCAGTCGAGACAGAAGAGCTATGCTGATGTGCGTCGCAGACCGTTGCAGTTTGAGGTTGGCGACCATGTGTTTTTTAAGATAGAACCTCTCAAGGGTGTGATGCGGTTTGGCAAGAAGGGCAAGTTGAGTCCGAGATTTATTGGTCAATTTGAGATTTTGGACAGAGTTGGTGATCGAGCTTACAGGTTAGCCCTACCGCCAGATCTTGACAGAGTTCATAATGTTTTTCATGTGTCAATGCTCAGGAAGTATATTGCGAATCCTTCCCATGTTCTTCGCCACGAACCATTGGATTTGTCGCCGAACTTGACGTACCGAGAGATTCCGGTCCAGTTTCTGGATTGCAAAGTCAGAGTATTGAGGAACAAAGAGATTGGCATCGTTAAAGTCCTTTGGAGGAATCATTTGATCTAAGAGGCCACGTGGGAACCGGAGGATGAGATGAGAGAGAAGTATCCTGAGTTGTTCATGCAGTGACGTCAATTTCGAGGACGAAATTCCCTTAAGGAGGGGAGATTGTAATAGCAGAGCCCGGTGTACGGTACGGTTTAAGTTTCGTATGTTTATTGGGTTATTTGATTTAGATGATTAAGAGTTGTGATTATGGGTTATAGTATGGTTGGTTATCATTTTTTTTGTGTCTTTGTTGACGTTCATTGATGGTGGTTGTTTTGTATCAGCGTTTCGATTCGATTTTAGTTGCATAAGAATTTTTCTTGGCCGTGACTAGACCGCACCCGCGCTCAATGTAAGGACCGCACCCGCGGTCTTGTGCTTCAGAATATGATGGTTTTTCCCGTAGCTTCACCGCACCCGCGGTGTAAGCAGCGCACCCGCGGTAATGTTAGGACCGCACCCGCGGTCATCAATTCCAGATTTTTGGTTGGGAGGTCGTGAGCTTAGCGCACCCGCGGTGCAAGGGTTACCGCACCCGTGGTGATGAACAGTGAAGTCTTGTTTCGGATTTTAAGTGATATAATTGGATGATTGGTTCACTTTTTTCTCATTCTTTCCTCCTTTTTCTCGATTTATGCTCTCAAGGGAAGCTAGGGTTTCCATTTTCTTTCTTTTCTTTCTTTGATTCAAGCTCTTAGTTCGTTTATTGTTGAGAGATCAAAGTTCTTCTTGGTTCTAGGAAGCTAAGGTAAGCTTTTGGTATGGTTATTTCTTGGTTTTGGGGTGAGAGATGATATGGGTTTGTTGATTTTGTTGGTTTTATGGATTAATTGACATGGATGTTTGATTGGGTTATTGATGGTGTTATTCATGGTTTATTGTTGTAGGATTTGTTCCAATAGTATAGAATCAAGAGATTTCAAGTGTAGTAAGTGGAATTTCATTCTTGTGCTCACATGATACTATATGTATTGTTTTTCTATGGTTTTAATGTGTTATTCCCTTCATTTGATTCATGTTTATGTATTGATGCACTTGTTATGTATATTGGAGGCATTTTTATGTCTCAATTATTGAAATGGAATACAAGAGAAAAGAGTTTGCAAAGTGTTTGTTGAAATGCCAAAGAGAGAATTCAAATTGATTTATTGGATTGATAGATACATAGTCAGAGATTGCATGCAATTAGTTGATCAACGACCATAGGCTTATATCCCTCAGAGTTGTCGATTTATATCGATGGGATATAGGTACATAGACAGAGATACTGTATAGATATCAATCCAATACAGAGAAAAGAGAAATATCATCTTATTGTTATGTTATTGCTATATTATTCATGTTACAAGAGTTATGGTATTTATTGATTTCAAAGCCATGTTTTCAGAGTATGTTATGTACATTGCTATATAAGGGTTCCACTTGCTGAGTTTTATACTCATTTCAGTTATTTCATGTGATGCAGATAAGAGCGATGGACCAGGACGTTGATTGTGGGCCGGAGTCATATGCATATAGAGAAGGAAGGAAGGAGTTATTTTGATGGTATTTTTGGGCATGATCATAGGAATGATATTTTGTATTTTGTTATATCATTTGAATGATCATGTATTTATTTTGGATATAAATATTTTATGGAAATGTAATTTGAAACCTCCTTCCATTTGAAAGAAAATTTTAAATTCCGCTGTATTTTATTTAAACGGGTCAAGATGTCACAGAAAGACATTGAGTTTGAGATGCAGCGCAAGAGACAGCAAAACCAAAATAATAATCAGCCAAACAAGAAGTCATATATGGGTACTTCTAGACCTCAAGCGCCTCAAAAGCCCCAAGGCCAAGTAAAGAAGCAAGCGCCACAAAAGCCACAAAATCTTGGAGCACCAAAGCCTGCTTATAGACAACCCTGCAAGAAGTGCAATCGCTTTCATTTTGGCAAGTGCATGTGGGGATCTTTTAGATGCTTCATATGCAAGGAGGAAGGGCATAAGGCTGCTGATTGCCCGAAGAAGAAAGCACCTACTGTGAGGAGAGCATATGTTATGAATTTAGAGGAAGCGGAAGAGGAGTCAGACACGACTCTTATTACGTGTAACCTAGTCATTTAACATTTTTATACTGCCTTTATTGCATGAAATGTTAAATTGGTTCCTAGAATTCAATTTGGATCAATTTTAACCTAGTGGAAATTAGGTTGCATGCTCTACTTAGTTAAAAATTAAGATAGGATTTTAGAAATCATAGAAATTGGTATTGAATTTTGTCCCTTAATTTATGTGAAGGATGAAATAATTCCAAATAAAAAGTTTTAGGGCCAAAATTAAAGAAGAGTCATAATTTAATGGTTGATAGGGGTTCGAAATTCTTGAGGGTTCAAATGTGCAATTTTCGTAAGTTTAGAGGATAAACTAAAATTACCGAAAAGTCAAGGGACCTAATGCAATTACCAAATTCTTAAGGACAAAAAATGAAGTTTTCAAAATTTAATGGACTAAAATGTAAATTTTCAAAAAATATAAGGATCAAATTGCAAATATTCCAAAATTTTTGGGACTATAACACAAATGTAATTTTTCAAGATATGCTTAAGTTCAACACATAATCTTCACCTAACTTTGGCAGAATGATGATAGAAAGTTCCTTAAGTTTCATCACGAAAAGATTTAAAAGACGTTTTCGCCACATGGAGGATTATCATTTAAGTTGTGGCAACCTATGCACTGCTAGATTCGGGAGCTACACATTCTTTCATATCAGAAACCTTCATCCAAAGACCGAATATTATTTCTGAAGATATGGGTTGGGTTTCAAAGTTTCTACTCCTTCCGGTGATCTAATGCTCACGTCTAAAATTTTCAAGAATCTGGAGCTTCGTTTATTCAAGGATCTGGTTCGAGCAGATCTTATTGTCCTTCCTATGCCTGAATTTGATATCAAACTCGATATGGATTGGTTATCAGTGAATGGAACTTTGATTGATTTTCATCAGCGATCAATGTCTATTAGACCACCTAGTGGTAAATCTTGTGCCTTTGAGGCGGCGAGAAACAAGCAAATGCCGCACATTATTTCTTGTTTATATGCGAGGAAGCTTATTAAACGTGGATGCCAAGATTTTCTAGCACGTGTCACTACCGCACATGCTCCTATCAGTTAGAAATTAGAAGATGTTGATATTGTCAGAGATTTTCCTAGCGTCTTTCCCGAGGAAGTTTATGGCATTCCACCCGACCGTGAATTGGAATTCTCTATTGAACTAATGCCGGGCATAATATCTATTTCTAAAGCACCTTATGTCTAGCACCTGCTGAAATGAAAGAACTAAAAGATCAAATCCAAGAACTGTTAGACAAGGGTTTGATTCACCCTGGTTATTCTCCTTGGAGCGCACCAGTATTATCTGCGAAGAAGAAAGATGGTAGAATGCGTCTTTGCATTGATTATCGAGAGCTTAATAGGGTCACTATCAAGAACAAGTATCCACTGCCAAGAATTGAAGATTTATTTGATTAGTTGCAAGGAGAATCGATATTTTCCAAGATTGATCTGCGTTCTGGATACCATCAATTGAAAGTGAAAGAGTCTGATGTTCACAAGACAACGTTCGTACTAGATATGGGCACTACGAGTTTATGGTCATGCCATTTGGGTTGACCAATGCGCCAGCGATCTTCATGGATCTCATGGATCGTGCACTTCAGTCGTATCTGGATCAGTTTGTTATAGTCTTCATAGATGATATATTGATCTATTCCAAGAGCAGAGAAGAGCATAGTCGTCATTTGAGGAGAGCACTGCAAGTACTATAAGATATAAAGTTATATGCAAAATTCAGCAAGTGTGAATTTTGGTTTGATCGAGTGGCGTTCTTAGGCCACATTATTTCTAGTGATGGCGTCGAAGTTTATCCAAGTAAAGTTCAGGCAGTGAGAGAGTGGCCAGTACCGAAGAGTGTTACTGAGATATGCAGTTTCTTGGGGCTAGCTTGCTATTATCGCAAGTTCATCAAGGGATTCTCATCTATTGCAGTACCTTTGACATCCTTGACTAAGAAGAATGCAAAGTTTATTTGGGGAGCCGAGTGTCAAGACAATTTTGATAAATTAAAGCAAACTTCGATATCAGAACCAGTGTTGTCTATGCCATCGGGGCAAGGAGAGTATGTCATTTACACCGACGCTTCTAAACTTGGTTTCCAGCGTAGTTCTGATGCAAAATGACCGAGTTATGGCCTATGCGTCAAGGTAGTTGAAAATTCACTAGAAAAACTACACTACTCTTGATCTTGAGCTTGCAGCAGTAGTTTTTGCATTGAAGATTTGGAGACATTACTTGTATGGGGAGAAGGGCAAAATATTCACCGATCATAAGTGTTTGAAATACTTCTTCACCCAAAAGAGTTGAATATGAGGCAACGAAGGTGGCTAGAGTTAGTGAAAGACTACGATTGCGATATTAGCTACCATTTGGGGAAAGCTAATGTAGTTATCACTATTAGCTACCATTGAGTAGAAAAACAGCAGTTATCACTCATCTATCACTTCAAAGACCGTTGCAGTCCGAGATACAGTAGTTTGGCTTACAGTTTATGCTAGGGGCAAGGCCCCTAGGCTTGCTATATTATCAGTACAATCGACTTTGAGAGATATAATTCGTGATTGGCAGTCTACTGATGAGAAGTTGCAGAAGTGGAGAGTTAGAGATGAAGCCAAGGGTCGGGAGTTATATTCCGAGGTGGATGGTATAGTTCGTTATCGAGATCGTTTATGGGTTCCTAGTGACGATTCTTTGAGAGATCCTATTATGGAAGAAGCTCATGACACACCATATTCCATTAATTCGGGCAGCACAAAAATGTACAAAGATTTCCAGTTGTTGATTATGCTTTAATATAAATGAATCGTAATTTGATGTTGAAACTCATTTGTAAACACTGCATATTCTAAATTCGTTCCTAGTCGATTCAGCCGCCTAATACATGGATAAAGGTCGCTTGAGCTCGAGACTAGCATCTGTGATGTTGTGTACTGCATTTCTTGGTAAGGGCATAGAGATGTCCAAACATACAGATGGGTAGTCATATGATGATTATACCGAACAACCTTCCCTCGGACTTTCCAAGTGGTTATCATTCATCGAGAGGATAAGTCCGTGGTTATGATTGTACACCATTAATCCTTACGACCCGGGACAACACTGAGGCTCTATATGCTAGGGCTGTGCTTTGACTTGTTTACCGGCTCCAGGAGAGTCATCAGGTGGCGAGGTTGTGAAGAACCTAAGAGGGGGGGGAGGGGGGGGTGAATAGGTTCTTTAAGGCCCTTTAGCGTTTTTAAAACGAGTTTGCAAAAATTGCAAGCAGAAGACTTGAGGGACAATCACAAATAAGTACGATAAATGAATGCGTAAAGTAAATGCGTAAAATAAATGCGTAATTTAAATGCAATAAAGTAAATGCGTAAAGTAAAGAGGGATAGAGATGTTTATGGAAGTTCGACGAAGAATCGTCTACGTCTCCCCTTCTCGATGAGGATCGAGGTATCACTATAACGACTTGGCTTTAGGAGCTCCAAGCTAGCTTTTACAACCACGCCTCGATGCGTCTACTTGGCCTTGAGGGCTCCAAGGATAGCCACGAACTTTACAACCCACTCGAGAGTATTACTTTCACTCTTTTTCTACAACTCTTTTGATATTACAACTCTTTTAATCAACGCACACAAGAGATAGTAGAAAGCTTTGTAAGAGACAAGAGAGAATGGAGTGGGATGATTGAGAATGCATCCTCAAAGGCCTATTTATACTAGTCTTGGACGCCAAGGTTCGGATCTTCTGTTTATGCTTCGGAACTTCCGATCAATTTGCGTAATTTCTGGAATGACTTCGGATCTTCCGTTCTTGACTTCGTAGGGTCCGAACATATTCTTCGGAGGGACCGTTCAAACTTCGTTTCTTCCGAACATTTCTTTCAGACAGTGTATGAACAACTTCGGAAGGTCCGAACTCCAGTTCGTATCGTCCGAACATTCCCGCGTTCCGGAGATTTGAAATCTTCAACACTTCGTAGCTTCCGATCATGTCCATCGTAGCGTCCGAAATCTACTCAATCAACAGTCAGATCAAATTATCTCCGGATTGAAGCGATTTGATTGCTTGTGTTCGGAACGTCCGATCCATTCTTCGGAACGTCCGAACTTGCTCCTCGCAGCTTCCGAACAGCTTCTATTTTGCTTCTGATTGGCACAATTTCGGAACGTCCGAACCAAATTTCGGAGCTTCCGAACGTAACCTTGATCTTAATTTCCTTCATGCCTCAATATAAAACATTAGTACATTTTTAAGCCAAGTTTTGGTATCATCAAAACAAAAACTTTGGGATATGTTACAGCATTAAAAACATTAATCTCATCCTCGAGATTTGTATGCGTTTAAGGCGTAACAATCTCCCCCTTTTTGATGATCACAAAACTTGGTTAAAAATTGAGAAACAATAATCAACATGAAACAATAATCAACATAATCTAAATGTTATTAAATAGCTCCCCCTTAATCAAATAACAAATCTAAGAGGTTGAATTAAGGCGAATTTATTTAATAACCATTTAATAGCAATTTTAACCAAATAAATTCTCCCCCTTTTTGCGATAATCAAAAAGACATAAGCATAAAGAGAGACAAATAAACAGGTAAAATATCCACTAATAAATGCAAGTCTTTTATACAATGATGCATAAAGATAAAATAAACAAAAATAACAAAAACATAAGCTAAGAATCCGCATCCCGCGACTCTCTATGGCTCCTCATCTCAGCCTCGATGGAATCAAGACGCGAGGAAGTCTCAGTATGATGGCGCTCTAAGGCAGACTCCAAAAGAGAGAAACGAGTGTCGAAACGAGTCTCCAATCGCTCGAGATACTCGAAAATCCGATGGAAGGGTCCAGAGGGAGCAGGCGGAGTGAAGACATGAGGAAGGTCATCAATGGTCAACAAAGGAGTGCTAATAGGGTCGGGACCACGCTGCTGGGATGTAGAGGGAATATCAGACGAAGGGGTAGGAGTGGTACCCGTAGTAGGAGGACCAGCGGGAAATCCTCTCGTCTGAACGTGAGGAGGAAGAAGACTGAAGGGAACATAAAAGTGTTCGGTCGGACGATAGGACGCAAAGATGCGATCCTTGTCGACGACCCAAGAGGATAAGACGGGATTCCAAGAGAGTCCCATCTTAACAACGGTATCATGGTCGATAGTCTCGTCAGGAGAAATAGACACGGATTCTTCACCGGCAAAGTCAATGTCAAAAAGGGCGAGAATCCGGTTAATGAACCGGCCAAACGGAAAAGAGACGCGAGTAGAAGTAGCCGCGTACTCCATGGCGGACATAAGAAAACGGGGAAGGTTAAAAGGGCGCTGGGAGACTAAGTAATAGAGAATGTATAGATCTAGATACTTGCAAGTGGAGAGGTCTCCACTGCGAGGAACAATGGAAGAAGTGATAAGCTTTTGAACAAGCTGAAGCTGAGGAGGAAGGTCCTTCGCATGAGGACGGTCATCGGCAGGAGTAGGCGGACGACCGAAGATGGTGGTCAAGGTAGTGACTCGATCAAAAGTGGGGTCATTCTCAGTCCAAGACTGAGAAAAGAACGTACTCGGTCCGTCTCGAGGAAGATCGAACCAAGTAGAGAGGTCGGCGGTAGAAAAAGAAATGAACCGACCCTGAACAATGGTAACAACACGAGTGTCATCACCACCAAGAACTAGGGAAAAGTTCGCATAGAACTGATGCATGAGAGAGGGGTAGATGAGATCGGGTACGGAAGGTAGAAAAATATTTCCCCAACGTTGAGACTCAATAAAAGTAATCAACGTGAAGGAATTCGCACGGAGGTATTCGGTGTGAAGGGTACGACCAGGCAGAATGTTACGGTTTTCGAATTCAGGTGGGGTAGGACGAGGGTTGGGTGGTTGGTTAAGATCATGGTGAAAGGCACCGTGACGAGGGCGAACATTTCGACCAGCTGCGTTACGGCGCGGAGGCATAGTGAGTAGTGGGTGTTTTGTGTGGGGAAAGAAAGAAGGATGTGAATTAGCAAATGAATCAGAGGATCCGAACGCCTATTTATAGGCCCTGTTCGGACGGTCCGAACATGAGTTCGGAAGGTCCGGAATGCGAACAGATTGGTTATCTGGCAAGACGTTCGGACGATCCGATTACCAATCGGACATTCCGATCCTAGAACGGAGGCTACGATGAGTAAACGGAGGGTCCGAAGTCCGACAGTCAGGCATTGGGAAGGCGCGAACATTAAATGACATCGGAAGGAGGTTCGGACGATTCGATGTGTGTTCGGATGGTCCGAAGAGTGAATCGGAGGTTCTGGAACCTATGGTCAGGTTCGGACGATCCAAACACGTTCGGTGGATCCGAAGTGAAACGAAGCATCCGAATAAGGAACGGTGATTCCGAAGTAGCCAAGATGAGGAACACCTAAAATTTAAAATATTTAGCACATAAATGAATGTTGAGCCATAATTATGGATAAATACAATTAATTTGTATTATCCGACATTATAATGCTCACATTAATAATACTCCCCCTCAATTTAACAAATATGTACGAGAGTATTTGACCAATGTTTACAACTCAATCATGCCAAGTTCACCACGCAAACGAGTAAAAGTAGATTCATCTAGTGGTTTTGTAAAAATATCAGCAATTTGATTCTTGGTGTCAACATAGTGAAGTTCAACATCATTTTGTTCAATGTGATCACGAATAAAATGATGTCGAATGTCAATATGTTTTGTACGAGAATGTTGAACTGGATTCTTTGTTAGACATATGGTGCTTGTATTATCACAAAAGATTGGAATTTTTGAAAAAGTAACACCATAGTCGAGTAATTGATACTTCATCCAAAGAATTTGTGCACAACAACTACCGGCAGCCATATACTCGGCCTCGGTCGTTGAAAGTGCAACACAATTTTGCTTTTTAGAAAACCATGACACCAAGCAATTTCCCAAAAAGAAACAAGTACCACTAGTGCTCTTTCTATCCACCTTATATCCTCCAAAGTCGGCATCACAGTAAGCTTTTAAATCGAAAAATGAGTTCTTAGAATACCATAATCCGAGATTTGGAGCATTTGAAAGATATTTGAAAATGCGTTTTAAGGCGAATAAGTGTGATTCCTTTGGACATGATTGAAATCGTGCACACAAGCAAACACTAAACATAATGTCAGGTCTACTAGCAGTCGCATAGAGTAGGGAGCCAATCATGCTACGAAATAACTTTTGGTCAACAGGTTTACCTCCCTCACCTTTGTCGAGTCTGACTGTCGTGCTCATAGGTGTGGATGAGGCTTTGGAAGACTCCATCCCAAACTTTTTGAGCATCTCCTTGATGTACTTTCCTTGGTTGACAAAGAAACCATCCTTGCA
Source organism: Primulina eburnea (assembly GCF_022965805.1). Classification (NCBI taxonomy): domain Eukaryota; kingdom Viridiplantae; phylum Streptophyta; class Magnoliopsida; order Lamiales; family Gesneriaceae; genus Primulina; species Primulina eburnea. The sequence goes on along the minus strand of NC_133108.1, from coordinate 22,005,498 downwards.
TTGCTTGATTTGGAGACCAAGGAAGTAGTTGAGCTCGCCCATCATGCTCATCTCAAAGTGATCCTGCATAAGCTTAGAAAAATCTCTACACAAGTGTTCATTAGTAGCACCAAATATAATATCATCTACATATATTTGTACTATCAGCAAATCATTATCTTTAGTCAAGGTAAACAAGGTAATATCAACTTTACCCCTACAAAAACCATTAGACAGCAAGAAAGTAGACAATTTCTCATACCAAGCTCTAGGAGCTTGTTTCAAACCATACAAAGCCTTATCAAGTTTATACACATAATCAGATAAGTGCACATCTTCAAAACCAACAGGTTTCTCAACATACACTTCTTCTTTCAAATCACCATTAAGAAAAGCACTTTTAACATCCATTTGAAACAATTTAAAGTCTCTAGAGCAAGCAAAAGCAAGTAGCATGCGAATGGATTCTAGTCTAGCAACAGGGGCATAAGTTTCATCATAATCAATTCCCTCTTCTTGACTATATCCTTTAGCTACTAGCCTAGCTTTATTTCTTGTGATTGTACCATGCTCATCTAACTTTTTCCTAAATACCCATTTAGTTCCTATGACAGGTCTATCAGTGGGTCTAGGTACAAGATTCCAAACTTTATTCCTTCTAAATTCATTTAGTTCATCTTGCATAGCAATAATCCAAGAATCATCAAGTAAAGCTTCTTCTATGTTCTTAGGCTCTATGTGAGAAAGAAAAGCAAGATAATTGCACATATTAGAAGAGCGAGTAGATACTCCCTTCGATGGGCTACCAATGATGAGGTCCATGGGATGATCCTTGTGCGTAGTCCACTCCTTCGGAAGAGATGCGTCCTCTTGATCTTTAGGAACATCATCTAGGCTTGTGGACTCCAACTCTTCGCCAAGGATATCTATATCATCATCATCAGAAACAACAGGTCTAGGCAAGCAAGTGTTAGTTTCATCAAATATGACATGAATAGATTCTTCAACTAGTAAAGTGCGTTTATTAAAGACTCTATATGCTTTGCTAGAAGTAGAGTAACCAAGAACGATACCTTTGTCCGATTTAGCATCGAACTTACCCAGGTTGTCCTTACCATTGTTGTGGATGAAGCATTTTGATCCAAAAGCGCGGAAGTAAGAAATGTTAGGCTTTCTCCCTCTCCATAGTTCGTATGGAGTTTTCTTGAGAATTGGCCTTATTGATACGCGATTGATGATGTAACAAGCAGAACTCATCGCTTCAGCCCAAAAATATTTTGGTAGAGAATGCTCACATAGCATGGTCCTTGCAATCTCTACTAGGGTCCTATTCTTCCTCTCAACGACACCGTTTTGTTGAGGAGTTCTAGGACAAGAAAAGTTGTGACCAATGCCTTTGTTTTGACAAAAAAATGAAAAATTTTCATTTTGAAATTCCGTTCCGTGGTCACTACGGATTTGTTTGATCAAAAGATTTTTCTCATTTTCAACCTTTTTGACAAAAATTTTGAAATGATCAAAGGCATCACTTTTATGGGCTAAAAACAATGTCCAAGTAAAACGTGAAAAATCATCCACAATGACAAAAGCATAGGATTTACCTCCTAGACTAGTTGTCCTCGAGGGGCCACATAAATCTAGGTGAAGTAATTCAAGTGGCATAGAAGTGGATACAAAATTTTTATTTTTGAAAGATTCCTTTTTGTGTTTACCAAGTTGACAAGCATCACAAAAAGAATCTAATTTTAAATTCAGCTTTGGCATTCCGGAAACTAGGCCAAGTTTTAAAAGTTTTTCTATGGTGCTCATCCCAACATGACCAAGTCGTCTATGCCAAAGAATGTTGTCATCAACATTTAATGTTACAAGGCTTTTTATTTTTGAAAAATATGAAATCTTTAAATCGACCTTGTAAACATTTTCACTTCTATAACCTTTGAAACTAATGGATTTGTCAGTTGTGAGTGATACAGTGCAATCGTGTGGTGTGAATTTGACTTCATAACCCCTATCGCACAATTGACTAATGCTTAGGAGGTTATGTTTAAGTCCTTTCACAAGAAGTACATCATCAATAATAGTAGAGCTAGATATACCTATTGAGCCGATGCCTTCTATGATCCCTTTGCTGTTGTCTCCAAAGGTCACCGATCCCTTTTCTTTTGGTCGAATGGATTGTAGCAGCTTCTTTTCTCCCGTCATGTGTCGAGAGCATCCACTGTCAAGATACCAAGTGCTCGATGACTTGTCTCCCCTTTGTCCCTACGAGATTGAGATACAGTTTGATAGTTGGTACCCGTTTCTTTGGGTCCTTTGAGGTTAGTAGTAGTTGGGGATTTGGGGATCCATTTCCAATAACTATTCTTATTGTGTTGGTGTCTAAGTTTCTTGCATTTAGGTCTTATGTGGCCTATCTTACAACAGTAAGTGCATGTTGGTGGTGTTCTTAGTTTTGCCTTTGCGATAAGACTAGCGAAGTTGACTGATTTCTTTTCATATCCTAGACCTCCTTTGTCGAAGTTACACCTTTGCATGCTCAAGAGGTTTTCTAGTTTACCGCTACTCACATTGAACTTGTAGAAGGCTTTCTCTAAGTCTCTTAGGTTTGTCTTGAGCCTAGTGTTGTCATGCATCCTAGCTTCTAGTTCAGTTTTTAAGTTGCTTATTCTCATTTCTAAGTGACTTAGCCTTATTGTACATACTAGTGTAAGCGGAGAATAATTCATCGTAAGAGGGTACCTCTTCGTCATCCGAGTCGGTCAGATGATCTTCCTTTGCCTTGAAGCATAGGGTAGACTCCTCTTCGTTGTCGCTGTCGCTCCACGTGGCTAGAAGGGCCTTCTTCTTGTCTTTGCCGGCCTTCTTCTTGGAGGGACACTCGTTTGCATAGTGACCCTTTTGTTGACAGTTGTAGCAGGTCACTTCCTTCTCAATCTTTTTGTCCTTCTTGTTGAAGTTGGAACTCCGCATAAATCTTTTGAACTTTCTAGTGAGGAGTGCCATTTCTTCATCGTCGCTATCTTCAAGTTGACTGGTCAAGGCAATCCCTTTCGCCTTTACTTTGTCGTCATCTTTCTTTTTCTCCTTCCGGGTAGATACTTCAAGTTCATGGGTCTTTAGTGTCCCATGAAGTTGATCAAGGTCGTAGGATGCCACATCTCCCTTGTTGGATTCAATGATAGCCGTGCGCTTTGCATCCCATTCCGTCGGTAGTGCTCGAAGGGCTCTCCTCCACACTTGTTTAGTTGGGTAGTTCTCACCAAGTTGGGCAAGCTCATTGATGATTTGGGTGAGCGCCGGAACATGGTGTCGATATCCTCCTTGGGTTCCATCTCAAAGGTCTCGTACTTGAGTTGGAGAAGATCTATCTTCGTTTCTTTGACTTGATTGGTTCCCTCGTGGCAAATCTCCAATTTGTCCCGAATCTCTTTGGCGGAGGTGCAAGCCGAGATTCGGTTGTATTCATTCATATTTAGGGAACAATGAAGAATATTCATAGCTTTAGCATTTTGAGAGATAAGTTTCATATCGTCCTTGGTGAGGTCATCCATTCCCTTAGGAATTTCCTTATCATCCACCGTTTTCATGGGGATATAGGGACCTTTCACCGTTATTTTCCAAAGGTTGTAATCGACGGATTGGATGTATAGAGATATTCTATTCCTCCAATATCCGTAATTAGTACCATTGAAAAGAGGGGGACGATTTGTGGATTGTCCTTGGGCATACTCGCTTGCTAGATTGGCCATTTTTAAAAGATTTTGAAAAACTTGGCTCTGATACCACTTGAAGAACCTAAGGGGGGGGTGAATAGGTTCTTTAAGGCCCTTTAGCGTTTTTAAAACGAGTTTGAAAAAATTGCAAGCGGAAGACTTGAGGGACAATCACAAATAAGTACGATAAATGAATGCGTAAAGTAAGTGCGTAAAATAAATGCGAAATTTAAATGCAATAAAGTAAATGCGTAAAGTAAAGAGGGATAGAGATGTTTATGGAAGTTCGACGAAGAATCGTCTACGTCTCCCCTTCTCGATGAGGATCGAGGTATCACTATAACGACTTGGCTTTAGGAGCTCCAAGCTAGCTTTTACAACCACGCCTCGATGCGTCTACTTGGCCTTGAGGGCTCCAAGGATAGCCACGAACTTTACAACCCACTCGAGAGTATTACTTTCACTCTTTTTCTACAACTCTTTTGATATTACAACTCTTTTAATCAACGCACACAAGAGATAGTAGAAAGCTTTGTAAGAGACAAGAGAGAATGGAGTGGGATGATTGAGAATGCATCCTCAAAGGCCTATTTATACTAGTCTTGGACGCCAAGGTTCGGATCTTCTGTTTATGCTTCGGAACTTCCGATCAATTTGCGTAATTTCTGGAATGACTTCGGATCTTCCGTTCTTGACTTCGTAGGGTCCGAACATATGCTTCGGAGGGACCGATCAAACTTCGTTTCTTCCGAACAATTCTTTCAGACAGTGTATGAACAACTTCGGAAGGTCCGAACTCCAGTTCGTATCGTCCGAACATTCCCGCGTTCCGGAGATTTGAAATCTTCAACACTTCGTAGCTTCCGATCATGTCCATCGTAGCGTCCGAAATCTACTCAATCAACAGTCAGATCAAATTATCTCCGGATTGAAGCGATTTGATTGCTTGTGTTCGGAACGTCCGATCCATTCTTCGGAACGTCCGAACTTGCTCCTCGCAGCTTCCGAACAGCTTCTATTTTGCTTCTGATTGGCACAATTTCGGAACGTCCGAACCAAATTTCGGAGCTTCCGAACGTAACCTTGATCTTAATTTCCTGCATGCCTCAATATAAAACATTAGTACATTTTTAAGCCATGTTTTGGTATCATCAAAACAAAAACTTTGGGATATGTTACAGCATTAAAAACATTAATCTCATCCTCGAGATTTGTATGCGTTTAAGGCGTAACAGGTTGGGTATAATTGCGACACATATAGGAGCCAGTGCATTGTAGTCGGGGATTCACCGTTCACCTACGGGTGTGGATATCCCATGTGATCTAATGAAATAATAGTGCATGGAATCTCAGGACAGAGTACGAGATGTACGTTGGAGAAGGAGTTCTCCAAATAGTACACGCGATGCCACTATTATAGTTATCACATAGTTATTGAATTAATATGCAACCCTCGATGAACCAATGGTTGCAGATTCGATCGGGATATATGAGATGAAGGGACCGTACTGTACGTTAATCATAATCGACTGGTTCTTGCAGGCACTATCATTGATACCTAGGGGATCATGGGGCGATGCTACTAGACGCTCTTACCATGATCCGATGGGTGCAATCAGAAATGAATCCTGACATTCTTGATCAAGGTGTTGATGAAAAGAATGGGGCTAACTAGGGTAAGCCCGAATAAAAGATTATGTCCTGAATCACAAAGAGTTTTGAACCCACGGCTAGCTGTATCCCTGAACCATTGAGGGTCACACAAGTACTGGATTGTTTGTTCCCGTTGAGAGAATAAATTCAAGAAGTTGAATTTATATTATATAGTAAATTCAAGGAGTTGAATTTATGATAATTAAATTTTGAGAGAATAAATTCAAGTAGTTGAATTTATGAAATTTGAGAATTTAATTTATTAAACTCAAATGTTGGGTTTATTAAATATTAAATTTTTGAGGTGCTGTAAATTCAAGTAGTTGAATTTATAATTTAAATAATAAATTCAAATGTTGAATTTATAATGTATTTAATTTATTAAGCTCAAAAGTTGAGTTGATTAATTAATAAATTAAATATGGTGGATAATATGTTTAATGGGCTTTTAGGGGTACAAGTCCAACATATTAAATAATTAAAGTTTTAATGGACTTTGATTAAATTAATTAAACTAGTTGGACTAGCCCAATTAATCAAATCAAGCCCATTAATGTTAATTATGTAATTATGGTTTAATTGAATTATAAATAACACATGCAAACAAAAACCCTAGCCACCCACCACCTAGGTTTCGAGAATGGCATCCTCCAAAAGAAAAAAAAATTGGCCACCTCTTTTTAGAAAAACCTTTGAGCCGTCTCTCAATTTTTCTTCTCCTACGTGAAACATCTTCTATATTTTCTAGTGCAAATTAGAAGAGGAACACACTATCTAGTCTTGGACTTGATAGGAGGATTTCATCGAAGAAAGTTCGTAGGGAATCAACAAGAGCTAATCCGTTTATACCGGATTAGTTGGAGTCCAGTGAAATCATTCACCAAAGGTATAATTCTAATGCCCTATGAATGTTTATGATAAAATCATACGAGCGCCCAAATTATATTTTGATTGTCAAAATAAACAAAATTTTAAAACTTCCGCTGCGTTTGGGCGTGTAGAAAACCAGGATTCAACAGTGGTATCAGAGCCAGGTTTTTCTAAATCGTATGGTTTTGGATATTGAATAACTTATTTCTAACCACACAAGAAAATTTTTCAGAAAATTTAGTACCATTAAAATTTATTTTTTTTCCAAAAAAAAAAAAATTAAATCTGCCCGGAACTGTTCTGGGCAGTCCATGCGCGCAGGGCCGCGCACGGCAGCGCGCAGGGGCCGGACGCCTGCGCGCACAGCGCCTACGCGCGGCGTCGGCGCGCCTGTGTGTGTTCTGCGCGCACAGGGCCGCTGCCGCTGCCCGAAACGTTCGGGCAGCGGTCGGGCAGTGGGCCGGCGGCTGCCCGGGAGCGTCTCGGGAAGCGCGCTGAATAATGGGCTTGAATTGTTTGGGCCTAGGGTGCGATTTTCTAATTTTTCAAATTTTTGGGTAAAATTGATATTTTTGAAAATTGGTTCAATTTTTATTTTGGAAAATTGATTTTTGAAAAATTAATAATTTTCTAGTGAAATAAATAATTAGAATATGATTTTAATTATTTATGGTAAAAATGAGTTTTTACAAGAAATCAATTATTATTGATTTAATTAGAAATTAAATAAAGGAGTTTATTTAATTTATTAAATCTTTTAATAATTGTGGTGGTTAGTGATAAAATTATTAGATATATGATTTATCAATTAATTAAATTGTTTAATTAAATTGATGTTAATATTTGATATTAAATACATGAAGGATGATCGAGAGCCTTGACCAATGTGTTAGGTGTATGTTAGGATATTTTACTGTTTTATTCGTTTTTTTTTTAATATTTGATATTATTAAAGTGGTCCTGGTTTATGGCCCGTTCTCACCCCATGAGATGTATCCCTTATGTGCCATGGCTATTTAAATGTAATTATTAGAAATAGTGGGAGATCAAGACTGGAAGATGGTGGGCCCGATGTATGAGATGAAGACATGTAAAATATTGGAAGCTCTTGTAATTGTTGCATTTGCATCCCTGTATTCACCTAGGTTTTGAACCTGGATCCATGTCTGGCTCACATGGATCTAATAGTGTTGGCGATCGATCATCCTTATTTATTGTGGAATGTCATATTATAATATATGCGATATATAGTAGTATGCATGTAAGTATATTATTAAATAATATAGTTGCATGAATCCGGCAAACATACAAACTCGTGGCACGCAATTTTTAAAATTAAATGATGAGACAATTTTAAAATTGAAATCCCTCATTTTGAATATGATACAAAATTTATATCAAACCGAAAAAGTAAAAATTAAAAGAGGTTAATTTTTCCTTGCCTTCCATCAACCGTGGTTGCATGTTGATCGCTACCCGCGGACAGTGTCTGGCTCATATTATTGGGGAGGCCTGTACGCCGGAAAGCTGTGACTTCCACCGGACATATGATGTGAATTGAGTGCAACTCCCATGACTTCGGCTCATATTATTGGGGGAACTCATGGCGACCGTCTACTACAATTCAACATTGATGGGTTGGTTTGACACGCGAAAATAAACGGCATCATATTATTGGGTCCTTATTAAACGTGAGGCAAAAAACGCGGAGGTTGCATAGGGATGCAATTGAATTCTAACTTTTAGAAATTATAATTGGCTGATATTATTCGAGATTATAATTGGCTAATTGGACTCTACGTGCCCACTAAGAAAATGTGATTTCCCTTTTTCATCAGAGGGTGATGAAAATGTCAAAATAGTGGGAGGGAGATTTATAAAATAAAAATCCATATTTTATATCTTAAAATTATTTTAAAATAATCAGCAACTATTATTCTGTTTCCGTATCAGTATTTTTCGATTTCGTCGCGTGATAAATTTTTATTATTAACAAGCTAATCGAATCTAATTTTCAAGACTCGTTGGAAAAATTGTTCTAAATTCGGAGAAAATGATATACACACTAATGTCAATCCTGCTGAACTGACAAAGCATGCAAGATGGTAGGACCATAGTATGCAAGCTAAAGTGTGATGTGCTCGCTTCTATGTCAAATGAACTGTAGGGACAGTTTGAGGAAATTTTGAATGCTGCTGACATTCGAATGCACGTGCAAGAGTTGCATGGTGCATGAAACTCATACGATGATGCACACTACTTTCAAGGAGCTCATGACTACACACATGCAAGATGGGGCTCTAGCCCATGAGCATTATGTATATATGACTGTGCTTATTGAAAATGTGGTGGGCCTGGAATATGTGATTCCTAACGAGTTAATTGATAACATCAATTTGTTGTCTTTCTATTCCTCATTTGACGGGGTTATGGTGAACTTCAAGTTTAATAAGATATTTGATAGCCTTGAAGAGCTAATCAATATGCTTATAACTTATGAGATCACCATATAACAGGAAATTATTGTTTTTATGGGCATCTCGTCAGACGAAAATGGCCAACAAGGTAAGGGAAAGAAATGTTCTGCCCCTCACAAGAAAAACAATCCCAATAAGAAGCAAACTCTGAAAGACACTTAAAATGCCTACAAAGCCCGATAAGTTAGAACATATTTATTTCACTGCAAGAAGTCCGGACATAAGAAATTATATGCGCCAGAAATGTTCTGGAAATGATAAGTGAATGTCAAAGTAAAACATTGTTTCAACAACAAACAAAAGAAAGTTAGATGATCCAAATCCACACAAATATGGCACGCTAGACTAGGTCATATTTCCCAAAGAAGGATGCACAAGCTAGTGGGAGAAAGCATGTTTGACTTGTCAGACATAAATTCTCTACCTACTTGCAAGTCCCGTCTAAAAGGAAAAATGGCAAAAGACACCATTCGATGGAAACGTGGAACATGCGCAGGGTCTACTGGATTTGATCCACACAGACGTTTGTGGCCCGCTAAGTGTTAGCACAAAATATGGGCAATCCTACTTCATTACCTTTGCTGATAACCATTCGAGGTTTGTGTATATTTATTTGATGAAACACAAATCTGAAGCGTTTGAAAGGTTCAAAGAATTCAGATTTGAAGTAGAAAATCAGCTAAAAAGAAGTATTAAGGCACTTCGATATGATCGATGCGGAGAATAATTAAGTGCTGAATTTTTGGGTTATCTAAAAGAGAATGGGATTCTCTCATAGTGGACTCCACCAGCAACACCGCATGTGACACCTCTGACCCATTTTATAAAATAACAACGGAATTTAAAATTTTTCTTTAAAGGGAGGAAGGATTCAAAATACATTTCCAATATATATATACCATCAAAAGAATATGCATGATCCAAAAAGTGTTAAATCAAAATACAAAATATCATTTTGATCATGTATAACAAAATAATCTTTCACTTCCTTCCATCTCTATATGCATATGACCCCGGCTTCAATCAACGTCCTAGTTCGTCGCTCTTATCTGCATCATAGGAATAACTGAAATGAGTATAAAACTCAGCAAGTGGAACTCTTACATAGCAATGTACATAGCATACTGTAAGGCCCGAGAATTGGATTATTGTAATCTGAAATGATTTGAGTATATTACCGTAATCTGGAATTAATCTGAAATGATTTATTGATTAATTACGGTAAATATAAATGGAACGGATCGGACCGGGAAAGACGAAAGAAAATCGAAATGGAAGGGCTGGGTGTGCGTGACCCGGAGGTCTCGCGCATATGCGCGGAAAGTGTGCGCGCATATGCGCGAGCCATGCAAATGTCCAACAGCGAGCCATGCAAATGTCAGAATTGAATAGGATTCATATATGATGTTCTTGTCATGTTAGACATCATAGAATCAAAGTCAGATTGAGAAACAGACTGATTATGGAATTGTTATGATTTTCGGAGTCGATTTGATTAAGATTCGATATCATAATTGTATTATCATTGAGATTATGAGTTATACTGATACTGCTTACAAAGTTTGGTATTATATCTGTGATGTTCGGAGTGACGGGGTTATCGAGATTATATTGTTATACCGTCGAAACATCAGTTAATTGATATTGATCAGATTCAGTAGTGACTTCGATTATATCGTAGTATTGTCGATATGAATTGGATTGTGTCTTGATTCGACATTGATCAGATTATGTGTTTTGTTTTGAATTGATCAGAACAGATTCTGAATTGAGTTGTTATTGATATTATATCTGTTCGGTATTGTTATTACCAGATTGGGAATGGACCGAAATAGAGTCGGGACTTCTTCTTCTTCTGAGCGAGAAGATAAAGGTATAAATTAATGTTGAGTTGGGATTGCACAACTTGAGTGAGGTTTGACTCGAGTTTCTCTAAATCACATACTTTATTTTATTGCATTGTTATTTGCAATTGAATACGATTGATATTTTTGATCTATGGATTTATAGACAATGTATGTCTTGAGTCATAAGCGGATATGCTTAGTCATAGACATTTCATCTTGTGACAGAAGGGCCGGATAGTGAGGACTCGTCACTGGCCCATCGCACTTTGCCACATGATTGGATATTGGTGATAGGACCACAGTCCATGACATTTAGGTCAGGACACTGGATGTTTGGTTATATCGACGTGGATAGAACTGGAGTCTTTTCTATTACTGTTGGTCGATATAGGAATACCACATCTGGAAACCGGGATCCCTAGGCTAGGATTGAGTCTAGTCTAAAACGTGGAGTCACGAGTCTGAGTGACAATTATATTGATTTATATTTATTGATGTTGATTATGTTCCTGAATATGGTTCATGTTCATTGCTGTTCCTGATATTGGTACATGTTTAGAATATGAGTTATTCTTGATATTGAGTATGTTCATGATATTGGTACATGCTTAGAATAGAATTTATTCTTGATATTGAATTATGTTCCGGATTAGGGTACATGTATAGAATATGATTTATTCTGGTAATGGATTTATATCATGATTTTGATATAGGATATGAATTGATGTCTTATGCTTTTATATTGTTTATATGATGGCATGTATACATGATTTATACTGGGATATTTATATCTCACCGGAGTTATCCGGCTGTTTTCTTGTTTGTATGTGTGCATGGCAACAGGTGGGCTAGGATCAGGGTCAAGAAGAGTACGAGGCTGGACTAGATAGCATGGAGATCCGGGCTTTGAAGCAACTTAGGATTCAGCACTGATTTGTAGTTGAACCTAGTCGGATTATTGTAGATTATACAATAATTGTATGTTATGTTTAATATGTAATTTGAATTTAATTACATTACGTTTCCGCTGTATAATTTAAGAAAAAATTTAGACCCTGTTTTATATTTGATTTATTATTCCTAAAGACGATTAAGGAATGAATTAGCATATCCAGCGTGGAGATCCGGGCTTTGAAGCAACTTAGGATTCAGCACTGATTTGTAGTTGAACCTAGTCGGATTATTGTAGATTATACAATAATTGTATGTTATGTTTAATATGTAATTTGAATTTAATTACATTACGTTTCCGCTGTATAATTTAAGAAAAAATTTAGACCCTGTTTTATATTTGATTAATTATTCCTAAAGACGATTAAGGAATGAATTTGCGTCCGGGTCCCCACAACAGGTGGTATCAGAGCCTTAGGTTTCAGAGATGTAGGTCCTTGAACTATAGGTTCCTTGGCACTGAGATAAAGAAGAGTGAGCGGGGTAGAATGAGTTTTCGTTCCTTGCATCTGATTGCTAGCATGTGATTGATTATAATGTGGAATTACATTGTGTATGCTAGCATGATATTATGTTTTACTGCCTGGACTTATATGGCATATGATTGAATATAATGTTGAAACTACATTGTATATGCTATGATTTCAGTATGTTTTTACTGGATAGTAAGCTACATGTTACCTGAATATCTGAGTTGATTTGGTAATATGTATTATTTGAAACTGGATCAGAACCAATTCTTGATCAGAGGTAAGCCGATCAGGATCGGGATTGAGACGGATTTGTCTCTTGTTACTACTAATGTCTGTGATTATCAGATATTCCTCCTAGAAGGATTCCAGAAAGGGGTAGTACATCGTATGATCAGATGGATGTGTCTGAAACTCTGATGGAAACACAGATGATAAGGTTTCAGTCGTTTCAACCACCGATTTTGAGGGGTGTTGAGGCACCAGCCGATTGTGAGACTTGGCTGGAGGAGATTGAAATGCTGTTTGAATTTCTGGGATTCACAGATGAGTGCAGAATTAAATTGGTTGGGAATCAACTACGGGAAGTCGCTAGGAGTTGGTGGCTGATAACCCGGGAAGCCATAGCACATCGTGGTTTCACGATTACGTGGAAACTTTTCAAAGTGGAATTTTATCAAAGGTTTGTACCTCTATCATATCGAGAGGACAAAAGTGCAGAATTTGCAAATTTGAGGCAGGGTCCATTGAAGATTGATGAATATTTGGCCCATTACTTTACCTTGTTAAAGTTTGGTCCGCAAGTGGCTAGAAATGATACAGCTGTAGCTGATCAGTTTATCAAGGGCTTGAATCCAGAAATACGCACCTTGGTAACTGTGAAACAACTGCGTAATTTTACTGATACTCTGAATCGAGCGAGAAGAGCAGAAACCGTTCTAATGAGACAAAAGGAAGCTTCATATGTTCTTCCAACACCGATACCACAACAACTGCCTTCCAGAATCGAGATTGGCAGTAGCAGTGGTGGAAAGAAAGAGATGTTGAAAGTTCAAAAGAAGCAATTCAAGAAGTTTGGGAGCGGTTCATCTAGCTCCAGTGGCTCTAGTCCGAATTATACTGGAGTTTATTGCAGGAAGTGTGGTGGGAGACATTCCCAGGAGCTATGCCACGGAGTGACTGGTCGGTGCAACTTCTGTAAACAGCAAGGACACTTTGCTAGAGTCTGTCCACAGAAAGGTGCCCGAAGATTTCAGGGAGCAGGATCATCTGGGGGTGGTGATCGAGAAACAGACCAGGACACACTTGATGATACAATGACAGGTACTGGTCTTTTATGATTAGATTGCATATGTATTATATATATTAATGCATTCTTTACGATTATCTTTGACTGAGTTGCATTGATATACATTGTACCTGTTGAGTCTGTATTTACTGCAGTCTTGATTCCTTATTTTTTTGGGGAAAGAAATTTGATATCAGTGATATTCTGTGATATATCATATACTGCAGTAAGTTGAGAATGAGATTGAGTTAGACTAGCTTGTACTTGTATTGTCTGATGATGACTGCATGATTGATATTGATATATCGAACAAGTACAGAGCTATTCTAGAGTCTTGCCAGGAAATGGTAAGATTTGGACCTGAAATGGCCAAAGAATGAATGATATACGGTAAGGATTCTTGATTTTGAATTCCTTGAAATCCGTATTATATAAGATTCGATGATTATCGAAAGGAATGGAGTAATTCCTTATGTGTTCAGTTGATGACTGAAGCTAAGCCTATCAGGATTGATTTACTAGTAGCGGGAAGTTTGCTATAGTCTTTCAGATGAGATTTCAGGATTGTCCTGTAGCTGGGAGAGTGATTTCAGCCTTGATGTGATTCCAGGTATTGGTTTCATTTTAGAAATTTCTTATAGACTGATACTGATTGAATTGATAAAATTGAGATATCAGTTGAAAGATTTATTGCCTGAAGAGTTAGAGTTACATCTGATTATATGTTTCTCTGTAAAGTACTTCAGTTCCGTTTATGAGTTGACAAATCCTGTGCTTAGAAGTGGTCTGATGATTATATGCTCGTTTTATCTATGATCTTTTGATATATTCGTAGCATATGATTGATTGAAGCGAACAATGGAAATTTGTATTGAACATTTTGGGAACTGAGATTGTTGTATACAAATTGTTCGGATATGAATCTCAATTGTAACAGATTGTATTCAGAGTCTGTGATATCTGAAGATAGTATCCTGATTGATTGTAGCACTGTGAGACCGTGATCAGTGGCTGAGAACGACATTGAATATGGCAGAGTTTTCGAAACGTCAGAAATTGCATTTTAAGCAGTTATTAAATCAGTATTGTGTATTGATATTCTGAATCTGATCTGATATTGTTATCATTCTGAATCCGTGTTTGATACCGATTGTTATGAACCGTTGAGCTTACATGCAGTTCAGTCGAGTCAGAACTGATTTTGAAGATTAAAGCAGTTCAGAAGTTCGATCAGACTGTCCAGAATTTGATTTTGATAGTCAGAACCGAATACCAGGTAGGTATTTTCTTTAATTTATATTATTAACTGATTTGTTTGTGTCAGATATTCGAATTGGAAATTGACATGTATTGTCAGATGCACACAATAGTAGATTCAGTACTATTCTAGTAACAGGAAATGTGTGATAATTCGAATAGACAGTTTTGAAGTAAACAGATGGAATCAGTTATGTCAGAATTTGTATTGAAATGTCTAAATCGCTGACAGATGAAGACAGACAGATAGAAACTTTTAAATTACTGATCTTGATTTTTGATTTCTAAATAGAAATGGGAGTACATGTCTATGGATTGTGTGATGACACTACTGTAATCTTGCCAAGATAGTGGCTATGATTGAACGATTGTTCAAATCTGCATAGGTTATATTGTACAGGATGACTTACAAATATGACCAGACGACTGAGAGGTATGTCAGAAACGGGAGTCAGATTGTATTGAATGCCAAAGTTGATTTTATCAGACTGTGATTTTCGTTTGATTTTATACTTTTGGCTGAGTGTATAACATGATTTTTCATCTATGATTTATAGATTGACGGATAATCGGAGTGAACTATCTTGATACTGGAGGATATCCAGGAAATGTAGTGCTGGATTATAGCACCAGTTGACATGATTCATTGTCACTTTTGAATTATTGTACGATAATAGCTATCTGATGAATATCGACATAGTCGAGGTATTGTACAACGAGAACTGCGGATTTCCTTCGTATGGGAATGATATTGCGGTGATGCCTGAGATTGGATTTGATAAAGAAAAGGAAACTAATTCATAAGAAAATGAGGATAGCTCAGAATACATAGATTAATATACTAACGTCGGATGATGACTGTTGGTAGTTGAAACCGAAGATTAAATATATCTCTGACTGGGATATTGATTGTTATGAGTTGTTGATTGGTATATACGGATGTTGTATAGCCAATAGTGTGTGATTAATTTTATCACGAGTGATGTGATTGATATGAGCTTATTGCATATTCTGTATATCTCCTTCTTGTATCTGATTTGAGATCTGAGATGATTATCGGTACAGTAAGAGTGGATTGTTGTGATTTCGGGGACGAAATCATACCTTAGAGGGGGAGAAATGTAAGGCCCGAGAATTGGATTATTGTAATCTGAAATGATTTGAGTATATTACCGTAATCTGGAATTAATCTGAAATGATTTATTGATTAATTACGGTAAATATAAGGAACGGATCGGACCGGGAAAAACGAAAGAAAATCGAAATGGAAGGGCTGGGTGTGCGTGACACGAAGGTCTCGCGCATATGTGCGGAAAGTGTGCGCGCATATGCGCGAGCCATGTGAATGTCCAACAGCGAGTCCAGAGAAGTTCGCGCACATGCGCGGGTGTAAGCGCGCACATGCGCGGGAGTTCCAGAACCTTGGGCGCATATGCGCCGAGATGGACGCGCATATGCGCGAGTGGTCGAAGGCACGAGGCAGTAGGTCTCGCGCATATGCGCGACAACTTGCGCGCATATGCGCGAGTAGTCCAGTAGCTGGATAAGGCTTCCGGCGCATATGCGCGGACTTGGAGCGCGCATATGCGCGAGTCATGCAGAACGGAAAGATGCCACTTGCCCTGATGCATGCGCGAGATATATATATATATATATATATATATATATATATATATATATATATAAATATACACACACACAATTCATTATCCGGGAGCAAATGAAGAAATCGAGTAAACCCTTGGAGAATTGATTCCTGACGTTAGAATGCGATTTGTGCAAAATCCGTCCGTTCGATTTTGAATCCGAATACGGTATCGTGTTCCTTTCAACGCAGGCTACAACTGAACGTAAGTTTTGCTACGTTCTGACATGTTTTGAAATTATGATATTGTCAGAATTGAATAGGATTCGTATATGATGTTCTTGTCATGTTAGACATCATAGAATCAAAGTCAGATTGAGAAACAGACTGATTATGGAATTGTTATGATTTTCGGAGTCGATTTGATTAAGATTCGATATCATAATTGTATTATCATTGAGATTATGAGTTATACTGATACTGCTTACAAAGTCTGATATTATATCTGTGATGTTCGGAGTGACGGGGTTATCGAGATTATATTGTTATACCGTCGAAACATCAGTTAAGTGATATTGATCAGATTCAATAGTGACTTCGATTATATCGTAGTATTGTCGATATGAATTGGATTGTGTCTTGATTCTACATTGATCAGATTATGTGTTTTGTTTTGAATTGATCAGAACAGGTTCTGAATTGAGTTGTTATTGATATTATATCTGTTCGGTATTGTTATTACCAGATTGGGAATGGACCGAAATAGAGTCGGGACTTCTTCTTCTTCTGAGCGAGAAGATAAAGGTATAAATTAATGTTGAGTTGGGATTGCACAACTGGAGTGAGGTTTGACTCGAGTTTCCCTAAATCACATACTTTATTATATTGCATTGTTATTTGCAATTGAATACGATTGATATTTTTGGTCTATGGATTTATAGACAATGTATGTCTTGAGTCATAAGCGGATATGCTTAGTCATAGACATTTCATCTTGTGACAGAAGGGCCGGATAGTGAGGACTCGTCACTGGCCCATTGCACTTTGCCACAGGACAGGATATTGGTGATAGGACCACAGTCCATGACGGTTAGGTCAGGACACTGGATGTTTGGTTATATCGACGTGGATAGAACTGGAGTCTTTTCTATTACTGTTGGTCGATATAGGAATACCACATCTGGAAACCGGGATCCCTAGGCTAGGATTGAGTCTAGTCTAAAACGTGGAGTCACGAGTCTGAGTGACAATTATATTGATTTATATTTATTGATGTTGATTATGTTCCTGAATATGGTTCATGTTCATTGTTGTTCCTGATATTGGTACATGTTTAGAATATGAGTTATTCTTGATATTGAGTATGTTCCTTATATTGGTACATGCTTAGAATAGAATTTATTCTGGATATTGAATTATGTTCCGGATTAGGGTACATGTATAGAATATGATTTATTCTGGTAATGGATTTATATCATGATTTTGATATAGGATATGAATTGATGTCTTATGCTTTTATATTGTTTATATGATGGCATGTATACATGATTTATACTGGGATATTTATATCTCACCGGAGTTATCCGGCTGTTGTCTTGTTTGTATGTGTGCATGGCAACAGGTGGGCTAGGATCAGGGTCAAGAAGAGTACGAGGCTGGACTAGATAGCGTGGAGATCCGGGCTTTGAATCAACTTAGGATTCAGCACTGATTTGTAGTTGAACCTAGTCGGATTATTGTAGATTATACAATAATTGTATGTTATGTTTAATATGTAATTTGAATTTAATTACATTACGTTTCCGCTGTATAATTTAAGAAAAAATTTAGACCCTGTTTTATATTTGATTAATTATTCATAAAGGCGATTAAGGAATGAATTAGCGTTCAGGTCCCCACACATACTCTGTAAAACATGGCTTTAAAAACATTAAATACCATCAACTCTGAATCTTGAATAACATAGCAATAATATAACAATAAGATGATATTTCTCTTTTCTCTGTTGGATTGATATCTATATAGTATCTCTGTCTCTGTACCTATATCCCATCGATATAAATTTATAACTCTGAGGGTATAAGCCTGTGGTCGTTGATCAACTAATTGCATGCAATCTCTGACTATGTATCTATCAATCCAATAAATCAATTTGAATTCTCTCTTTGGCATTTCATCAAACACTTTGAATACTCTATTCTCTTGTATTCCCTTTTAAACAATTGAGGCATATACAAGCCTCTAAAATACAACACAATGAGTCAATACATACTATGAATCAAATGGAAGGGAATAGCATAATAAAACTCTTGAAATACAATACATATACTTTCATGTGAGCACAAGGAATGAAATTCCACTTACAACCACTTGAAACCTTGTATCTAATCTCTTTGATAGCAATCTTACAACAATAACCCATAAATAACACCATCAATAACCCAATAATCTAACAACAATATCAATAAATCCATTATACCAACACAATCCACAACCCAAGAACTCTCCCAACACCAAACCAAGAAATAACCAAACCAAAAGCTTACCTTGATCCCAAAATAACTTAGTTCCCTCAACAATAATCCCCCAAGAGGCTTGAATCAAAGAAAGGAATTCAAAAGAAATGAGGAAACCTAGCTCCATGGAGAGAAATTCGAAAATGGGGAGAAAGAAATGAGAAAAATAAGATCAACTCTTCTATTTAAGCACTAAAAATCGCCAAAACACGCTTATACTGTGCTGGGCGCTCGGGCGGTCATAAATTACCGCTCGGGCGCCGATGTTTCTGCCCAAAATCCAAAAATCCAGAATGAGTGGCGCTCGGGCGGTCATTTCTTACCGCTCGGGCGCCACTCTACGCACTGCCCCTCCAAAGATTGCCTCTGAAACGCCTCTTCCTTTCGGAAATTGGAAAAGTGGTAAACTACAAAGTTGTAGCCCTAAGTCGTTTCTTGAAGCTCTCCAAATTTCAGATCATTTGGAGGTCTGAGTAAAAAGGTATGCTAAATCTCCCAACATGTGTCACTGGAGGAACGACGAAACACACGACACACTTCGAGGCACTTTTGGCTTATCTTCCACAATGATTTGAACAAAACTCAAAATAAGAAAGTTATACCTCTATGTCTTATCTAATCACTCCAATTGGCCTCATACCAATTGGCTCAACATACGAATTATCATGAATTTAATCGTAACGCCGCTACAACTGCACCACACATCATCTAACACCAACCATACTATAAATCCTAAATCGAAACTCTTAACATCCAAACTATACGTAAACTTGACCAAGTAGTCAATAAACATACGAAATCTTAAACCGTACCATACACCAGGCTTGGCTATTACACATCAATTGAATGGTGTTTCAGAATATTGTAATCGAACTTTGTTGGACATGGTTCGATCAATGATGAGATTCACTGCATTGCCTACATCGTTTTGAGGCTTTGCGCTTGAAACTACGGCAATGTTGTTGAATAATGTTTAAACTAAAGTAGTGGATAAAACACCATATGAGATATGGATGGGGAAACCTCCCAAGTATTCTTACATGAGAATATGGGGATGTCCTGCTTATGTGAAGCAGACAGTGGGAGACAAATTGGATAGTAGATCCACTTTGTGCTACTTTTTAGGATATCCAAAGAATTCTGTTGGATATTATTTCTATCATCCTAGTGAAGCAAAAGTGTTTGTTTCAAGAAATGCCACCTTTTTGGAAAGGGAGTTTCTATTAGATAGAAAAGGCAATATGATAGAACTTGAAGAAATCCAAGATACTCCGTCAATTTTAGAAGTTGAACCTAATCCCCTAGAACCAGTAGTTGAAGTACAAGCTCCTAGAAGGTCTGATAGGGTTATTAGACCACCTGCTAGATATACGCTTCTTCATGAACAAGACCATGATGAGTCTTTTGTTGGATATGATCCAATGAACTTTAAGGAAGCAATATCTGATACTGATTCAACCAAATGGATTGAAGACATGCAGTCAGACATGGACTCTATAGATTCAAACCGAGTCTGGACATTGGTGGATCAACCTAAGGGAATCGTTCCTATATGGTGCAAATGGATCTACAAAAGAAAACTTGGGGCGAATGGGAAGGTAGTGACCTTCAAAGCAAGGCTGGTTGCAAAATATTATACTCAAAGGCAAGGAGTTGACTATGAGGAAACATTTTCACCAGTTGCTATGTTTAAGTCCATTATAATAGTACTAGCCATAGCATCATGGTATGACTATGAGATATGGAAAATGGATGTAAAGACTGTATTTCTCAATGGAGACATCAAAAAGGAAATTTATATGTCTCCACCTGAGGGATACACATCAGTAGGAAGTGAGCATAAGGTATGTAAACTTCAGAGATCAATATATGGTCTCAAGCAGGAGTCAAGAAGTTGAAACCTCAGATTTGATAGCACTATCAAAGAGTTTGGTTTTGCTAAGAATCCTGAGGAACCATGTGTGTACAAGAAAATTAGTGGGAGTGCAGTGACATTCCTAGTACTTTACGTTGATGATATCATGTTCATTGGGAATGATGTAGGATTACTGAAATCAACTAAAGTATGGTTAGCCAGTAAATTCTCCATGAAAGACATGGGTGAAGCATCCTACGTATTGGGAATACAAATCTATAGAGATAGATCAAAGAGGATGGTCGGACTCACCCAAGACACCTATATCGATTCCATTATAAAACGATTCTCTATGGAAGAGTCCAAGAGAAGATACTTACCAATGTGTCATGGTATTACTCTATCTAAAGCTATGTGTCCCAAAACTGATGAAGAGATAGAGATGATGAAACGTATTCCATATGTGTCAGCTATTGGTAGTATCATGTATGATATGATATTATGCTTTGAGTGTTACAAGCAAATATCAGGCGAACCCTGGTCCAATGCATTGGAAGGCCGTGAAAGATATTTTTAAGTACTTGAGAAGGACTAAGAACTTGTTCATGGTCTATGAGGGTGGAGAATTGAAATTGGAAGGCTACACGGATTCTAGCTTCCAATGTGACGTAGATGATTCGAAATCGACCTCTGTTTTTGTATTCATGCTATATGGTGCGGCTGTCTTTTGGAAATGTTCCAAGAAAGACACCATTGCGGATTCCACCACTGAAGCTGAATACATTGTTGCATCTGATGCATCCAAAGAGGCAGTTTGGATGAGGAATTTTGTCCAAGTGTTGGGCGTTATTCCTAATGAAGTTGATCCAGTCCCGTTGTACTGGGACAACACTGGTTCCATTGCGCAAGCAAAGGAACCAAGGTCTCATCAGCGATCCAAACATGTACTAAGGAAGTTCCACGTCATACGGGTGATAGTGGGAAGAGGAGACATATCAGTTGAAAGAGTTCCCTTTGCAGATAATGTTGTTGATCCACTTACAAAGCCCTTGCCAGGACCATTGTTTGAAAAGCTTCGCGAAGCAATGGAATTAAGGGTAGTTGGCTCTAGGGCAAGTAGGAGATTGTTAGAGTAGATGCCCTGCAAGCCAACGGTTGGCTAGGGAATTTATTGACTCAAGTGTAATAAACAATCTTTATTTTAATATAATTTACTTTTTAATGGTTTCGTTATACTTTATCTGTATACCCATACAAGCAGCATAGATAAAGTCCTTGATTATGCTTTAATACAAATGAATCGTAATTCGATGTTGAAACTCATTTGTAAACACTGCATATTCTAAATTCGTTCCTAGTCGATTCAGCCGCCTAAAACATGGATAAAGGTTGCTTGAGCTCGAGACTAGCAACTGTGATGTTGTGTACTGCGTTTCTTGATAAGGGCATAGAGATGTCCAAACATACACATGGGTAGTCATATGATGATTATACCGAACAACCCTCCCTCGGACTTTCCAAGTGGTTATCATTCATCGTGAGGATAAGTCCGTGGTTATTATTGTACACCATTAGTCCTTACGACCCGGGACAACACTGAGGCTCTATATGCTAGGGCTGTGCTTTGACTCGTTTACCGGCTCCAGGAGAGTCATCAGGTGGCGAGGTTGGGTATAGTTGTGACACATATAGGAGCCAGTGCATTGTAGTCGGGGATTCACCGCTCACCTACGGGTGTGGATATCCCATGTGATCTAATGAAATAATAGTGCATGGAATCTCTGGCCAGAGTACGAGATGTACCTTGGAGAAGGAGTTCTCCAAATAGTACACGCGATGCCACTATTATAGTTATCACATATTTATCGAATTAATAAGCAACCCTCGATGAACCAATGGTTGCAGATTCGATCGGGATATATGAGATGAAGGGATCGTACTGTACGTTAATCATAATCGACTGGTTCTTGCAGGCACTATCAATGATACCTAGGGGATCATGGGGCCTTGCTACTAGACGCTCTTACCATGATCCGATGGGTGCAATCAGAAATGAGTTCTGACATTCTTGATCAAGGTGTTGATGAAAAGAATGGGGCTAACTAGGGTAAGCCCGAATAAAGGATTATGTCCTGAATCACAAAGAGTTGTGAACCCACGGCTAGCTGTATCCCTGAACCATTGAGGGTCACACAAGTACTGGATTGTTTGTTCCCGTTGAGAGAATTAATACAAGAAGTTGAATTTATATTATATAGTAAATTCAAGGAGTTGAATTTATGATAATTAAATTTTGAGAGAATAAATTCAAGTAGTTGAATTTATGAAATTTGAGAATTTAATTTATTAAACTCAAATGTTGGGTTTATTAAATATTAAATTTTGGAGGTGCTGTAAATTCAAGTAGTTGAATTTATAATTTAAATAATAAATTCAAATGTTGAATTTATAATGTATTTAATTTATTAAGCTCAAAAGTTGAGTTGATTAATTAATAAATTAAATATGGTTGATAATATGTTTAATGGGCTTGCAGGGGTACAAGTCCAACATATTAAATAATTAAAGTTTTAATGGACTTTGATTAAATTACTTAAATTAGTTGGACTAGCCCAATTAATCAAATCAAACCCATTAATGTTAATTATGTAATTAGGGTTTAATTGAATTATAAATAACACATGCAAACAAAAACCCTAGCCACCCACCACCTAGGTTTCGAGAATGGAATCCTCCAAAAGAAAAAAAAATTGGCCACCTCTTTTTGAGAAAAACCTTTGAGCCGTCTCTCAATTTTTCTTCTCCTACGTGAAACATCTTCTATATTTTCTAGTGCAAATTAGAAGAGGAACACACTATCTAGTCGTGGACTTGATAGGAGGATTTCATCGAAGAAAGTTCGTAGGGAATCAACAAGAGCTAATCCGTTTACACCGGATTTGTTGGAGTCCAGTGAAATCATTCACCAAAGGTATAATTCTAACGCTCTATGAATGTTTATAATAAAATCATACGAGCGCCCAAAATATATTTTGATTGTCAAAATAAACAAAATTTTAAAACGTCCGCTGCGTTTGGGCGTGTAGAAAACCGGGATCCAACATAAATGAGCAACGGGGAATCGTCGGGACAATTCTTTTGCAAGAAAATGAAGTGGCCGAACTTTGCTTGATTTGCTGCTGGGAAAACCGATAGAATGGAGAGGGGAGGGGAGGTTTGTGAGTGGAGGAAAGTGGAGGTGTCGGTTGATTGGAATAAATGGGTGTAGGGTAGCAAATAGTAAAATCATTAAATAGTTAATAATCAATATAATGAGCCTTAATTATTAATTAAAAAGTTTAAAAGAGTTTTGAGTCCAATAAACTTAAAATTAGGTTCAGTAAATCCAAACATACTCTCGAAAAATATTTCATGTTCTAAAGTTTTGAAAATATTAGCCGAATACTCAAAACGTTCCCTAATTCACTAAAATTTGTGTACCATTAAAAATTAAAATCATGCAGGTAAAAATACCCAATAAATCCTAATTTTTGAAAAATACACTTAAAAACACCTTATATTAATTAATAAAATAAATCTTGTAATTAAAATAATTTTCCTAAAAATTCTCCGGTTCCTGTTCCTCGTTCGAGCGCGAAATGCAACCTAAAAAAATCTAATGCATGAATTTATAAAATGAATGAAATAAATTCTACCATGCATGAATTATGCATAAAAATAATTAAACACAAATTTAATAAAATAAACAAGCATTTAATATTTTAAAACAATTTAATAAAATACCAAAAAACTTTAATAACTTGCATGCATGTGGTTCACCTGGACCTTCAAATTTTTGGGACGTTACATCTACCCTCCTTAAATTGAATTTCGTCCCCGAAATTCGCTTATCCTTGAGAAACAAAAAGTTTAAACTCTTAATGCTAGTATCCCAATAATCCACCCATCCGTTGCGCTACTCTGATAAAATAAGTGTTAAGTTTTCCTTATGCACCCTCAATCTTAATTAACCAAAATCCTCGTTTGTAAATCGCAGCCTAAAACGGCTTATGGTGACTTAGTTCTATTCTTCTATGTCCTCGAATTTCTCACTTTTTCGCAATTTCTCATACTAGAAATGGATACCCTAACTTATCGCTCTTTACTTTTCTTATACAACACCCATAATGTTCAGCGTCCTATTACATTAGCATTTAGGTTGTTCAACTTATGATACCTTAGCCTCAAAATTTAGCGGCCGACTGCTATCCTCGGTGATATACTTAAAAGTTAAACATTATCTTAACCTCATAACAAAATTAGCCTAAGATCATTGAATCGAATCTTTATCTTACGGCACCAAACTTACGTAACTTAACTATTTATAAATATACCCCAAATATAAAATTATTGCAAATCTTAAACATCGAGTAACGTTAATCCATAAAACCCAATTATACTGTATCGATCTTCTACCTATATAAATAAGCCCTTCTAACCCCAATTACATGCTCGAACTATTTCCTTCCCAATTACAATGTAGTTGAGGCCTAAGACTCTTAGACTTTCCTCCTTGAAACGAATGTCGCATTCTTAAGTATCCCTAATGCTTAATTTAATATTAGCGTATAAAAATTAATAAGTTATCGCATGGTAGCATTAGACTAACTTTAACAAATCAACTTCACTTATAACCCATAGTGTTCTAGAATCCCCATAACAAACTTTTAAATTTCTTACTCGGTAAAAATCTTAATATTCGTTCATTAGTAACCTAAGTTGAACACTACTAATTCCCTTTTGTTTTTATTTCACCCAAACTTTCTGTATGAACACATATCTCATAAATTTGAAATTCAAACTTATGCAACCCAATTAGTTTTGGATAACATAATTTCAACACACATTTTCACTTATTCTCAAGTTTCTTAATGACTTACAAAAATTTCCTCAAGGCAAGGTATCTACCTCAATTCTTACATGCGTCTATCCAATAATCTAACCATCGATCATACCCAATTTTCTAGAAACATTAAATTCCAACGAAGGTATATTTTTAACTCTTAAGATCATGATTAAAACTTAAGCTACATCAAACCTTAGGCTCTCAAAAATAAGTTATCTTACTGTCGAATCCTATAACCTAATTAATTGATCAACTTTATCTTAAATTGTTTTCACTTTAAATTCTTAAATTTTTCCACAACATTGCTCCATTAACATTTAGATTTCAAGCCTTATATTGATTCATCCTACAATGTCCTCAATTACCATTCCTTATAACATTATAATCACATTGTTCCAAGCTTCTAGATGTCCCTTCAAACCTAAATCATCAAAAATTCATGTCGTTTAAATCATTCAATTCTCACTTACTGCTAATCTAGTCCCCAGAAATTTCTTATCAGTTGCAGCATTAATTCTTAATTTCCTTAAAAATTATCCACTTTGTCCTGAATTTTGAAAATTCCATCATTACCCATAACTTCTTAGCGTTCGTAATTCGATTGTATATGTTTCTCGTAACATAAAGTTCAATAATTTTAAGCTTATTAGACCCAAAATCAATTCACATAGCCTCGAAAAATTACTGATTTAACACAAGTGTTCCTCAAAGTTCGAATTTAATCCTCAAAAATTTCGGAATTTGCAATTTGGCACTTAAATTTCTCCAAAATTACATTTTGGCCCTACAATTCTTCGAAAATTGCATTCCTAGTCCCCAATTTTTTTATATTTGTTTCCTCATTAAACCTTAAAATTCTCAAAACTCAGAATTTAATCCCAAAATTTGGCAAATTCGAAAATAGTCCCTTATAATTTTATTTTTGCACTTAGGTCCTCAATTATTGGTTATTACAATTAGGTTCTTCAAATTCTTAATTCATACAATTCAATCCTTAAATCTAACTAGGTAGAGCATGCATCCTAAATAAATTCCAAGTTTTTATACTTCCAAGGATCGTCGTAGTCTTCGAATAATTAATCCTTATATGGAATCCTCAAAAATTAATTCAACTAGAAACCACAAACCATCAGTAATTTCTTAGAAATTATACAAGTCCCAAAAGATTTCATAATTTTCAAGATTAACTTATGACTCATAAGTAGAACATCAGTACTACTAACCCAAAAATTAATATAGTCAATTCATTCCCAACCATTCCCTACGCCCGATTAGCCATAATCTTAATCATATCCAATTTCACCACAAAACCAGCATGCATGAAAATCATATAATTCCTCATTTCATGTCGTAACATGCATAAAAAAAAGTTTAAAGCATCTAATCTCAAAACATAACGATCGATAGACATGTACCGTAAATCACTGTAAAACGTATATCGTGTAAACGTGCAGCTGATAGCAGTAAATCATTTAAAACAATTAAAACATAAAAGCTTACAGACTTGAGGCTTAAAGACTGAGCTGTAGAAGCTGGTGGTGGCACAACCCTATACAGGAACCTTGCTCTGATACCAACTAAAACGGCTGCTCTTTTAAAATGCGGAATTTTTTTTTTTTAAAAGCTCGCCCTTAAAAAATAACATTTAAAATAATCGTCTTTATTTGACAATAAAAATCTCACAGTTTAAAATGACCAACATCAAACGTAAACGTAAAGGAGTAAAAATCGTAATATCATCGGCGTATATAAAATGTTCATCTTCTCTCAAATCTCATAAAACATAATGCGGAAAACATGTGGTCCTCGGGTTGTGTCACAGCACGAGGTATGCCTACTCAGAGTTCAGCACCTCCAGTCTCCTCATCATTGAGCTCACCTGCATCACACACGCCTAGTGAGTCTAAAGACTCAACACACTGTACCAGGAATAAAAAGTACATATACATAGCACACAGCAGTGAAAAATATCATACTCAACATATATTTCATGAACTTAAAAGCATAACGTAAACGTGTTGTGTAAAATCATATCGTGTCAAAGTATGTCATTTCATGTCATCATATACGTAAACGTGTCATGTAAAATCATATCATATTAAAGCATGTCATCTCATGTCATCATATACGTATATATTTCCTTTTTAATTGAATTCAGTTCATTAGTTGTGACTTTGTTATCAGCTCTATCGTATCAGCTCTATTCGATGGATCCATCTATAAAACCGTGGTACCCGGCGTCAGGGGATATCAGTGACAACATTACCCGCCCACTGAGCCTGGGCCTCAGCTTATCATATCTCATGTCATTGTATACATATACATCATCAGTCACAACCAAATCTCATTCTTCAAAAGCATCATCATTATCATCACTTTAAATGCATATACATAAATTTCTCTTTAAACCAAGCATGCAACGTATTTATCATAATTACGTAAAAATCATAAACATGATGCATAACCATTTTAAATATCCTAAATTTGTGCTCAAGGTACTGTCAGAACCAAAATCTTAACCCGGGTGCAAAAGGACCATTTTGCCCCTGGAACCCAAAAATTTCTGTTTTTCCCTTAGACGTAAAACTCCACTTTTTTGACATTTTTTTAATTCCATTGACTCTAACAGGTCCCAAATAATTATTTAAGTCTACAAAAATTTTCTCATATTTTTATTTGGCTTAAATCTATGACTTTTAAATTAATCTTTAAATATAACCTATTAATGTGTTTTAACTCTGAATTAAACAAAACCTTAGCATAAAATTCTCAATTTAAAAACTTAGACTTCTAATAATTATTTGAGCTTAAATATAATTTCCTATTATTTTATTAAGCTTAATCTAGACGTTTCCATTAATCCTTTAATTAACGTTTCGTGCGACGATTAAATCCCCGATAAATCCAAAACTCATTATTTTGATCCAAAGCTTACTAAACTCCTAAAAATGTCCCAAAATATATTCCCTAGATGTAAACTCGAGTTCATTTTGTAACTTAACTGAATTGTTTAAAACTTGGACCAGGGTCTCGGTTTTAACTCGTATCGACTCGAAACTTAACCGATTTTTTTCCCAACTTTTTGTCATATCTTAAAAACACTATAATGGTCCTACAATCTTAATTTCAGACCCTTATATCCACGGCTGATTGTCCAGCATTTGAATGAATCTCTCGGTCCTACCCACTTAAATCACCCTTGTGTAGGGGTGTCAAAATACAACACGACCCGTCAACCCGACACGACCCAACACGGAAAAAATCAGGTTCGGGTTGGGGGGTTTTTCGGGTTCGGGTTGGGTGGATTCGGGTTAGTGCCATGTTAGGCGGGTTTCGGGTTGGGTCGCGGGTTGACCCGCGAACTTTTTTTTTTGAAAATATTACCTATATTTTTATATATTGTATGTTTGAATAAAATTTATTGTGTATTTATCTGATAAATTTTCATCATTTAATATTTATTTTGCATATTTTTATTTTTTTAACAATTTTTTATTTGATTTAGTAAATATACTTTTAATTTTCTACGTTTAAACTTTCAAATTTAAATCGAAAATTTTGTTATTATGTGTTTAAATTAAAATATTATTATAATTTTTTATTTTTTTGAATTTTTTTCATTAATTTTTTTAAAAAAATGTAAAAAAAATTAATAAAATTCGGGTTACTTGGGTTAGACGGGTTGGGTCGGGTTATACGGGTTGCTTCGGGTTTGGGTTGGGGGTTTTCGGGTTGCTTCGGATTTGGGTTGGGTTCGGGTTGTAAAAAAATAAAAAAAAATTTGCGGGTTGACCCGGAACCCGACACAACCCAACCCACCCGATTGACACCCCTACCCTTATGCACTAACCTCCAAGGTCACGTTCTAGCTCACCACCGACAGTTCAAGTGTCACGCCCCGAGTCCGAAGCGTCGGTGACATCCGGCATTGTTTAACAATTAAATTGAAAACCATAAAGCCTCGTATCAAATCAAACCAGTCTTTTTCATAAATTGAGTATGGTCTTACATTGACAAAAGATGAAACTTTTACATCAGAGTTTGCAGAAACTAAACAAAAGGAAAGGGTACAAATTCTAGATTTCCCGATCTCGAAATCTGATCACCATCCCCAAAATGCCTCTTGCTCCTCCTCGTTCACTTGTTCTTGATTTTTATCTGAAATTTGTAAGGGGTGAGTGTTTTGGGAAATCACTCAGCAGGTGGGGGTCGATCGATTCCAAATATACATATAGAACTTAGATTTCTTAAAACGTATTTTTAACAGACTTTCAAAACTTAATATTCTTAACTTATCATGACAGAAACAAATCGAATAAATGACAGAATTTATCAGATGATTCAGAGCAATTCAGAAATAGATCAAATCAAACGGACACAACACTGTTACTCATCTCATTTCCATGGTCAAATTGTCCCCAATATGTTAGTCTTCTAAGGGGTGAGGCCAGAACATGGTTTTATACCCACCAATGGGGGCCAGAACAGAATATGGTTTTATACCCACCAATGGGAGCCAGAACAGAACTACAATTCTCGTCCCATTTCAAATTCAAATCGTAACAGTGCAACAGAATTCAGAACTAACAGACAAAACTTTTCTGATTTTCAGATTTCAGAGTTTTCATACGGACACAGCGGAATCAACAAATTTCGAAGCATAGAAGAGGACACATAATCGATCGAAATTTTAAACAGAACAGCTAGCAATTTTCGAAAATGAAGACACACATACATACATGTCATAATATAAATATTCAAGTTTAAAATAAAAACGAATATATATCAAAAGCCCACTTACAGATTTGGAGGTAGATTCGAAAATGCAGACTTTGGCACGAACTTGTTCCTCGAAATTTCTGCAGCACTTCGACGTATTTTTCACAAACACTGTCTTTACTCCGGCAACACCTCGACACAGGATGGAAACTCTGGACTGCACAAAAAATCCTTCCTTCTTCTTCCTTGAGTTCGGCCGAAAGGTTTTGGGTGAGGGGAGAGCCGAAATTCTTGCTTGGATTTTTGAAAGGATTTGCAATACATGGAGTCTCATATTTATAGGAGAATTATGCCCTTTACCCTACCTAGTGTCCGACCCCTTGGAGTGCAAGCAATGGAGTAATGGTGCTCATAATGGTGGTCAAGGGTATGCCAAGAACCAAGGGTCACTTCCTGCATAATAAAGATGTCCTAGCCCTTAGCTCCTCCCGCAGCTCCTTCATGGGTTAACTCAAAGGTCATTTCTTGCATATTTAATTTTCCAAACCTTTAGCTCATCTTTTAGCTTCCTTTGTGGTCTTGTTAAGACAACTTGGTTGAGCTTCTTCGAGATGAAGGATCGAGTCCTTGAGCTGGGGTTTTACTCTTCTCGTGACAACTCCTTGATGGATATGGTTATTCGCAGCTTAGCCTCCCGTTGAGCTCACTCCTGAGTTTTGAAGATATTGATTTGCTTCGGTTCGTAAAATCCTGGGTTCTCACATCAAGCCTTGACTCCACCTTACCTAGACAACCCTAGGACCTTGCTGGACCCACTAGACTCACGGCCCCAGCTACATGCAGGCTGCAACCTGCTGAAATCCTAGAAACAACACAACCCATCATCCAAGTCCTAGCCCCTCGCACTTGCACTCGATCAAACGGCCTTGAGGACGGTTCCAGTAGCGGTCAAGCCTCTCTAAACCGTGTCTCAGACCCAGCAGGGCCTGGTCAAAGTTTTGGTTCAGCCCTCACACCGTCGACAAACCAAATCTCTCGATCTTGACCTCACACACCCTCACATGCGCTGGACCGAACGAATTTACCTCGAGCTTGGCAACCAGAATCTCCAGCACATATACATCATTAAACACAACCTGCACAACCCTCTAACATCACTAACTTGACAGCCCCTTGCACAAAAATGGGAAAGACGTGATTAGTTGATCAAAAGATGCGAGAACATATGCAAAAACCAAAGATTCTTCATGAATAATGCTGAACCGAAAATTCCACCTACAAATAAACACATAACAGCATATATATAGCGTATATGATGTAGAAATAAAAGTACGTGACGTGCTTTGATGATTCTTACGCAAGAATGATGAAGAAATGAGCAGCGGGGAAGCGCCGGAACAATTCTTTTGCAAGAAAATGAAGTGGCCGAACTTTGCTTGAGTTGCTGCTGGAAAAACCGATAGAATGGAGAGGAGAAAGAAGGTTTGTGAGTAGGGATGTAATCGAGTCGAGCCGAGCCGAACCCTTGAATGTTTGAGCTTGGTTCGTTTATAATCGAGCCAAGCTTTATTTAACGAATATATGCATGTCTCACGAGATTATTAAGCCTTTATCGAGACTAAACAAGCTTAATAAATATGAATTATACATTTAAATTTTCATTAAATTAATTAAAAATTAAATTATATATTTAAAGAAAAATATATTATTCTCATTAAAATTTATAAATTTATTATAATAAATAAATTTAAAAGACTTTTCTACATATTTCATAAATAATATGTAAAATCAATAAATCAATATCAAAACTATTATTTTTTCATCTAAAAGATTACTCATTAACTTACCAACGAACATGTTCACGAGCAAACGAGCTGAATACTCTAAAGCTTGATTTTAATTTGTTTATCTTAACGTATCTCATTAAACAAGCTCAAACGAGCTTTTATCGAATCGAGCTTCGAATAGCTCACAAACGGTTTGATTTGTTTACATCCCTATTTGTGAGTGGAGGAAAGTGGAGGTGTCGGTTGATTGGAATAAATGGGTGTAGGGAAGCAAATAGTAAAATCATTAAATATTAATAATCAATATAATGAGCCTTAATTTTTAATTAAAAAGTTTAAAAGAGTTTTGAGTCCAAAACTTAAAATTAGGCTCATTTAATCCAAACATACTCCCGAAAAATATTTCATGTTCGAAAGTTTTTGAAAATATTAGCCGAACCCTCAAAACGTTTCCCGATTCGCTAAAATTTGCGTACCATTAAAATTTAAAATCATGCGGGTAAAAATACCCAATAAATCCTAATTTTTAAAAAATACACTTAAAAACACCTTATAATAATTAATAAAATAAATCATGTAATTAAAATAATTTTCCTAAAAATTCTCCGGTCTCTGTTCCTCGTTCGAGTGCGAAATGCAACATAGAAAAAATCTAATGCATGAATGAAATAAATTCTACCATGCATGAAATATGTATAAAAATAATTAAACACAAATTTAATAACATAAATAAGTATTTAATATTTTAAAACAATTTAATAAAATACTCAAAAAATTTAATAAATTGCATGCATGTGGTTCACGTGGATCTTCAAATTTTCGGGACGTTACACTCTCTCCCACAAGGACTTTAATAACTTCATTATATTAAAACTCTCATATAATTAATACATAATGTAATTATTAACTTTTAATAATAAATTATCTAATAATACCATATACAAATATTTTATATCACCATATAAAATATATATATGTATATTAAATTAAATAACCATTATATAATTTACATTTAATTCTAGACTCCTCTAGAACATATATTAGAATTTGTGCATTAGTAGTCACAAATACTAGCACAATCATTTAATTAGTAAATTCCAAATTTTCACTAAAAAAAATGATTCCGAACTCACTATAACCCCGATCGACGATCCGAGAGCGCCCTATGATCCCCTAAGTATCACTGATAGTGCCTACAAGAACCTTTAGTCATGGTTAATGTACAGTACGGTCCCTTCAACACATATATCCTGATCGAATCTACAACCATTAGTGTATCGAGAGTTGCATATGAATTCGATAACGATGCGATTTATCTTTGAGTACTAATAGTGGCATGTCATGTGCAACTAGGAAAACACCTTTTCCTAAAGCACATTTCTTGCTCTGGCCAGAGACTCCTTGCACTATTAACTCATCAGATCACATAGGATATCTTCACCCATACGAGAAAGGTGAATCCCCGACTACAATGCATTTGCTCCTACGTATTTTGAAACTACACCCAACCTCGCCACCTAATGACCCTCGATGGAGTCAGTAAACAGATTAAAGTGCATGCTAGTACGTATATCCCCTACATTGTCCCGGGTCAAACGACTAATGGTGTACAACCATAACTGCGGACTATTCCACTCGATAAGTCTCTATAAGATGGGGATTCTGAGTGGGGAGTGATCAACAAGGAAAAACAAGAATCCCTCTATCGAGTTGCTTATGATCGATAGAGAAACAACAGGACAAGAAGGTCGACATTGTTTTTATTAGCCAGGGTAGCTCCCTCCTGATACAAACGCCTGGATAAGAAGTGGTGCTACTCATCTCCTTAAAAAGGAGCATGCATGCCGGGGTGAAGAAGGTGGCTCCATACGGAGGGAACATGGGATCCTAAAGAGCGGAGGGTTTTGAAATATGGAATGTTTTCTTTTTGAATTGTGAGAACCACTTGGACAGTCTGAGTGAGGGTTGTTCAGTGCATCATCATATGATCACCCATCTGTGTGAATGAACATCTCCATGCCCTTGCCTATCAAACATGGCGTTTACATCACATATGCTAGTCTTGAGCTCGAACGACCTTTATCCTTGTTTTAGGCATCTGATTTGACTATGAACCTGTTTAGAATATACGGTACACTTCCTAATGAGTTTCATAATCTTACGTTGTGACGCAGACCTCATGGTACCTATTGTATATTCAAAGACATTATCTATGCAGCTTGCATGTGTATACAAATAAAGTATAATGCCATAATTAAATAAAATCGTAAAATATTATTAAAATAAAGATTATTTTACATTAGAGTCAGTAAAATCCATAGCCACATGTTGGCTTGTAAGACACCTACTCTAACATAGATCAGGTCTTTAGGGTCCTAGGAGGGTTCACAAGGGGCTGGGTCAGGGTCGGGTCCACTGGTTGGGGTCTTAGCAAGCCAAACATCGCGTCTTAGCTTGAGAAGAATCTCGGCGATGACATATTCTGTTGGTGTTGCTGCGGCTCAAGTTTAGGTTCGGTTCCTAAGGGTTCTATGGGTCCAATATGGTGCATATGGGGTTTGGTTTGAGGTTGGCTCAAGAGGGTTTGACCATGGCTCGATGAAAATTCAAGTTGGCTCGAGGTGTAGTCTAGGTGGTTCGATTAGGGTTTATTCCTTTGATTTAATTCGAAACATGGTTCACAGGGATCGAGTCATGGTTAAGGAGGGCTAAAATAATATAAAAAGTATAATTTTTTAATTTAGAAATTCTATATTAAAGTTTGAAATAAATCGAGATTAAAACGCATTAAATATGAATAATTTAGGAATAATTGAAAAGCCTAGAATTAAAGCTAAATAAAATTATGATAAATTTAGTTTAAATTTATATAATTATGAGGGATATTTTAGAGTCAATAAATTAAGAAAATGTCAAAAAAGTGAAATTTTACGTCTAGGGGTAAAACGGTAATTTTACACCCAAAAATTAGTAACCGTCATGGCAGTGTCCTGAATCCTATTTTATATGCTAAAATGTTTATTTTGAATGTTTATGGATTTTTATGATGAAACGATAACGTTAAAAGATATGTTGCATGCTTGGTTTAAATGAAGAATATTATGTGTGTGTTTAATTTTTATTAAGTGATGAGAAGATGAAATGTTAAAGGAAGTGAAGTAATTGTGACTAATACGAATACAATGATACGATGATATGTTAATACTTAGGCCAAGGCTCAGTTGAGGGTGAGTGTCGCTGATGTCCCCGCTGTCCAGTACTGTGGTTATGTTGATATGAAAATGTTTATGAAATGTTTATGTTTAAAGTCTATGCATCTTCATTAAAATGTTATTTTACGTACAAGTATTTTCACTGTTGCATGTGTTCTGTATATGTATTACTTGCTATCAAGATTATGGTAAGTTAAGTCTTTTGACTCACTAGGTGTGATCGATGCAGGTGATTATGATAATAATGATAATGGAGGTCTTGATGGTTGAATTTCCTGAACTTAAGGTGCACATAACCCGAGGGTCAGCACTAGTTTTCCGCACTAGTTTATGATTTATGATTTTAAATTATGTTAAAAATATTTTATGACTCTTATTATGAATATGAGTGGTTTTTGAGAGTTTTTTAGTTTTAGCAATTTTGCTAAGTTAGGATATGCATACGATTAACGATTTTATAATTTAAACTATATTTCTTTGGATTTTTAAATGCAAGTTGTTTGTTTATTTTTAAAATGGTGCAAGTTATTTTTTAAGTATATATATATATATATATATATATATATATATATATATATATATTTTCCAATCAGACGAATTGTGAGAAGTTTAAAAAAAAATTCTAGAACTTTTTAAGAAAATGAGTAGTGGATGTTTTAGTTGGTATCAGAGCAATATTCCTGTAAAGGGTTGTACCACCATCAGTGCCGGGAAGCTCAGTCGTCATGCCTCAAATTGGTAAGTTTAAATGCTTTATATGTCTTTTATGATGATACTTGCATTATTACATGAATTATATGATTACGTCACATGTTTAATAATTTTATGAGAATATACTTTTTGTATGCGTAAAATTGTTAAAAAATGGATTAAGTATATGCTGCATGATTTAAAAACGTAGATTTAAATGACATTTATGTTTAAGATTACATGATAAATGATTTTTAAAATCCTGCACGGTTGCATGATTTTGTATGCAGAAAGATTATATGATTTAGAATTTTTACGAATGTTACGATAAGAAATAAGAAACTATATGATTTCCATGCATGCTGGTTTTGTAGTTGAATTGGACATATTTAATAATTTTGTTAATGGACCTTGTGAAAGGTTGAAAATGATTGGATTATATTGATATTTGGTTTTAGTACTGATGTTAAACTTTTTGGGTCATAAGTTAATCACAAAGGTTATGAACACTTTTTGGGACATGTAGGTTTCTAAGAAAATACTGATGTTTCGTGGTTATTAGTTGAATTAATTTATGGGAATTACATGTAAGGATTAATTATTCGAAGTCTGCGATAATCATTAGAAGTAAGAAATCATATAATTTGGGATGTTAAGTTTCGATGGAAAGGTAACATCGGTTATGAGAATTGATTTTGGGTTAATAAGCTTAAATTATTGAAAATTATGTCATGGGAAACCTGTAGAAGGAAATTAAGAATGCCAAAAACTAATGGCATAATTGTAGGTTTATCGAAATTTAGAACCATTTGGAAAATTTTCGAAGAAATTAAGAATTAATTTTGCAACTATTAAGTAATTTGTGGACTAGTTTAGCATTAAGTGCAAATTCAATGGTTTAAATGGTAAGAATTTTCGATGAATTAGGCGTGAAGAATATTTAGAACCTTGGAATATCTAGGGTATAATTTACAAGGAATTTTAATCAGGGATTTTTAAGGATAAAACAATATTAGGCTTGAAAATCTAAGCGTTAGTAGATGTGTTTGAGATTTTAATGTTGAAATACAAATATGATAGGATGATGAACATTTTGGGACTAATATAAGGAAAGCAATATACGATAAGCTTGGTCACCCATTCATTTTATATTGCGAATTGTAAATAAAGTTGAAATTCGAGGTTACAACATAGCACTACGTAATCATGGGTCGTTTTAAGTTACGATTCGCAAACGAGGATTTAGAAGGTAAATTTAATTGGGATCAAGGAGACATAAGGACATTCTAAAACTTAATCAGAGTAGCACAGCGGAAGCCTAAATTATTGGGATACTAAAATTAAGTTTAAAACTTTGTGATTATTTGAGGAGAAGTGAATTTCGGGGACGAAATTCAATTTAAGGGGAATAGATTGTAACGTCCCTAAAATTTGAAGGTCCACGTAAACCACATGCATACAAGTTATTAAAATTCCTCGTGTATTTCAATTAATTGTTATAATTGCATAAATTAATTATGTTGTGCATGTTTAAAATATAATTTTCTACATGGTTGCATTTAAATGTATTTTTAAGGGTTATTCAAGTTGTGACCGAGGAACGAAAACCAAGGGCTGAAAAATAGCAAATGTTTTTATTAAATAATTTTTTTTTAATTATTTAAAATATGGTTGATGTTTTTTCTTATTTTTGAAAATAAGGAGTTTTAAGGTGATTTTACACGCCGGGATGTAATTTTTATCAATGTTGGACTTTTAACAAAAATACGAATGTTTTGATAACCGGCTAATAAATTCACAAATTTTATTAAACAAAATAATTTTATTTAGCACTAATGGGCTTCTTGGACCTAATTAACCTTGTTATCGGGCCTAAGACATGGTTAGTATTCTAATTGCTATTTAAAATACAAAAAACCCACCCCAAAACTCACAACTCACACCCCACTTCCCTAAAACATTAAAACTCTCTTTCAAAAACCTCATGGCACAAAAAACGTTTTTGAGGAAGGAAGCATCGAAATTTCTCAAGGGTTTCAAGACATCGTCTTCTCGTCATCGTTCTTTGATTCGTCAACGTATAATCATGCTTTAAAAACGCAAAGGCACGTCATACTCTTTATTTTACTCATCATCACACCATATTATGTATTTATATATATAATTTCATGAAAACAAGTTGCACCTTGTTATATTTTCGGATATGCATCATATGTGATTTTTAAAACATGTGTTTTGATTCAAAAATCAAGAATTACGTATACCTAAGGGGCTGCCATGATTTTAAAGTGATATGGGATTATTTTACACAAGTTTAAGGTCCTATAACACGCACAAACAGGCTTCACGAGACATGATAGAAGATGGAAACCGAAAACACGTGTTTGTGTATCATGGGGCTCGAGTTCAAAGGAAATTATAGTATAGCATGTCTTGGCTGCAACCAGGGCTGGACTAGGGCTGTGTTTGAGTCATGGAAGGAGTCCTAGCCATGCTAGGACTCAAGCACCAGGACTGGGAAGGATTCCTAACAAGTTAGGATTCCAACCCGAGAAGGCAGTGCATGGGCGCGCTGGTTCCTTCCCAGCAAGTTAGGACTCCAACCCGAGAAGGCAGCGCATGGGCGCGCTGGTGCTGAAGATTAGGCTAGGCTAGAGGGATCTGGGCTTGGCTAGGTCAAGTCCTTAGGGTCCTAGGAGGGTGCACAAGGGGCTAGGTCAGGGTCTGGTCCACTGGTTGGGGTCCTAGCAAGCCAAACGTAGAGTTCTAGCTTGAGAGGAGTCTCGACCATGATATATTCTATTGGTACGGCTGCGGCTCGAGCTTAGGGTCAGTTCCTAAGGATCTAGTATGGTGCATATGGGGTTTGGTTTGAGGTTGGCTCAAGAGGGTTCGAGCATGGCTTGATGAAAATTCAAGTTGGCTCGAGGTGTAGTCTAGGTGGTTCGATTTGGGTTTCTTCCTTTGATTTAATTCGAAACATGGCTCACGGAGGTCGAGTCATCGTTCACGGGGGCTAAAATAAATAAAATTCTAAGTTTTTAATTTAGAAATTTTATATTAAAGTTTGAAATAAATCGAGATTAAAACGCATTAAATATGAATAATTTAGGAATAATTGAAAAGCCTAGAATTAAAGATAATTAAAATTGTGATAAACTTAATTTAATCTTAAATAATTATGTGTGATATTTTAGAGTCAATGAAATTAAGAAAATGTCAAAAAACGTGAATTTTTACGTCTAAGGGTAAAACGATAATTTTACACCCGAAAATTAGTAACCGTCATGGCAGTGTCTTGAATCCTATTTTATATGCTAAAATGTTTATTTTAAATGTTTTTTGAATTTTTATGATGAAACGATAACGTTAAAAGATATGATGCATGCTTGGTTTAAAAGAAAAATGTTATATATGTGTTAAATTTTTACTATGTGATGAGAATATGGAATGTTGAAGGAAGTGAAGTAATGGTGACTAATACAAATACGATGATACGATGATATGTTAATACGTAGTCCAAGGCTGAGTTGACGGGTGAGTGTCACTGATGTCCCCGCCGCCCAGTACTGTGGTTACATATATATTGATCCATCGCCCAATACGAATACGAATACGAGTCAGAATTAACGATCTGAATTCAACAAAAAGAAAATGGAATATATATATATATGAATATGAATGTAATGAATATGAATATGTTTATGTTGATATGAAAATGTTTATGAAATGTTTATGTTTAAAGTCTATGCATCTTAATGAAAATTTTACTTTACGTACAAGTTTTTTCACGGTTGCATGTGTTCTGTACATGTATTACTTGCTATCGAGATTATGGTATGTTAACTCTTTAGATTCACTAGGTGTGATCGATGCAGGTGATTATGATAATAATGGTAATGGAGGTCTTGATGGTTGACTTTGCTGGACTGAAGGTGCACATAACCCGAGGACCACACTAGTTTTCCTTACTAGTTTATGATTTATGATTTTAAGTTATGTTAAAGATATTTTATGACTCTTATTATGATTATGAGTTGTTTTTGAGAGGTTGTCTAAGGCCCGAGAATTTGATTACCGTAATCTGAAATGATTTGGTGATAATTGATATGATTATAGACGGAAAGGATTAGATCGGAAAAGACGGAAGAAAACATGAATTATGTACGAGGGCAGAACACCTCGCGCATATGCGCGACGAGGATCCGCGTATATGCGCGTGAGAGGCAGAAGACCTCGCGCATATGCGCGAGAAGTGTGCGCGCATATGCGCGAGCCATGCGAGAAGCCAAGGGGAAGTCCAGAGTAGTTGGCTCTTATGCGCGACAGGGATGGGCGCATATGCGCAAGCATGGCAGAGAAGTTGGCGCATATGCGCCGGAAGGAGGCGCGCATATGCGCGAATTGTAATGCACCGAGACAGTAGGTCTCGCGCATATGCGCGGGGCTCGGGCACGCATATGCACGAGGCATGCAAAACAACAACTCGACACTTGGTCTCTCGTATGCAATGTGTGTGTGTGTGTATATATATATATATATATATATATATATATATATATATATATATAGCAAGCACGAATTGTTCCTCAGAATTCAAGGAAAAGAAATGGAGGGCCTGGGGAGTTCTAAATTTCTTCGAAAAGTTTAATTCGATTTGTGAGAAATCCGACTGTCTGATTTGTAATCCGACTTCAGTACAGTGACCCTTTCGTTACAGGCTTCAACTAGACGTAAGTTTTATTACGTTTTGTGATGATTTGAAATTATGATACTGCTGGAATCAGATATGACCCATATATGTTGTTCTTGCGATAACAGACATTGTATAATCAAAATCGGATCGAAGAACAGACTGGTTATATAATTGTTATGAATTTTCAAAATTGATTTGATTGTGATTAGACCGATTTGATATCAAAATTGTGTTGTTATCGATTACGAGGTGTTAGGATTAATATCTGGTTGATATTGTATTGTTGGTTATATTGATATTATTCAAACTTGGATCAGACGAATTGTTGATTCGTATATGCTGATATTGTATTGCCGGTATTGCGAGATTGTACAGAGTTGAGATTATGATCTGTTATTGTTAAGATTTCGGGTTGTACTGATATTGATTATGAGCCGTGTTATTATATCTGTGATGTTGAAATTGACAGGGTTATTGAGATTGTATTATATGCCGTCAAAACATCAGTACATTGATATTAATCAAATTCATTTGATTGAGCTTGTATCGTTGACATTGATCAGATTATGTCTTGATTTGCGTATTGATCAGAACAGACCTTGAATTGAGCTGTATATTGACACAGTCTATTCGATATTGTCATTTCAGATTGGATATGGAAAGATTTGAATTCGAGACTTCGACTTCGTCAGACCGAGAAGAGAAAGGTATAAATTAATGTTGATGCGGGATTGCACAAGTCGAGTCAACTGGACTTGAGTTTCCCAAAATCACATACTTTACTTTATTTCATTGATATTTGTAATTGAATGAAATTGAAATCTTTGATTTATTGATTGTGTATTGAGTCATAGGCGGATACGCCTAGTTGTAGACGATTGATCTCGTGACAGGGGTGCCTGATAGTGATGGAATCGTCACGGGCACATTGCACATTGTCACAGGATAGTGATTTGGCGAAAGTGCTAAAGTCTGTGATGAATAGGTCAAGACACCGGATGTTTGGTCATATCGAAGTGGATAGAATTGGAGTTTCTTCTATTACTGGTATTCGATATGGAAAGGACCAAAGTCCGTGAATAAGACAGTACCACCACCCCGATCAGGAGTGCAGGTGGGTGTATGTTTTTATTCAGATCGGGATCCCTAGACTAGGATGAGTCGAGTCCGAGTCTAAGAATCACGGAATATGATTCAAAGTTTATATTGATTTATGTTTCTGATTTTGATACATGTTATGAGTATTTGTTTCATGCTGATATATTTGTTTATATGAAATGCATGTATACATGATTTATACTGGGAATGTAATTCTCACCGGAGTTATCCGGATGTTGTCTTGTTTGTATGTGTGCTTGACAACAGGTGGGACATGATCAGGATCAGGAAGAGGATGAGAGATGATAGTTAGCATGGAGATCCGGGCCCAGAAGCAGAATAGGATTCAGCACTTGATGTATAGATGTTGAACCTAGTTCAGATAGAGACATGTAGTACATGATTTGTCCTTTTATATGGACATGTATATCAGATAGATTACTATTACGTTTCTGCATTTATATTTAAAAGAAAAAAATTTAGTCCCACTTTTCTTAATTGTTATATTTGACATTAATAATGATTAAAACATGAATTAGCGTCCGGGTCCCCACAGCAGGTGGTATTAGAGCAGTAGGTCTAGAACTGTAGGTTCTTGAGATTGAGATAGAAGCTAGTGAGCGGGGTAGAATGAGTTTTCTTTCCTTGCATGTGATTGCTAGCATGTGATTTATTATAATGTTGAATTACATTGTATATGTTAATGTTGCAATATGTGTTTAATGTCTTGAAAGATACATGTTACCTGAATATCTGAGTTGATGTGGTAATGTGTATTATTTGAGAATGAATCAGTACCAATTCTTGATCAGAGGTAAGCTGATCAGAAAGGGACTGAGACGGATTTGTCTCATATGATTGCTTACTCTTGTGATCATCAGATATCCCTCCTCGAAGAATTCCAGAACGAGAAAGTAAGGTGACTGATTAGATGGATGTGTCAGAAACTCTGATGGAAACACAGTTGATGAGGTTTCAGTCATTTCAACCGCCGATTCTGAGGGGTATTGAGACGACGAGTGATTGTGAGAGTTGGCTCGACGATATCGAGATGCTATTTGATTCACTTGATTACCCAGATGAACGGAGAGTTAAACTGATTGGGCACCAGTTACGGGAAGTCGCAAAGAGTTGGTGGATCGCAACCAAAGAAGCCTTAGAACAGCATAGTACAATGATTACGTGGAAAATCTTTAAAGTTGAATTCTATAAAAGGATTTTCCCAGGTTCGTACCGAGGACAAGAGAGTAGAGTTTGAAAATTTGAAACAAGATCAGCTAAACATGAAGAATATGTTGCTAAATTCTCTACCTTGCTACGTTTTGCACCTCACGTGGCTGGGAATGATGAAGTTGTAACTGACCGGCTTAACATTGGATTGAATCCTGGAATACTTGCATTGGTAAATGTGGAGCGACCCTATAATTTTTCTGACGCCTTGAATAGAGCAAAGAGAGCCGAGGCAAGTTTGATTCGACAACAAGAAAGGTTGTATGTGATCCAATCTCAGAAACAGCAACAATATCCAGTCCAATTCCTCCAATCCCCTTTGAAATTGGAGGTTGGTAGTAGTAGTATTGGGAAGAAAGAACAGTTGAAAGCTCGAAAGAAGCAGTTCAAGAAGTTAGGGAGCGGTTCATCTAGCTTTAGTAGTTCTAGCCCGAGTTATACCGGGGTCTATTGTAGAACCTGTGGAGGAAGACATCTCACAGAGCAATGCCAAGCAATGTATAGTAGTTGCAACATTTGCAAACAGCAAGGACACATTGCTAGAGTTTTTCCACGGAGAGGTTCTCGAAGATTTCAGGGAGCATAGTCATCTGGATCAGTGACTCAGATTGATAGATCATCTTCTGTTGTTCGCTCTTTCCAACCACCCTCTACTCAGTCCCAACCAGGGTCAGCAGGAAGCCAGAGTGGTGGTAGTAACCGAGGAAT
Source organism: Primulina eburnea (assembly GCF_022965805.1). Taxonomy (NCBI): domain Eukaryota; kingdom Viridiplantae; phylum Streptophyta; class Magnoliopsida; order Lamiales; family Gesneriaceae; genus Primulina; species Primulina eburnea. Next base: position 21,962,012 of record NC_133108.1, on the reverse strand, counting down.
TGATCCAGGATGCACTTGATGATATAGTGGCAGGTAATTGATTTTTTTGATTATTCTGCGTATATATATTGAGAAAAATTAGTACACCCTGTATATGATTTCTGAATGAATTTCATTGATATATGCTTTATCTGTTGAGTTCGTTTTTACTGCAGTAGTTATCTCCTTACCTATTGGGAAAGAGGTTGGATATTAGTGAATTTTGTGAGACATCGGATAGTGCAGTAGGATAAGAATGAGATTGAGTTAGCTTGTGTTTTACTTGTATTATCTGATTCAGACCACATTATTGATATTGATGTGTTGGCCAAGTACAGAGCTATCACAGACTATTTCCAGGAAATGGTAAGATTCGGACCTGAAATTGCTGAAGAATGAACATGGTACGGTAAGGATTCTGTGTAATAGCCAAGCCTGGTGAACGGTACGGTTTAAGATTTCGTATGATTATTGACTATTTGGTTAAGTTTACGTATAGTTTTGATGTAAAGAGTTGCGATTTATGGTTATAGTATTGTTGATATTAGATGATCTGTAGTTGTATTGTAGCGTTGTTACGATTTAATTCATGGTAATTCGTATGTTGAGCCAATTGGTATGAAGCCAATTGGGGTGGTTAAATGAGTTATAGAGGTTCAACTTTCTTGTTGAGAGTGTTGTCGAATTATGAGGAGACGCAGCGTTGCGATTCGATTTTAGTTGCAAAAGTTTGTTGTTGGCTACAGAGGTGACCGCACCCGCGGTCAGATAGCCACCGCACTCGCGGTGTTTGGGCAGAGACCAGACCGCACCCGCGGTCAGTTTTGTAGCGCACCTGCGGTCGACGTTTTCTGATTTTTTGTTGTTGTCCAGTATACGCAGCGCACCCACGGTAAGATCAGCAGCGCACCCACGGTAGTGAACAGTAGAGTCGTGTTTTATGGTTTTAAGTGATTAAATGCAAGAGTTGGCTTCATATTCCTCATTTCTTCTCCTACTTCTCGGTTTGAAGCTAAAGGGGAAAGCTAAGTTTCCATTTCCTTTCATTTCCTTCCTTTGATTCTAGCTTCTTGTTGGGTATTTGAAGGGTGAACAAGACAGTTTTGGGTTCAAGGAGCTAAGGTAAGCTTGTGGTATAGTTTATTCTTAGTTTTTGGTGTTGGGAGAAATTATGGATTATTGAGTGTGTTGGTTTTATAGGTTTTGTGGTATGGGTTTGTTATTATTGAGATGTAGATGGTTCATTGGTTTATTGTTGTAGGAAGTGTACCAAGAGAATAGAATCAAGTGATCCAAGTGTAGTAAGTGGAATTCATTTATTTGTGCTCACATGATAATATATGTATTGTGTTTCAATGGTTTTAACATGTTATTCCCTTCAATTTGATTCATGCTATGTATTAATACACTTTGTTGTATATTAGAGGCATTTTATGTCTCAATTATGTCAAAGGGAATACAAAAGAAAAGAGTATGCAAAGTGTTTGGTTTAATGCCTAAAAGAGAGTTCAAATGATTTATTGAATTGATAGATACATAGTCAGAGATTGCTTTCAATTAGTTGATCAACGGCCATAGGCTTATATCCCAACAGAGTATCGATTTATATCGATGGGATATAGGTACAGAGACAGAGATACTATTAGATATCAATCAATCAGAGAAAAGAGAAATACCATCGTTATGGTTATTCATACTATGATATTTATGTTTCAGAGTTGATGGTATTTAATGTTTTCAAAGTCATGTTTTTCAGTATATGCTATGTATTCAATACTATGTAAGAGTTCCACTTGCTGAGTTTCATACTCATTTCAGTTATTTCATGTGATGCAGATAAGAGCGACGAGCCTGGACGTTGATTGGAGCCGGAGTCATATCCATAAGAGAAGGAAGGAAGAAGGCTATTTTCCTAGCATTTTGGACATTATCACAAAAATGATATTTTGTGTTTTGTTGCATCATTTTATTGATCATGTTATACTTTTGACTATATATTGAAATGTATTTTAAATCCTTCTTTCTTTTAAAAAAATTTTAAACTCCGCTGCTATTTTATTAAAACTGGTCAAGGGCGTTACATTTAGTGGTATCAGAGCACCGTTCTTCGGACCAATGCATATGACTTCGTCTACTTTCAACAGTCTGGGTATGTCTTCTTCTACATTTATTCATTGTTATTGGTTGATATGTATTATGTGAGCACATTGTAGGAGTAATGCCTCCTAAGAGGAAATCTTCAGAGGGTGAGGATAGTTCTTCATCGAGAGTTGTCGACGAGTTCGGCAAGTTACTGAAAGAGCAAGCCAAGGTCCACAGTGAGCAGATCCAATAGTTGCTCCATTTGCAAGGTTCAGGCCAAGGTAGAGGACAAGGGAGAGGCCAAGTGGCACGAGCAGTTGGAACCGATGGAATCTTTACTGCTTTTAAGAGGATGGATCCGCCGGAATTTGCAGGAAGCACTGTTCCATTGGTGGCTGTAGAGTGGATCAAAGAACTTGAGGCGATATTTGATCATCTTAACTATGAAGACAAGGACAGAATTGGTTGTGCAGTGTTCATGTTAGTCAAAGCTGCACGCATTTGGTGGACTGCTACAAAGGTAGATGTTGATGTATCGGCATTGAAGTGGCAAGATTTTACTGATCTTTTCTAGTGAAATGTGCCCGTGGCGATACCACCACTATCAGGCACTTCTGTCACAAGATCACTCATCTAATACTCGTCTAATACATGCTTCTATAAATCAACAGAACAAACATATCGATTCAAATCAATGTATATAATAACAATAAGTATGTGATTTAGGGAAACCCAAGTATATCATACTTGAGTCGATCTCCCGGTACCACATTGACTTATACATTTCTTTCGTAGTCTCGGTCTGACGAACCGGAAGTTTTGAATTCAAGACTATCTCTATAATCTGAAATGACATATCGAGAATCATAATATCAACAATCCATTCTCAATTCAACATTGCTTCTGATCAATCTGAATTTAATTCAAAATCAACGGCATAACGGAACATTCTGAATATTCCCGTCAATACAATCTCAACAGATATTAATTACAAATCATAACTCATATCTGATACAATTCACAATCAATCAATAATCCAAATATGTCCAATACCAATCGATATAATCTGAAAAATCATAATAATTCCATAATCAATCTGTTTCTAAATCTGACTTCGATTCTATGATGTCTAACATGTCAAGAACATCATATATGAATCCTATCGGATTCTGACAGTACCATAATTTCAAAACATATCAAAACGTAACAACACTTACGTCCTGTTGTAGTCTGCATCGATAGGAACTTAGTACTGAAGTCGGATTCAAATTCTGACGGGCGGATCTTTCACAAAAAGCGTAAGGATTTTTCGCACTTCCCTCTAAGCTTTTCTCAATTTCTTCGTTGCTGCTCATATGATTGCATATTGAAGGATTATATATATATATATATATATATATATATATATATATATATATATGTTGCATGGTAAAGAAAGGTGGCATCATCCTTTAAGCAACACGTCTCGCGCATATGCGCGACATCACTCGGCGCATATGCGTGAGACCATATGTCTCGGCGCGTCATCTGCACAGAACCTCGCGCACATGCGCGCCCCTACTCGGCGCATATGCGCGGGGTTCTCTGGAATTGCACTTGGTTCATCGCACAACTCGCGCATATGCGCGCCCTCACTTCGCGCATATGCGCAAGGTCTTCTGCCCTTTTTGCGCATGTGCGCCAATGCCGCTGTCCTCGCACTTACATCTTTTCATGCCGAGTCAAATCGTGTCCCGATTAATCTTTCCTAATCATATCAATTCATAATAAATCATTTCGCAGATTAACAGATAAAAATTTCGGGCATTACATTAAATTAGGACTGTTTATAAGTGAAATGAAAATAATGTTAGACAATAACAGTTCAATATGTCGAGTGAGTCTGGATTGTCCAGTGAGTGTGATTCAATAATCTCAGATGCCTGCAGCAGAAATCATCACATATTGGCACAAAGAGCACGAGAACTGGAAGATGTGAAGAAAGACATCGAAGAATTCATCTAGTTGAAGGTGATATCTTCTTGGAATAAAGTCCACGATCTTCAGTCTATACATAGACATGGTTCAATTCCCACTGCTCAACAAAGAGCTGTAGCAAGAAAATACTTCAGGCGTTTTAATGTTCGTCATGCTTCTCAGCTTGTTACTGACATAGTTTTGTGGCATGTGATGCTGTGGAAAGAATGGCATCAGCTTGAGAAGGTCTCTAATTTTGAATTTGTCAGAGAAATACATACCAAGAACTTGTAAATTGGTTAAATGATTGGCAAGAGGCTGTAGGAAGAGCATTGAACAATGTTGTACGGATTCGATTTGAAGCTTAATGAAATCCTGTTTTGCATCATTTTATCCTCTTTACTTTCTGCAAAAATTTCAGTTTCATCACTTGATAAATAATTAACTAACTAAATACAATAAATGATTAATTAATAACTGGCATCAGTTTACAGACAATGAACGAACTGAATATCATAACTGATATATGACCAACTGAAGTCAGTTGACACACAGTTAAAGAACTGAACGAATGAACTGATGAATGAGTATCTGATATCAGTTGATAAACATTAAAAAAAATGACAAACTGAATAAACAGCAACTGACAAAGCAGCAATAAGACTGATTAAGATAAATTCATTAAACCAAGTATATTGCGAAAGTGAGAAAAATTAGTCTCTGCCAATGGCTTTGTGAAGATGTCAGCAGCTTGTTGTTCAGTTGACACATATTCCAGTCTGATAGCTTTCTTCAAAGCATGATCTCTGATGAGTGATGTCTGACATCAATGTTCTTGGTCCTTGAGTGAAGAACTGGATTATAAGTTATTGCAATCGTGCTCGTATTGTCACAAAATATGGGACATTCTTTAGCATCAACTTCATAATCTTTCAGTTGTTACTGAATTCAGAGCAGTTGAGCACAGCAGCTTTCAGCAGCAAGGTATTGTGCTTCAATTGTGGAAGTGGTTATGAATGTTTGCTTCTTGCTGAACCAAGATATGAGTCTGTCTCCTAGAAACTGACATGATCCACTGGAGCTTTTACGATCTAGCTTACATCTTGCATAATCTGCATCTGAATAACAAACTAAATTGAAAGAAAAGTCTTTAGCTTACCATAATCCCGCATTTTGAGTGTCTTTTAAATATTTTAAAATTCTTTTGGCAACAGTGAAATGTGATTGCTTGGATTTGCTTGAAATCTAGCACACATGCAAGCAACAAACACAATATTAGGACGACTAGCAGTTAGGTATAATAACGAACCTATTAAACCTCTGTAGAGTGACGTCTCAACTGATATTCCCCCTTGTTCATTGTCCAGTTTAACTGATGAACTCATGGAAGTGCTTGCACCTGAACATGTTTCCATGCCAAATTTCTTGAGCAATTCCTTTGTGTATTTGGTCGGACTGATAAAGATACCAGTTTCCAGTTGTTTCACTTGCATACCGAGGAAAAATGTCAGTTCACCCATCATGCTCATCTCGAATTTGACCTGCATTAACTTGGAAAACTGCTCACACAATTTGGGATTAGTTGACCCTAATATAATATCATCAACATAAATTTGCACAAGTAAAATATAATTATTCTTAGAAAATTTGAACAAGGTCTTGTCAACTGATCCAACAGTAAAATCATGACCAGTTAAGAATTTTGAAAGTGTCTCATACCAAGCTCTTGGAGCTTGTTTAAGACCATATAAAGCTTTGTTCAAATGATAGACATGATCAGGAAAATAGTGATTGATAAAACCTGGAGGTTGTTCAACATACACTTCTTCTTGCAACTGACCATTCAGAAATGCACTTTTTACATCCATTTGATAGACCTTGAAATTCTTGAATGATGCATAGGCAAGAAACATCCTGATTGCTTCCAGTCTTGCAACTAGTGCATATGTTTCATCATAGTCAATTCCTTGTTCCTGCCTATATCCTTGTGCTACCGATCTTGCTTTGTTGCGTGTAAATGAACCATCTTCTTTCAATTTATTCCTGAATACCCATTTTGTACCTATAATTGTTTTGCAAACTGGTCTTGGAACTAAGTTCCAGACATTGTTATTGGTAAACTGATTTAGCTCCTCTTGCATAGCATTTATCCAGTTAGGATCAGCAAGGGCCTCATCAGTACTCTTTGGTTCCAGTTGTGAGACAAAAGCATAATGAATAAAAAAGTTAAGCATTTGATTTCTTGTTCTTACTGGGTCAGATGGATTACCTATCACCAATTCTTGTGGATGTGATTTCTTCCATCTAAGTTCATTATTTGTTGCTTCCATATCAGCAACTGTTTCTGTTGGCAACTGAATGTTTTCAAGTTTCAGTTGAAGCTGGATCGGTTGTCAACTGAATATCATCTGTTTTGCTCTACCAACTGATTTTCAGGAGCCTGTTCCTGTTCAATTATTTGATCTAGAATTTTTGGTTCATGTGTGTGAAGGATATTTTTGTTGATACGATTTTCTTATTCACGTTCATCCTCCAAACTGATCTCTTAAAATCGATCAACTAACTCAACTGGATCAGTTGGCTTATCAATTAGTAAAGTTTCATCAAAAACAACATGAATAGATTCTTCAACAGTTAAATTTTTTTTATTGAAAACTCTATATGCTTTGCTAACTAAAGAATATCCAAGAAATATCCCCTCTGCAGATTTAGCATCAAAGGCTTTTAAATTATTTTTATCAGTATCAAGAATAAAACATCTGCAGCCAAATATCTTGAAATAGGAAACTACAATTTTTCTTCCATGCCAGATCTCATATGGTTTTTTCACATGATTTTTATTAATCATTTATCTATTCTGAGTGTAACACAAAGTATTTACTTCTTCAGCCCAAAACCTTTGAGAAATGCCAGAATCAGTAAGCATTGTTCTAGCAACTTCTTTAAGGGTCCGATTTCTTCTCTCAGCTACACCATTCTGCTAAGGTGTTCTAGCTGCTGAGAGCTCATGCTTGATTCCAGTATTTTCTAAAAACGTTGAAAGATTTTGATTGATGAGTTCACTCCCTTTGTCAGACATTATTCGATCAATCCCAACTGATTTTTCATTTAAAAGTATTTTGAAGAGCTTATTCAGTTGTGCAGTAGTTTGGTCTTTTGATTTAAGAAAAATTACCCAAGTAAATCTTTAAAAGTCATTCACAACTACTAGGGTGTATTTCATTCCCCCTAAACTCATGACTAGTATTGGACCAAAAAGATCCATGTGCAACAATTCTAAGCAATGGGAAGATGATTTACAACCTCTGTTCTTGAATGAAGATCTTACTTGTTTTTCAAAATGACATGCTGAACAAATTTTGTCTTTTGAAAAATATTTTTTGGGCAAACCAGTTACAAGATCGTGGTTCCTTAGATAGGCAATAGATTTAAAGTTTAAGTGGTTCAATCTCTTATGCCATAATCAGTGTTTGGAAGATTTGGAAGCAATAAAATAAACTGGTGCATAAGTTTGTTCAGTTCAACTGACTTTGTAAGTATTACCACAATGATTTCCATTTAGGATGACCACATCAGTTGAGTCTCTAACTGAACACGTGTGTCTGTCAAACTGAAATGAGAAATTATTGTCGCATAACTGACTGATGCTTATCAAGTTATACTTCAAATTCTCCACTAGCAAAACATCTTTAATTGTAATGTTAGCATAGATAAGCTTACCCTCACCCACAGTTTTACCTTTGGAGTTGTCTCCAAAACTGATGTTCGGTAATATAAATTTGATCAGTTGAGATAACAAATTTGCATCTCTGTCATATGTCGTGAACAACCTCTACCTAGATACCAAGTTGATTCTTTGCTTGTACATGTTACCTGCAATCACACACAATATATAATTTTGGTACCCATATTCATTTGGGTCCTAAACAGATTAGTCCTTTAAGAACGCAGACTTGAATCAGTCTGACTGATTTCCCAGTTACTATCTTACAAATGGGTTTTCTCGAATTTTGGACAAAATGTGTGTGATGTGAGGATGAAACAGTATGATTTGTATCCTTTTTCAACTGACTATTCTTTTGATATCATTTCTGAACTGGCTTACACTTGTAGTAATTGTAATAGCCATTCCTTGAGTACTGATTTTTGTGACTTGACTGTTTAGGTGACCAGTTTCTTGTATCAGTTGAACTCTCAGAGCTATATTCAATACCATGTCGTTTGCCTTTGTTCTTACTTTCAATAAATTGAACAGCTGGTTTACTAAGTTCTGAAAATTCATTTACCATGGTTGATTTACAAAGGTAATCTACTTTCCTTTGCTTTTATTCAACTTTGGTTGAGCATCACTTGCAGAATTTTCATCAATACTGTTAAAACCTAAACCAATTTTATTATCAACTTATTTTTATGAATTCTGCATTTCAGTCAATGCAGCTGAAGACTTGTTCCAAGCTTGAATCAGTTCAGTATGTTTTGAAATATCTGTTTTTAACTGACATATCAAAGCTTGATTTTCAATCATTTCAGCTTTTTGCTGTGCTATCTCCCTTTTCAGACTCAACAGTTCAACTGACTCATCAGTTTCTTTCTTGTTGTCATTTTGATCAGTTTGTTCAGTTCTGGCCTTCTGAAATGATCGAGCAAGTTTGTGAACTAATTTAACATGTCATGCAAGATAGTAATGAGTTCCTCACTAGTGAAATCAGTAGAGCTGAAGTCAAATACATGTTCACTTGCTGACTCCAGTTCAGCATCATCTGCCATTAATCACTTGAATTCCTCTTCATCATCACTTGAACTGCTTGGGCTTTCTGGTTCTGACTCATCACTGTCAGTTTCAGCCCACTTTCATTTCCTTTCTTCAGCCAAAAGCACTTCATACTTCTTTTTGAATGATTTCTTCTAATCCTTGGTCCTTCTTTTGTGCTCAAAGGGCTTCTTTTCCTTATCAGTTCATACTCAATTGTCCTTCTTTGGCTTAAGACAGTATGCTATGAAATGACCACTTTTGCCACAGTTGTAGCAAACATAGGATTCTTCTTTGGGTTGGTTCTTTTGATATTGCTTCTGGAAATTTCCTTGATTCATTCTCATGAACATCCCAAATTTCTTGACAAACAATGACATAGCATCATTGCTCAGTTGATCCGCAGATTTGTTAGCAGAACCAATTGGTTCCAGTCTGACAGCAGTTAAAGCAGTTGTGCCAGTTGGTACAGAAGGCTCTCCTTATCTGGTTTGTAGTTCAAACTCATAAGTCTTTAGATCAACAAACAAGTAATGAAGTTCGATCTTATTAAGATCCTTTGACTTTCTCATTGCCATGGTCTTGACATCCCACTCTGGTCTTGACATCCCACTCTTTTTGAAGACATCTGATCACTTTCAGTGCCACTTCTTTGTTTGAATACACTTTTCCAAGTGCATTCAGTTCATTGACAATACCACTGATCCTTTCATCATAATCATGCATGGATTCACCAACTTTCATCTTTATGTTGTCAAACTTTTGAACAGCAACTGATAGCTTGTTCTCTTTTGTTTGCTCGTTTCCTTCACACAGTTGGATCAGTTTTATCCATATTTCTTTGTCAGTTTTGCACATTTTGATTTTACTGAAAATGACTTTATCCAGCGTTTTGTATAGGATATCTTTAGCCACATTGTCTAGGTTGGATTTTCTTCCTCAGTTCTCCATTCCTCTCTGGGCTTTTCTATGCGATGAGGTACCCCATCAGTAATGGCAACTGCAGTGTTTGCTTTTAAAATCTTCATGGGACCATCAGTGATGACATACCACATATCGTCATCTTGTGCAGCTAAATGAGCCTGCATTCTGATTTTCCAGTCGTCAAAATCTTCTCTGGAAAACATCGGTATTTTGTTGAGTGAAGACATGTTAATCAGTTTGTAAATAGGAATATTTTGAGACAAGATTCAACTGCTCTGATACCACTTGAAAGGATCGGTTTAAAGGTAGAAATGTGTTTAGAAGGGGGTGTTTAATAAACACACACGATTTTTGTAATCTTTTCGAATAAAGTGTCAGTTCTGTGACAAACTGATACTATGAATCTTGTCAGTCGATAACAATCAGTTTAACTGAATATAGTTGCGAAAATAAACTGACAGAAAGATAGAATAAATAACTGAAAGAATAACACAAAGATTTATGAATGCTAGGAGATTGAATAACCCCTACGTCACCCCTTCTATCACAAGGATAGGATATGCATTAAAGACTTCGATCAAAAAAAAAAAATTGTATAGACCCATTTTAGTTTGGACTTAACATTGCCAAAACTGAAACTCTTAGTTTACTAACTTTCTCGCAGTTCTCAATTGGACTTAGCACAACTGATCTAGTTAAGATCAAATAAATAATACAATGATTTGTGCTATTAAGCTCAAAAGGTAGCCTCAAATGCTACAGATAAATCGAATAAGAGTGAGCTTTCGATTCTTGAGTGAGAGCTATAAATTTAGCATGGTAACAACAAGCTTGAGAATAGATAGATCACTTGGTTGTTCTAGAGTATTTTTCTCCACTGTCTCCTTACCTATTTATAGGCTTTTCTTCAACGGTAACATTAAATAACATTTGAATTTTTATATCCGTTGATTGCCACGTCAATATTCTTTTGACAATCGTACACTGTAGACTTTGAAATGCGGCGTTCCACTACGAGTTGCAGTCTGTTTTGTACTGTTGTCGGTTGAATATCCTTTTCAACTGATGTCGTATACAGCTGAGTGATTAGCTGATATGAAGATGATGGTAAGCACTCAACTGAATATATCAACTGATCAGTCAGTTGACTCTGTAATTTTAGTTCGGTTGATTTCAGTTGCCTTTAATAAACTGCGCATTAATCTTCAGTTAAGCAACTGTCAGTTCGTGATCAGTTAGTCCAATAAATTAGTCTCTTAGTTTGTCAAACCACCGAAATTAAGTTTCCAACAGATTGGTTATCTGCTTATTGTGCGGTCATTGATTGTGTGGGCAAGAAAGTGAAGTTTTTATTCGATGACCATGATAGTGATGTGTTTGTTGGTCTAGGATCTTCAATGAGTATTCCTATTATCTCTTGTCTTCAAGATAATAAGTTGTTGCACAAAGGTTGTATGGGTTTTCTGGCTTCAGTGGTGGATGTGCGCGAAAGAAAAGTAATATGCAACTGCAGGATATTGATGTGGTTCAGGATTATCTTGAAGTATTTGCTTATGATGTGCCTAGATTACCACCTGATCGAGAGGTGGAGTTTGTTAATGATTTTATTCCAGGTACAGCTCCAATCTCTAAGGCTCCATACAAAATGGCTCCGACTGAGATGAAAGAATTAAAGAAACAATTGCAGGATCTATTAGATAAAGGTTTTATCTGTCCTAGTTCATCGTCGTGGGGAGCTCCGGTGTTATTTGTGAGAAAGATGGATCGTTGAAGTTATGTATTAATTATCGATAACTCAACAAGGTCACTGTTAAGAACAAATATCCTTTGCCATGTATTGATGATCTTTTTGATCAATTGCAAGAAGCAGCAGTGTTTTCGAAGATCGACCTTCGGTCTGGTTATCATCAATTGAAGGTGAAAAAGAGGATGTACCAAACACTGCTTTTAGAACGATGTATGGCCATTATGATTTTCTGGTGATGTCGTTTTGAATAACCAATGCTCCTTCAGTTTTAATGGAATTATCGTGTCTTTAAGCCGTATTTGGATACTTTTGTCGTTATTTTTATTGATGACATGTTGATCTAATCAAAGACACGAGAACTTCATCATGATAATTTGAGGATTGTGTTGCAGCTGTCGAGGGATAAGCAATTGTATGTCAAGTTATAGAAATGTGAATTCTGGTTAGAGCATGTGGCCTTTTTGGGTCATATCGTTTCAAGAGAAGGAATATCAGTTGATCCATCCAAGATTGAATCCATTAAGCAATAGTCCATTCCAAAAACAATTTCAGAGGTAAGAAGTTTTCTTGGATTGACAGGATATTACAGACGATTCATAGCAGACTTTTTGAAGATAGCTTTGCCACTAACGAGTTTGACTCGGAAGTCTGTGAAGTTAGAATGGACCATAGAATGCCAACAAGCATTTCAAAAATTGAAAGATAAGTTGACTTCGGCCCCTGTACTAGTACTTCCTTGTGGTACTGAAGATTTTTTTGTGTATACAGATGCTTCAAAGCAAGGGTTAGGTGTCGTGCTGATGCAGCGTGGGAAAGCGATATCTTATGCTTCTCATCAGTTGAAGGACTACGAGAATAATTATCCCACTCATGATTTAGAGTTGGATGTTGTGGTATTTGCCTTTAAGATTTGGCGGCATTATCTTTATGGTGAGAAATGTGAAATTTTTACGGATCACAAAAGCTTGAGTTATCTGTTTTCACAGAAAGAATTGAATATGAGGAAAAGGAGATGGATGGAACTTGTGAAGGATTACGATTGCATCATTAGCTATCATCCTGGTAAAGCTAATGTGGTTGCGGATGCTTTGAGTCGCAAGTCGAGTTCTTTATTGGGTTCTATGATTTCTAAACCATTGTTGCTTGATTTGTAAAAGAACGAGATAACTTTTGTATCTCCATGTATAGTGGCTCGATTATCTGCATTGATTCTTCGCTCAACCTTGTTTGATCAAATTTTGAAGGGACAACAATCTGATGATAAAGTATTGGAGGTGAAGAGAAAAAGTGATCTGACAGGAGTTTTTGAGTTTGGGTTGAATGTTGATGGTTTATTGACCTTTCGGGGAAGAATATGTGTTCCTATGGGTGATGACATTCGAAAAGATGTACTTCTTGAATATCATACATAACCATATTTTGTACATCTCGGTAGAACAAAGATGTACCAAGATCTTCAATGTCTTTACTGGTGGCCAGGTATGAAGAAAGTTATCATGTTATTTGTTTCTGAATGTCTAACCTGTCAACACGTTAAGATTGAACACCAAAGACCAGTGGGATTGTTGCAATCTACCTATACCGCAATGGAAATGGGAACACATAACCATGGATTTTGTTGTTGGGTTGCCAAAGACGCAGAAAGGCTTCAATTATTTTTGGGTGATCATGGATCGATTGACCAAGTCATCGCATTTTCTTCTTGTCAAGATGACGTATTCTATGAATCAATATGCTGAGGCATATATTTAGAAAATGGAGAGAATTCATGGGATACCGTTAACGTTAGTTTGAGATCATGATCCAAAGTTTACATCTGAGTTCTGGAAAAGTTTACATCGAGCCTTGGGAACGAAATTGGCCTTTAGTACCGCCTACCATCCTCAAAGAGATGGTCAATCAGAATGGGTTATCCAAATTGTTGAAGATATTTTGAGGGCTTGTAAGATTGATTTCCCGGGAAGTTAGAATTCCAAGTTGCCTTTCGTGGAGTTCACGTATAATAATAGCTATCAGTCAACCATTGGCAGGGAACCTTATGAAGCTTTATATGGAAGAAAGTGCCGATCACCTTTATATTGGGAAGAGGTAGGTGAAAGGAAGATGTTGGGCCCGGAGTTGGTTCAACAGACAGCAGATGTTGTGGCATTGATTCAAGAGAGAATGAAGACCGGTCAATCTAGAAAGAAAAGTTATGCCGATGTACGATGACGGCCATTGGCATTCGAGGTTGATGATCATGTTTTCATTAAGATAGCTCCTCTAAAGGGAGTTATGCGATTTGGCAAGAAAGGAAAACTAAGTCCTCGATACATTGGGCCGTTTGAGATTCTTGATAAGATTGGAGACCGAGCCTATCTCTTGCATTGCCACCGGACTTGGATCGAGTTCACAACCTATTTCATGTTTCTATGCTACGTAAGTATATTGCAAACCCATCTCATGTTGTTCGGTACGAATCTTTGTGTAATGCCCGGTTACTCGTACAAATGATAATAATGTGTTTATGTCGTTTACTATGTAGTTATTTACATGATTAGATTTCATGTGATGATTGAGTTATCAATATTGAGATTCAACATGACTTTTATATTGTCTATGGTGTATTGAGAATGAATATGTGTTAAAATAGTGATAGTAAGAGGTGTAGGTAGAAGTAATGTAATGAAAGTTGGTATAGGACTGCAGGAAATGAGACGAAATTGTGGTAGTTGTTACGGGTTTTAGAATGATTTGAATATTGATCCAAATTGTGTGAGGCCTTAACCATTAGAAAGATAAGGTATAATGCTACAACTTTCACGTTTTGGATTTTGTTCAAATCATTAGGGAAGATGAGCCAAAAGTGACCCGAAGTGTGTCGTGTGTTTCGTTGTTCCTACACTGACACATGTTGGGAGAATGGGCATAACGCTTTACTCAGACCTCCAAATGACCTGAAATTTGGGGAGATTCAAGAAAACACATAGGGCTACAACTTTCAAGTTGACCACTTTTGCTAATTCGGAAGTTAAAAATGAGTTTTGTGGCAGAATGCAACGCGCATATGCGCCAGAATTCGCGCATGAGCGCCGGGAAGGAAGAAAGGGTCGCGCATATGCGCCCAGAATGTCGCGCATATGCGCCCGACAGTCTGTACAAGGATAAGTATCGAATTCCTAAGCCATTCCAACCCCACTTTACCAGCAAGAACTCGAGGGAAAACAAGATTTCTTTCTCCCAAAAGCTTCCTTCTTCATTCCTTTCATCATTTGAGGTTAAAACTTAGTTCTCCATTCCAAGAGCTTCCTAAGGGTGTAAGTTTTCTTCTCCTTTAGTTGTTCCACATGTATAGGGGTAAATTTCACCTTGTATAGAAATAGTAACTGAACTATTGGTTTATTGACAGCATAGGACTGATAAACATCGTCCCAAACAAGTATTCGTACACTTGGACAGTAAGTTGGCATGTTCTTGAAGTAATACATGAGTAATATTATGAATTTCAAATGCTTCCCATTGTCTATTGATATATGTACATTGTTAGTATGTTTATTGATGAAAACATAGCACCATATTCCATTGTTATGTATTAAATATGTAAGGAACTCATGAATATTGATGATGGGTGCTATGTTATGAACATGAACATGAATATTGAAAGAAAAATGACTGATTTTACATGATATAGAGCTTGTTGACATCATGAGTGGTTTTAAGTCCACCAAAGCTATTGGCCAATATATGTTCATGGGGCGTGGGGTTGCCAAAGGTTGCTCCCTGACGTCCAACACAGTAGTAGATGTATAATAAAGCAAGCACGGTAGTACAGGTCAACTAATGAGGCTCAAGTACAAAAATGAACATTGAATATATGCTACGGTATGACATGTTTTTAAGATTCATTATTGATCACGACTTGATATGTATGTTCCTTCGATGCATATTGATACGTATAAGTGCCAACTTATTGAGTTTTATAAACTCATGTAGCTCATGTATTATAGGATCAGGTAGTGAAGATGCCTAGGATGCCGGTTCGCCAATGGATGCTAGTGACGTGCCCTACCTCGACAAGAACCGGGACTTCTTATTGTATAGCTTCCGCATATGTATTGTAGTAAATTTTATATGAGGGTTTGAAACAAGTTCCATGTTATGAATGATGATAAAAAGTATGTTTTTATATGAGAATATGCTTGAGGTTGTTGTTTGAGTTGAGTTTTTGGCGTATACAAAATATAGGGACATCATGCCAAAATTTTTATAAACTGTCAAAGTGATGCCTCTTGTTTGATTTGCTTCATACTATAGTAATATCATTCAAACTTTATTTTGATTATGGTAATCATGATAAGTATAGAGTAAGGGTGTGACACTTTGGATCTCTTACCTAACCTAAGCTACGAAGAAATGCCGGTTCAAATTCTTTATCGCAAGGTAAAAGTGTTAGGAAATATGGAAATTGTTCTTGTCAAAGTTCTTTGTAGGAATCATGTGATTGAAGAGGCCACGTGGGAACCGGAAGAGGAAATGAAACATTTCTTTCCGAATTTATTCGACGGTAAGCAAATTTCAAGGACAGAATTTTAATAAGGATGGGAGATTGTAATATCCCGACCTTTTATCATGTCATAGTTTATGGTGTTATTTTATGGTTCGGTGTTTGGAGATGATGGTTATTGGATGTTTAATGTGGGGACTCGGACGCTAATTCATTTCTTAATCGTCGATGGGAATAAATAAATCAATTTTAATAAACATGATCTAAATTTTTTTATTATTATTATACAAGTGTCAATTGCAGAACATAATGGAATTCATTCAAATATATATATAAAAATAAAGTACAAGTCTTGTACCATATACAGTCATTTAAAACTAAGGTTTAACGACTACATGTCAAGTGTTCAAACCATATCTACAATCCAAGTCCGTAGTCTCCACTCTAATCACGATCTCTCTTCATCTCCTCGACCCTGATCCTGTCCCACCTGTTGCCATGCACACATACAAACACGACAACAGCCGGATAACTCCGGTGAGAAATACATCCAACTATAAATCAACGATACATGCAATCATATAATCAATATAAAGCATGAAACATATATCAGTAATATGTATCATAACTTGAAAACATAATTCAATATAAATCTGTTAATCAATTCATGACTCTATATCTCAAAATAGACTCATTCCTAGTCTAGGGATCCCGGTTTCCAGACGTTGGCGAACTATATCGAATCTCAGTAATAGAAGTAAATCCACCTCTAACCAAACATCGATATAATGTCTTGACCTATCCGTCAAAGACTTTGTCACCTCCGCCAATCACTATCCTGTGACAATGTGCAATGGATCAGTGACGATTCCATCACCATCTGGCCCTTCTGTCACGAGACCAATCATCTAATACACGCTTTCTATAATCAATAGAACAAGCATATCAAATCAAATCAATGCACACAACAACAATAAGTATGTGGTTTAGGGAAACTCAAGTATATCACACTCGAGTCATTCTCCTGGTTCGACATTGACTTATACCTTTCTTTATTTGTAGTTCTAACAACGTTCAAGTCTGGAATTCGAAGTCTGTCAATACTCAATCTGGCAATGACAATATTAAGAAGTACAATATCAATATACTGCTCAAATCAATACAGAATCTGATCAATCTGAATCTAACTCAAAATCAACGGCATAACGGAACAATCTGAATATACCCAGCAATACATATCAATTTTTGCAACTCCCAATCGATAACAACACAAATCTGATATCAAATCTTAATCATATCCAATCAGAAATTCATAACAATTTCATACGGTATCCGTTCTTCAATCCGGTTTCTTATACGATGTCTACTATTTCAAGAACACCATATATGATTCATATCCAATTCTGGCGATACCATAATTTCAAATCATATGAAAACTTAAGAAAACTTACGTCCAGTTGTATTCTGCGTCGATAGGAACACAGTATTGAAGTTGGATTCAAAATTTGATAATCGAAACTCACACAATCAAATTCCTAAAGAAAATGATACTTTGATGGAATTTGCTCTGAATCTCTCGGTTTCGCTGAGCAATAAATGAAGGAAAAACCAATATATATTGCATGCAAATCACACGTGACATCCTCTAGATTTTTGTCAAGAGCCTCTCGTGCATATGTGCGACTTCATCCCGCGCATGTGCGCGCAAGGTTTTGTTCTCGTAGTTTTGCTTCACAACTGCTGGCGCATATGCGTGCCTCATCTTGGCGCATATGCGCCAGAATCTCTGGACTCAACTTTTGGCTACCGATCTGCTCGCGCATATGCGCGCCTCATGTCGCGCAGATGCGTGAGGTCTTCTGCCCATTTCGCGCATGTGCACGAATGGTACTGTCCTCGCACTCATTTCATGTATTTCTCGTTTTTCCCGGTCTAATCCTTTTCGTCTATAATCACATCAATTAATCAACGAATCATTTCAGATTAACAACAAAGCAAATCTTGGGCATTACATTTCTCCCCCCCCCCCCCCCAAGATACGATTTCGTCCCCGAAATCACAGGCAATCAATCATATCAATAAGAAGTATATAACAGAATACTGAATAGAAAACTCACATCAATCAAATAACTCTGAGAATCTATATCTCATGTCTGACTCAGTCTCCCAGGTAGATTCTTCGACGCCATGACGACTCCACTACACTTTCACAAGCGGAATTGTCTTCGTTCTGAGCTGTTTTTCCTTTCGGTCAAGAATCTGAATCGGCCTTTCAAAAGAGCTCAATGTCTCGTTAAGTTCGGCCTCTGCTGGCTGAATAACATGTGAAGCATCAGGCAGGTATTTCCGCAATAATGATACATGAAAGACATCATGTATCCCAAATAGAGTAGGCGGAAAGGCAAGTCGATGGCACGATCTCCTATCTTCTCGAGAATCTCATACGGACCAATATATCTGTAAGGCTCGAGAATTATCGGTTGTTATTAATGTTAGACTTGAAGCCATGAGAATGCATGATATTTAGATTGGAATTGTGAAGCATGGCCGAAGCCACACTGCACCTGCGGTGCTAAGACTACCGCACCCGCGGTGTATGTGACAGAAAGGTGATGGATTTGTGCGAAGCAACACCGCACCCGCGGTGCGAGCAAGAACGCACCCGCGGTGGTGAGACCGCACCCGCAGTCGTGCAAGAGCCGCACCCGCGGTGATCGAAATTCAGAAAATGCATGAACTCGCCGTGAGCACAGCGCACCCGCGCTGCTAGTGTACCGGACCCGCGGTAGTGCGTGTCATTTGAAAAATAATAACACTTGTTCTTGAGCATGCAATATAGATGTGTTGTCTTTCATTCAGCTATTTCAGAAACACCTCAGAAACGAGAGCATGCAAGGGAGAGTTTCCATTCCTCTTGATTTTAAACTTGTGATTTTGAAGAATTTAGCCATCCGATTTCAGATACGACTTCGGTTTTCAATTCCTCTCATCATTTGCTATTCAAGGATGTAAGTTTCAGTTATTTCCAGCATGTTTCGGTAGTTATGTGTTGGAAGAATTCAGATTTGAGCTTTAGATTATGTTCTTGATATGTTGAACTTGATATATTCGCTACCGGATCGAATTACGAATGTCGTATGCTATTATTTCGAATTCCAGCATGTATATTGAGTTGAGATGGGATAATTTCAGTATGATATTGTGTCTTGATAAGGTTATGAATTGTTGATATTGAGCTTAGTGTTATTGAGTTACCGGTATCGAAGAAGTACGCCGTTACACCGTCGAATTGTATCAAAACCGAATATTGAATTGTATATGTGCTGAGTTGAATTGGGAATTGATATGGTATGTCTACATTGTCTTTCAGAGTTGTTATTGTCAGACTCGACATTCCGACTTCAAGATCTAGACAGACATTGTGCGACGAAAGGTATAATTCATGTGGTCACGGGATCGCACAACTCGATTCAGATTTGATACGAGTTTCCCTAAATCACATACTAGATTGTTATTACATTTCATTATGTAATTCCTTGTTTATTGATTTATATTCGAGTCTTGAGATAGGAGATATTGGCAGACTGGCCAAAACTAGACGTTTCGGTGTATCGACGCATAGGAGTAGATTTGCTCTGTGTGTAGACCCTCGATACAGAGTTGACCGAAGTCTAGGAATAAGACGTACCGTCGCCCCGAGTGGTTGGGTAGGTGACAGACCGTCTTATTCACACCGGGATCCCTAGATTAGAAAAGAGTCGAGTCAAGATTTAAATGTTGAATACAGATTTGTATTCTTCTACATGTTTAGATTTGCATTCATGTTATTTGATATATGCTATGCTCTTGTACATGATTATTACATTGCATGCATCCATGTTTTATACTGGGATATGTTCTCACCGGAGTTATCCGGCTGTTGTCGTGTCTGTATGTGTGAATGGCAACAGGTGGGGCAGGATCTGGGTCTCGAGCTAGATGAGAGATTGATGATAGCGTGGAGATCTCGGGCATGGAAGATTTCTAGTGGTTTCTGTTTAGACTTGTATCACCTATGTTGGTAGTTGGTATGTAAATACTGGTGTATGGTTGTACTAGACAGACATGTATGTACATTGTGATGTTATTTCTTATAAAGACAATGATATGCTTTAGTTATACATTTGAATTAATATTAAAAGCAAATTTTTGACCCACATTTTCGAGCAAAGATCCAATTAAATCCCAAAAAGAATTGAGTTAGAGCCCGGGTCCCCACAATATCGAGGAGACAACTTTCCTTTCTTGCCAAATCTGACAACTCCTCTGAAAGATTAAATCTTCAAAAATAACCGGTCTCCTGCCTCAAATACCAACGGTCGTCGTCTGATGTTGGCATATTTGGCCTGTCCGTCACGAGCTACCTTTGTTCTCTTCTGAATCAGCTTCACTTTTTCTGTCATATCTCCGATCATATCAGGTCCAATCTCAGAAACTTCAGAGATATCATCCCAATAAAGAGGGGATCTGCATTTCCTGCCGTACAATGCTTCAAACGGTGCAATCTCAATACTCGTCAGATAGCTGTTGTTGTACGAAAATTCAAAAAGTGGCAATTCAATCTGCCAGTTAGTGCTAAAATCAAGCACTACAGCTCTCAGCATATCTTCCAGTGTCTGGATCGTCCGCTCTGATTGTCCGTCAGTCTGTGGATGATATGCGGTACTCAGATGTAATTTCGTACCTAGAGCCTGCTGCAAACTCTGCCAGAAGTGCGAAGTAAACCGAGGATCACAGTCTGATACAATCGACTTCGGCACTCCATGTAATATGACCACTTCTCTGACATAAATATTGGCAATCTGGTCATGTCTGTATGTCATCTTGTATGAAATAAAACATGCGGATTTGGTCAATCTGTCAATCACAACCCAAATCAAATCACAACCTCTGGAGAAACGCGGTAACTGCGTCACAAAATCCATCGAAATGTCATCCCATTTCCATTCAGGAGTAGATAAACTGTACAGTAGACCTCCTGGTTTCTTTCTCTCGGCTTTCACTTGTTGGCAATTCAGACATTTGGATACAAATGTAGCAATATCAGCTTTCATCTGTTTCCACCAGTATTGTGTCTTCAAATCATTGTACATCTTCCTACCACCAGGATGAATGCTAAAACGACTGCTGTGCGCTTTTGCCAATATCCGCTGTCTCAAATCTGAAACATTCGGCACAACAATACGGTTATTCACATACAAAACACTGTCATGAACCTGATATTCCGATTGATGTCCAGCTCTGACCATAGCAATCGAATTTTGTACATTCTGATCAACTTTCTGTGCTTCTTTGATTCTCAATATCATTTCTGGTTCGACCCGAATAGCACATAATCTCAGAGGCTGCCAATCTGTTTCGAAGGCTAATCCAGCCAAACAGCGATCTTCTATCAAATTCGAAACTCCAATCGTCGATAAGGATAAAGAACATACCTTTCGACTCAGTGCATGAACTGCTGTATTGGACTTTCCAGTATAGTATTTGATTTCACAATCGAAATCCTTTAGTAAATCAAGACATCTTCGCTACCTCATATTCAGCTCGGACTGTGAAAACAGATACTTCAGGCTCTTGTTATCAAAATAAATTTCAAACTTCTCACCGTAAAGGTAGTGTCGCCATATCTTCAAAGCAAATACAATGGCACCCAATTCAAGATCATGAATTGGGTATCGAGTCTCATGTGGCTTCAACTGTCTCGAGGCATAAGCAATAACATGTCCTCCTGCATCATAACACAACCCAATCCTCGGTGAGATGCATCACAATAAACCACAAAATCACCAGTACCTGATGGAATAGTCAATAAAGGTTCACTAGTCAGTCTTTTCTTCAATTCAATAAAGCTGGTCTCACATTCTTCAGACCAAACAAATGGAGAATTCTTCTGAGTCAACTACGTAATCGGTTTAGCAATACTCGAAAAATCTTTGATGAATCGTCTGTAATATCCGGCCAAACCCATAAAGTTGCGTATCTCTGGTACTGATGTCTGTCTTGGCCAACTAATCACGGCCTCAACTTTACTGGGATCAACAGAAATACAATCTCCGGATATAATGTGACCCAAGAATACAACCTGTCTCAACCAAAACTCATCAAGATACGGTTTATCAAACCCATAAATACAACTGGAGCATTAGTCAACCCAAACGGCATGACAATAAACTCATAATGTCCATACCTAGTTCTGAATGCTGTCTTCGAGATATCAGAATCTCTGACTCTTAGCTGACGTTTCCTGTGTTGCATGTAGTATATATATATATATATATAAATATCTATATATATATATATGAATGACACGTAAATTCCCTCATAAAATTCAGACAAGGGTCGAAGCTTTTGAGAGGATGATATCCAGATCTCATATCGATCTTGGAATATACTGAAGAACCCTGCAACTGATCAAATAAATCATCAACGCGAGGCAAGGGATATTTATTCTTTACCGTTGCTTTGTTCAGTTGCCGGTAGTCAATGCAGAGTCTCATTGAACCGTATTTCTTTCGCACAAACAATACTGGAGCACCCCAAGGAGACACGCTCGGTCTGATATACCCCTTGGCCAGTAAATCCTCCAACTGTTCTTTCAACTCTTTCAATTCAATCGGTGCCATTCTGTACGGAGTTCTAGAAATCGGAACTGTACCTAGCATCACTCAATGCTTAAGTATATCTCTATAATAAGAGCCAAACCAGGAATCTCATCTGGGAAGATATCAGCAAACTCACACACCATGGAAAATCAGCCAATGATGGACTCGATTTCAGTAATTCAACTGAATATACAAGAAATCCCTCCGCTCCTTTCTGCAATAATCGAGTCATATTCATAGCAGATATCAAAGGAATTTTGGCTCGAAAACCCTTACGTTAGAATTTCCACTCATCAGCTATCTCAGGTCTGAATCTCACAATCTTGTGGAAAAAATCAACAGTAGCTCTGTATTTGGTCAACATATCGATATCGATAATATAGTCAAAATCAGACAACCCAAGCACAATACAGTCTAACTCAATCTCATGCATATCATACTGTAACATACAATGTTTCACACACTTCACTGAGATCAAACATGTCCTCAAAGGAGAAGAGACAGACACTACAGCAGACAATGACTCAATGGGCAATTAATGCATCAATGCAAATCGCTCAGATATGAATGTATGCGATTCACCAGTATCTATCAATACATATGCAGGATAACCAGAAATAAAACAGTTACCTGCAACAACATCATCTGGTGCGTCCTGAGCCTGTTCTTCAGTCAAGGCGAAAACTCTGGCCTGCTGTCTAGGAGGCTGGCTAACTGTCTGGCTTCCTTCTGGCCTCGGCTGTGACTTGGCTGGTGCTGGCTGGAAAGAGTGAATTGCAGATGGTGGTCTTCTACCAGTCTGAGCTATTGATCCAGATGATTCGGCACACTGTGATCTCTGATAATCTCTCTGGGGACAAACTCTAGCAAAATGTCCCTGCTGTCTACAAATACGGCAACTGCCAAACACTCCTTGGCACTGCTCTGTGGCATGTTTTCCTCCACAAGTGCTGCAATAGTGTGGGGACCCGGACGCTGATCATCTTCTTAATCATCTTTGGGATTTAATTATCAATTAGATAAAACAGGGTCTAAAAATTTTTCTTTTAAAATACAAGTGCGGAAGGTAATGGCATCTAAATAATATACATATCTGTATAAAAATACAATAATGTACAACAGTCTTTCAATTAATCTAAGGTTCAACTACTAAAGTTCCAGTAATAAAACCTATCTATATCCAAGTCCGGAATCACCACGCTAAACTCGTCTTCTCTCATCATTTTCTTGACCCCGATCTTGTCCCACCTGTTGTCATGCACACATACAAAACAAAACAACAGCCGGATACTCCGGTGAGAATAAATCCCAATATAAAACATGGTAAACATGCATATACATAAAGTAAATCATGAACTATTCTATCATGAATATAATCGAAATCAATAGATTTCATAGTCTGTGAATTTAGCTCAAAATAAGCATGCAACTCAAATCAGGTAAACATGCTACTCAAATCATATCATAAAAACATGCTATCATGACTGAAAGCAATAAACATGGGTTTCATAGTCTATGAAACCACATCCATAAACGCATTCAGTTCTAGTCAAATCATGTCTAAACTCGACTCAACTATAACTCTAGGGATCCCGGTGTGAATAAGACGATCTATCACCTACCCTCCCAATCAGGGTGACGGTACGTCTTATTCCTAGACTTCGGCCTGATCTGTATCCACATCTACAATAGGAGACTGAT
This sequence comes from Primulina eburnea, assembly GCF_022965805.1. Taxonomy (NCBI): domain Eukaryota; kingdom Viridiplantae; phylum Streptophyta; class Magnoliopsida; order Lamiales; family Gesneriaceae; genus Primulina; species Primulina eburnea. Next base: position 21,937,749 of record NC_133108.1, on the reverse strand, counting down.
CTTCCCCTAAGCTGTGATATCACTGAACGTCTAGAAGTTTGACTGTTCTGTCAAGACTCCCTATCTTAAATGCAATGAATAACAATCTGTAAACAAAGCATAATCATTTCAAAAGATATGGATATATCATCTATAACCACATCATAATCATATCATAAAATAACAACAATAATTCTAGTATGTGATTTTATTGGGAAACTCAAATAGGATCTTATTTGAGTTGTATCTTCCCGAATATCACATGAATTATACATTTGTCTTCCAGGTCTGACGAAGACGAGGTCTGGTATTCCAATCTGTCCATACCTGATCTGGCAATGACAATATCGAATACGCTGTATCAGTGAATAACTCAATATACAATCTGTTCTGATCAATACTCAAATCAGTACGTAATCTGATCAATGTCTGAACAAGATACAATTCAATTCATATCATTGCCATCACAATATAATCAAAATCATATCTGAATCTAATCAATCTAACTCAACTGATGTCTTGACAGCATATCAATATCAATGCAATCTCAATCAATATCAAATCTGATCAAATGTCAGTCTGCTGATGTTTCAACGGCATAACAATACAATCTGAATAACCCCGTCAGTCTCAACATCACAAATATAATACTAGAATTCATAATCAATACTGATATAACTCATAATCTCAACGATAACACAAATCTGATATAAAAATCGTAGTCCATATCTTTCGAAAATCATAATAATTGCATAAACAGTCTATTATGAAATCTGACTTCAATTATACAATATCTACGGTAGTAGAAACACCATATCAGAATCATATTCGATTCTAGCAACATCATATTTTCAAAACATCTCAAAACGTAACAAAACTTACGTCCTTGTGTAGCTCGAGTCAAGAGGAACACAATACTGCGTTCGGATTTGAATTCTGATAGACGGATCTTCCACAATCGCAAGTCTAAAAGGCGTAAGGATTTTCCTCTCAAAAGCTTCGACCCTTGTCTGAATTTTATGAGGGAATTTACGTGTCATTCATATATATGTATACTGCATGCAACACAGGAAACGTGGCTTATTTTTCAAGCGACACGCATGACCGCGGGTGCGGTGATCCCAGGAGTGCGGGTGCGCTCATGCTTCGACAGCTTTTCATTTTCAAAAATCCAACGACCGCGGGTGCGGTCTTGTTCTTACCGCGGGTGCGGTCACCCCACTGTAGCTGCACCGCGGGTGCGGTCCTTCTAGCACCGCGGGTGCGGTGTGGCTACGGCCTTTCTTGCAAAAATCCCCAATTTCATGACCGCGGGTGCACTCCTGTTCTGGGCGCGAGTGCGGTCTTGCAAAACCCAAATTTCTCATGTCTTTTCTTCCTTCATTGCATATCATGCATTCTCATATCTTCCGAGTCTCACGTTAATGAAGATTAATAATCTTGGTTTATCAATTCTATAATTCTCGGGCATTACATTTCTCCCCCTTTTAGATCTGAGTTCGTCCTCGAACTCACAACAATCCATTCAGGTATATCAAAAGATATGTATAACAGAGTTTAACTCAAACCTTCATCTTAATGAATCCATTCTGAAATCTCTTTCTTGTATCAACCTCTGCTTTCCATTCTGGAATAAAACTTCATGAAGTATACTATCATAATACTTCTTAAACTAACTCTGACAGAGTCAATCTTGCCATGTGGGTTATACAATACCGTATAGACAAATCACAGTTCGTAACAAAACAATACTAGTAGTTGTTATTCAATCTATTTATCCCGGTCAAGGATATATACCATCTTCAGTTTCAGATACCAATCGTCATCATCCAACGTTGGTTTCTTAACTCTGTTCATTCTGAACTATCTTCATCTTCCTTCGAATTTTCTTCAAAAGAAATCTGTAGTATGCACCATATACTGTCTTGTCTATAACTATCTCATTACCCATCTGATAAGCTGATAGCTATTGTCATGCAGTGATACTAAATCATATCAATTAGTGCTAACATCCAGTACTCCATAACTCTACCAAAATCTTCCAATATCTGGATAATACATTCTGACTGTCTGTCAATCTGTAAAAAAATCTAAGAGAGAGCTCAGGATATACTCTGTCACGAATACAAACTCAAGCAAAATCAATCAAAAATCACAATCTTATATAATCTATCTCTGTATTCTAATTATTCTGACCATTATTCTTACATCGATCTGTGTCATTTGGTCATGTTTGTACGTTATCTGGTACAAACTAATAGATATAGGTTGAACAATCTGTCAATCACAATCATATCATATCATAATCTGGAAAAATGCGGTAATTTTATTACAAAAGCCATAGAAATGTACTCCCATTTCTATTTAGAACTATACAATTCTGTAATAAATCTTCTGATCTCTATCTTTATGTCTTTTCTATTAGCGATTCAGACATATCAGTACAATTTCTGCCAATATTTTAATACAACTTCTGTCATAACTGACTCATCTGTCTATATCACAACTATCTATTCGAATATCATACATTTTCAATCATCAAACTGAAAACTGAATCCACTACGGTGCATTTCTGACCATATCTGTGATTTCAGATCCGAACTACTGACATAAACAAATCAGCTAATAACATAAATTAAAGAAGAAATACCTACGTGGTATTCTGTTCTGACTGTTGATATCAACTTCAGTTGACAACTCTGAAACATTCTGATATCACCAGATAATCATTCTTAGACGGTATAAATCACATATCTGTTACTATGCTCGATGTTCTGCTCTGGTTATCACATTCAAGTTCTGAACATTCTGATTACATTTTTGAACTGCTGTAATTCTTGAATTCAGCTCTGATTCGGTTTGAACTATATATAATCTCAACGGTTACAATAATCTGTATCAAACACTGATTCATAATAACAGTAATATCAAATCAAAGGCAAAATATCAATATCCTATCCAGATCTAGTGAGTTCAGTGAACTCATAACAAAATGATTCCTGGTAAATATCTTCATGTCATTCTGATCAACTGTTATATCTCCTCTGCAAATCAACTATGCTTCCCAAAACAATATAAGATGTCTCAAATACTGATTTAGAACAATAACAATATGCAGCAGATATAAAGCAACAATCGAATAAAATAATCTCCCAAATCAGAAAAAATACATTTCTGATAATTCTGAACTTTCTGATATCGATATCATTATCAGTCCCTGATCACAATACCAACTGTATCAAAATCAATCGGTATACTAACGTCAGATATCACATGCTCTGAATACAATCTGTTTCAACAGGATTCTTATCTGAATAATTTCTGCATACAATCATCACAGTTCTCAGAATATTCAATACACTCTTCAAATATTCGATTCGATCAATCAAATGTTGCAATTATATCAAAATCTCATAGATATAACAGGCATAGAATCATCAGAACATCGCTGAAGATACTGAAACACTCCAAAGAGCAACACTAAATCAGATGTGTCGGTACTCTCCTACTGATCTTTCAATTCATTCTGTATCATTCTGTACATTCAATGTTATTCTATACTGAATTCTAAAACAACATTCAGTGTCTGATCTAAATTCAATTCTGAAATCTATCTTTCTGATATAAAGCAAATCTAAAATCTTATCTGACAACATCAGCCAATTCGCACATCAGTGGCAAATCTGCCAATGCTAGGCTCGATTTCAGTACATCTACTGAATACATAAGGATACCATCTGTTCCTTCTGTAAAAATCGAGTCATAGACAATCTAAATATCACAGGAATTCTAAATCTAGAATAATTACTGTGACATCTCTAGTCATCAACCATATCTGGTCTGAATCTTGTATACTCCTGAAAGGAATCTATAATAATTCTGTACTTGTTCAGCATATTAACATCAATAATGCGGTCAAATCAGAAAACACAAGTACGTCAAAATCTAACTCAATCTCAGTTTCATTTTACTGTAGTATACAATATGTCACAGAAATCTCTGAGATCAATCTTTCTTTCTCACAAGGTAAGGGTATCAATACTACAGTAAACACAGGCCCAACAGGTACCACATATATCAATGCAATTCAATCAAAGATAATCGTAGGAAATGCATTAGTATATATCAATACATATGCAATCTAATCATAAAAGAATAGTACCTGTCACTATATCATCAAGTGCCTCTTGGGTCTGTTTCTCGGTCACTACCTCCAGATGGTCCAGCTCCCTGAAATCTGCGGGAACTTCTTTGTGGACAGACTTTAGCAAAATGTCCAGGCTGTCTACAAATATTGCATCTACCAAGCACTCCTTGGAATTGTTCTGACGAATGTCTCCCTCCGCAAGTCCTGCAATAGACTTCAGTATGACTTGGACTGGAACCACTTGAGCTAGAGGAACTACTCCCCAACTTCTTGAATGGCTTCTTTCGAGCTTTCAGCAAATCTTTATTCCCACTCGTACTGCCGCGATCAAATCTGAGAGGGGATTGCTGTGTCTGGGGTTGCTTCACACACAACCTCCCTAGCTATCTAATCAGACTCGCTTCAGCTCTCTTTGCTCTACTCAAGATATCAGCAAAATGGTAAGGTCGCTGCAGATTCATAAATGCAACTACCTCCGAATTCAACCCTCTGATGAACTGATTCACTATATCTTCATCATTTCCAGCTAAATGAGGAGCAAAACACAGTAAAGTAGAGAATTTAGCAATATATTCATCAATATTCAATGAGCCTTGGCTCAAATTCTCAAACTCTGCGTTCTAGTCCTCTCGGTACGAGGCTGAGAAAAATCTTCGATAAAATTCAATTCTGAATATTTCCCAAATAAAAAATTTTACCTCTCTGTTTCAACATTCTTTTACTGGTAATCCACCAATTCCTGGCGGCTTCTCGTAGCTGATAAGGCACCATCTTAACTCTCTGTTCATCTGTACAATCAAGTAAATCGAATAGTATTTCTATATCATCAAACCAGTTCTGACAATCTTCGGATGTCTTGTAGCGCCCTTACCCGACCCACTACTAAACAGACTAATAAACATGCAACATTAAACTTAATAACCACAATTAAACAGCGGAAACCAAATACTTAATCATCTTACAACCCAAATGATAACAAAACAATAACGACAGACTTAAACATTAATACAACCATAACAAATACAAAACATAACCCTGAACGAGAAAACGATAAACCACAGAAAACCTCCACTGGATCACCACCGAAAACCCAACTGCTCTAGCCACTGCCCTGGTCGTCCGAACCGTCCAACCTAAGACCTGCCCCGTGGAATGGGGTGCCCAAGATGAAAACAAGGACGTGAACGACAATCGCCCAATACGAGAATGTACGAGTCTACAAACTGATATGATGCATGCAAAATGCAATATGCTCGGATATCAAGGATCAAGTCAAGAATCTCATGCTCAGTCTAGAGGAGCCTGAGTGTGTAGTCTCTGATCTGCCCTAGGCATGTTTTGGCTCCCACACTCATCATCAAGACGTGGACCTACAATGTCCAGGTCATCAGAGCCCGCGGGTCCCGTCGGACACTGTAGCTCTCGATGCCCCATCGTCCACAATACAGAATAGGGCTGAGCGGCCCCAACAAACGAGGTATATCTCAAAAGATATCAGGCTCAACATGATATGTCATGCATAATATGCCAAAGCAGTAAAACATGTAACATGCAACAGATAAATATGCAGCATATAAGTGTGTATACTACGCTTGGATATCTCAGTCAGTACATCACGTACCTCACTAAAACAATCTGACAAAAAGCTCTGAACCTAGACAATACCAACATAATTAAATCACTAACAAACCAGATCAAACATGCTACAAAGATCTCCCTATGATTCTTAAATCACTATCTAAGGATTTAGGATTATACCTGCGTCCGTCGTCAGCCCGCTGATGATGTCTCGATCTCAGTACACCGACCCTCCTAAAGTCGACACTAGCTCCGAAACTTCCCGACACCAAAGTGCCCTAGAAACTGACTAGAAACTATGGTATAACTAGAACCCTCTCTGAAGAATGCGGTGAAGGAAACAAAAGAATCGGCTTCCATTTATAGGCTGAATCTGGACTAGTTCACAAAATCCGAAACAATCTTATCTGCCACGTGTCAGAATCTCATTGGTCTAGTTGGATTTCTCGAGATAATGTAATCCGATGTAGGTCGGGTTATCCATTTAAAATTCGGTGGATACCAACAATTTAATCCCGAATTTTCAATTCTTTAAAACTTAATTAACAACTCATTAATTATGTCTTAATTAATACTTCATTCAAAATAGGAATTCGGGTCATTACATCCTCCCCTCCTTACAAAGATTTCGTCCTCGAAATCAAAACTGAAGTACAATACAACTGAATAAAATACAACTCAAAACAAATGTGGATACTCTGAGCGCATACGACTCTCTAACTCTCAAGTCTCTTCTCCAGTACCTCGGCGTTGCCATTGCACTTGAACAAGTGGAATGGTCTTGTTTCTGAGCTTTTTCTCTTTCCTACCCAGGATTAAAAGCGGTTGCTCGACATAAGTCAAGTCTTCTTCAAGTTGAACATCTGTCGGACTAAAAACGTGCGACTCATCTGCTACATACCGTCGTAGCAACGATACATGAAAGACATTATGAATGCTGGATAGATATGGCGGTAAAGCCAATCGATACGACAAATTTCCAACACATTCCAAGATCTCAAAAGGTCCGATGAATCTTGGGGCTAATTTTCCCTTGAGTCCAAATCTCATCACCCTGCGGAACGGTTAAACTTTAAGGAATACTTTTTCCCCTGACTGAAACTGTAGAGGTCTACGCTTGGTATTCGCATAACTCGATTGACGATCTTGTGCAGTTTTAATTCTCTTCTTGATCAATTCCACTACGTCAATCGCTTGTTGCACTAATTCAGGTCCTTGCACTTGTCGTTCTCCTACTTCGTCCCAAAACAAAGGAGTACGACAACGTCTACCATACAATGCTTCGAACGGAGCAATACCAATGCTACTGTGGTAGCTATTGTTATATGCAAACTCCACAAGCGGCAGATGATCATGCCATGCTGGTCCAAAATCCAAAGCACAAGCACGCAACATGTCCTCGAGTGTCTGAATAGTCCTCTCATACTGACCATCGGTCTCTGGATGATAGGCAGTACTCAGACTCAATATCGTTCCCAACGCTTTTTGAAAAATTCCCCAGAACCTTGAGTTAAAGTGTGGATCTCTATCACTGACTATACTTGTTGGCACACCATGATATTAAAGGATCTCTTGGATGTATAGTCTTGCCATGCGATCGAAACTATATTCCCGACTATACGGAATGAAATGTGCTGACTTAGTCAGTCGGTCCACAACAACCCAAATTGCATCACAATTCTTAGAAGACAGCGGCAAATTGGTTACAAAATTCATCATTACATGCTCCCACTTCCACTCAGGAATAGGAATATTCTGAAGTAATCCTCCTGGTCGTCGATGCTCAGTTTTCACTTGCTGACAAACCAAACACTTGGCTACAAACTGGTAAACACTTCTCTTCATACCTTTCCACCAAAACTTGGTCTTCAAATCCTTATACATTTTCATGCTTCCAGGGTGGATACTCAACTTACTCCTATGAGCTTGAGATAAAATCTCGTCCCTCAATTTAGAATCTTCTGGAACTACGATTCTACCTGACAAACACAAGGTTCCATCTGTTTGGAATGCAAAGCCAGATGTGTTGTCTCCGTTAGCTAACCTTGCTAACTTTTCCACCTTCGGATCAGAAAACTGAGCTTCTCTGATCTTGGCATACAACATCGGTTCAGATAAAATGCTCGTTACTCGAATGTGTTCCATTCCTTTCTTATGACGGAAGTGAAATCCCATAGAACAACAATCTTGGATTACACTTGATATGAAACTTGTCTGAAGTGCAGATAATCTCACCTTGCGACTAAGAGCATCAGCTGTAAGATTCGCTGATCCTGGATGATACTTGATTTCGCAATCATAATCCTTTAACAAATCCATCCATCTTCTTTGACGCATATTCAACTCTGCTTGAGTGAAGATATACTTCAAACTCTTGTGATCTGTAAAAATCTCAAATCTCTCTCCATAGAGATAATGTCGCCAAATCTTCAAAGCAAACACAATCGCTGCCAATTCCAGATCATGAACTGGATAATTATCTTCATGCTTCTTCAACTGTCTGGATGCATATGCAATCACATGACCATTCTGGGTTAAAACGCACCCAAGTCCTTGAAGTGATGCATTAGTGTACACAATGTACCCTCCTGATCCAGATGGCAGAGCTAAAACTAGTGCAGTTGTCAAACGTTGACGCAGTTCATTGAAACTATTTTCACAATCATGAGTCCATTCGAACTGCACATTCTTACAGGTCAGTTGAGTCAATGGTTTGGCAATCTGAGAAAATCCTGAGATGAATCTCCGGTAATAACCTGCCAAACCTAGAAAACTTCTTATCTCTTGAGCTGATTCCGGTCGTGCCCAACTCAACACTGCTTCGATCTTGCTAGGATCCACTGATATCCCATCTTTGGATATAACATGTCCCAAGAAGACAACTCTGTCGAGCCAAAACTCGCACTTGTTCAAATTAGCATACAGTTGGTGATTCCTTAAGGTTAGCAACACAATCCTTAAATGTTGTGCATGCTCTTCAAGGCTACGAGAGTATACCAGTATGTCATCAATAAAGACAATGACAAACTTGTCAAGATACTCCTGGAATACTCGGTTCATCAAATCCGTAAATACTGCTGGAGCATTCGTCAAACCAAACGGCATCACTAGAAACTCGTAATGCTCATACCTTGTTCGAAATGCAGTCTTAGGGATATCACGTTGATGAACTCGAAGTTGATGATATCCAGACCGTAAATCGATCTTCGAGTACACTGAAGTCCCTTGAAGTTGATCAAACAAATCATCAATCCGTGGTAACGGATATTTATTCTTGACTGTTACTCGGTTCAACTGCCGATAATCTATGCAAAGCCGCATAGACCCAACACTGGTGCTCCCCAGGGAGACACACTGGGTCTAATGTACCCTTTGTCCAGAAGATCTTGTAACTGTTGTTTCAACTCTTTCATCTCTGTTGGTGCCAATCTATAAGGCGCTCTGGAGATAGGTGCGGTTCCTGGTACCAACTCTATCTCCGCTTCCACTTCCCTCTCTGGAGGAAATCCAGGAATTTCATCGGGGAAGACATCAGGAAATTCATTGACAACTGGAATGTTCTTCACGTCGATTACATCCTTTGATACGTCAACAGCATAAATGAGGTATCCTTCTCCTCCTTTTGCTAAAGCTCGTTGTGCCTTTACAGCAGACACTACTGGCATTGGAGGTCGAGCTCCCTCACCAAAGAAGAACCAATTCTCGTCTCCTTCTGGACGAAACTGAACGAGACGTTGATAACAATCCACCGTCGCTCTATACTTAGTCAATAGGTCGACTCCCATAATACAATCGAAATCTTCCATAGCCAATATCATCAAATTGGCAGACAAGTAATTTCCCTCAAACTCTAGCAAACAGTCTATTACAAGTCGCTTAGCTAAAACCTCTTGTCCCATCGGTGTAGACACCGACAACAAAACATCTAATGACACGTAGGGTAGTTTATGCTTCTTAACAAACATTGTTGCTATGAATGAATGCGATGCCCCAGTGTCAATCAATACATATGCAGGAATACCACATAAAAGAAAATTACCTGCAATGACTCTCTCGTTATGCTCTTCAGCTTGCTCTTGGTTTAAGGCAAACACTTGCCCCTGAACTCGTGGGCGTTGTTGAGATCCTTGCGATATTACTCCACGACGAGAACCTTGAGCAGGAAAACCTTTCTGTTGAACAGTGGCCTCAGACTGTTTTCCACTATAAGACCCTGTCATAGAACCTCCGCCTCCACTCTGATTCTCCAAATTAGGGCAATCCCTCTTCATGTGACCAAAATCACCACAATTGAAACATGCACCTGTTGCTCTTCGACAATTCTCTGTCGGGTGATTGCCTCCGCAGTGGCCACATTGCATCTTTTTCCTACCAAAGCTGTGTATTCCTCAAGAACCGGAAGAAGAAGAAGATGCAGACTTCTTGAAAGACTGACCCCTTGGTCCCAACGAACTAGAACTTTTGTTAGCTTGCATAGCCTTCCTCCTAGCAATACTGATCTCGGCTTGACGACAATGATTCACTAATCCTTCGTACGAAGTAGGATCATCACAAACAGAAACCCGATCAAAAATCTCCTGGTTCAAACCATTCAAAAAGTGAGAATATTTTGCTGCAGAATTCTCACTGATGTGAGGAGCGTACGGCAACAGATCCGTAAAACGCTTCTGATAATCCTCAATGTTCGAATCTCCTTGCTTAATGGTCAACAGTTCCATCTCCTTCGCCTAGCGAAGAGCTGGCGGAAAGTGATGATTGATGAAGGCCTGACGGAAATGTTCCCAACGAATCCGCCCATGCTGCTGAACTAGAATGGCAGAAACAGGTTTCCACCATTTCCGAGCTTTTCCTTGGATCATGAAATCAGCTACCTCCATCTTCTCATCCTCGTCATAGTGCAGCACTCGAAAACACTGCTCCATGATATCAACCCAAGCTTCAGCAACATCAGCATTCTCATCTCCGGTCAACGGTGGAGGTCCAATCTTCATAAAATCCATAATGTTGACACGGTTCCTACGTCTCCTTTCATCATGATCTCGGTGACGCCTTCCGTCACGATCTCTACGACGATGTTCTCGGCCAGCATCATCGTCACCATAACGGCCATGTCCCACACTACCGTGACTGCTTCCATCTCCTGACATCTGAAAGGAAACTAAAATCAACTTCTAAATCCTCAAAACAGAATAACTAATGTCCCAAAAATCTTTGCATGCTCTGATACCACCAAATGTAGCGCCCTTACCCGAGCCACTACTAAACAGACTAATAAACATGCAACATTAAACTTAATAACCACAATTAAACAGCGGAAACCAAATAATTAATCATCTTACAACCCAAATGATAACAAAACAATAACGACAGTCTTAAACATTAATACAACCATAACAAATACAAAACATAACCCTGAACGAGAAAACGATAAACCACAGAAAACCTCCACTGGATCACCACCGAAAACCCAACTGCTCTAGCCACTGCCCTAGTCGTCCGAACCGCCCAACCTAAGACCTGCCCCGTGGAATGGGGTGCCCAAGATGAAAACAAGGACGTGAGCAACAATCGCCCAATACGAGAATGTACGAGTATACAAACTGATATGATGCATGCAAAATGCAATATGCTCGGATATCAAGGATCAAGTCAAGAATCTCATGCTCAGTCTAGAGGCGCCTGAGTGTTTAGTCTCTGATCTGCCCTAGGCATGTTTTGGCTCCCACACTCATCATCAAGACGTGGACCTGCAATGTCCAGGTCATCAGAGCCCGCGGGTCCCGTCGGACACTGTAGCTCTCGATGCCCCATCGTCCACAATACAGAATAGGGCTGAGCGTCCCCAACAAACAAGGTATATCTCAAAAGATATCAGGCTCAACATGATATGTCATGCATAATATGCCAAAGCAGTAAAACATGTATCATGCAACAGATAAATATGCAGCATATAAGTGTGTATACTACGCTTGGATATCTCAGTCAGTACATCATGTACCTCACTAAAACAATCTGACAGAAAGCTCTGAACCTAGACAATACCAACATAATGAAATCACTAACAAACCAGATCAAACATGCTACAAAGATCTCCCTATGATCCTTAAATCACTTTCTAAGGATTTAGGATTATACCTGCGTCCGTCGTCAGCCCGCTGATGATGTCTCGATCTCAGTACACCGACCCTCCTCGAGTCGACACTAGCTCCGAAACTTCCCGGCACCAAAGTGCCCTAGAAACTGACTAGAAACTATGGTATAACTAGAACCCTCTCTGAAGAATGCGGTGAAGGAAACAAAAGAATCGGCTTCCATTTATAGGCTGAATCTGGACTAGTTCACAAAATCCGAAACAATCTTATCTACCACGTGTCAGAATCTCATTGGTCTAGTTGGATTTCTCGAGATAATGTAATCCGATGTAGGTCGGGTTATCCTTTTAAAATTCGGTGGATACCAACAGTTTAATCTCGAATTATCAATTCTTTAAAACTTAATTAACAACTCATTAATTATGTTTTAATTAATATTTCATTCAAAATAGGAATTCGGGTCATTACATGTCTTGATACCAATCAGAATCGGCGGCTGTAATAACTGAAATTCTTTCATCTTTATTTCCATCTGAGTTTCTGATGCATCTATCTGTTCAGACGAAGTACTATCCCTTTCTGGAATTCTCCGAGGCGGTATATCTGAATATCAAACAAGTTAATACACAATCTATATAATCTGCCTCAGCCCTCCTCTGATCATATACCTCTGATTCAGACTCGGTTCTGATTCAGTCTTGGTAATTACATGTTGTAGTCAACTCAGATAACAAACAACATGTAATAGGGAAAGCAATAAATCATGCTAGCACACACCATGTCAATCAACATTAAAATAATTCTCATGCTAGCAATCACATGCAAGAAAAGAAAATTCAATCTACCCCGCTCATTCTCTTCTATCTCAATCTAAAGGATCTATCATCTCTGACTATCTCAATCTAAAGGATCTATCGCTCTGATACCACCTGTTGTGGGGACCCGGAGGCTGATCATCTTCTTAATCATCTTTGGGATTTAATTATCAATTAGATAAAACAGGATCTAAAAATTTTTCTTTTAAAATACAAGTGCGGAAGGTAATGACATCTAAATAATATACATATCTGTATAACAGTACAATAATGTACAACAGTCTTTCAATTAATCTAAGGTTCAACTACTAAAGTTCCAGTAATAAAACCTATCTATATCCAGGTCCGGAATCACCACGCTAAACTCGTCTTCTCTCATCATTTTCTTGACCCCGATCTTGTCCCACCTGTTGTCATGAACACATACAAAACAAGACAACAGCCGGATACTCCGGTGAGAATAAATCCCAATATAAAACATGGTAAACATGCATATACATAAAGTAAATCATGAACTATTCTATCATGAATATAATCGAAATCAATAGATTTCATAGTCTGTGAATTTAGCTCAAAATAAGCATGCAACTCAAATCAGCTAAACATGCTACTCAAATCATATCATAAAAACATGCTATCATGACTGAAAGAAATAAACATGGGTTTCATAGTCTATGAAACCACATCCATAAACGCATTCAGTTCTAGTCAAATCATGTCTAGACTCGACTCAACTATAACTCTAGGGATCCCGGTGTGAATAAGACGATCTATCACCTACCCTCCCAATCGGGGTGACGGTACGTCTTATTCCTAGACTTCGGCCTGATCTGTATCCACATCTACAATAGGAGACTGATCTTCCCCTAAGCTGTGATATCACGGAACGTCTAGAAGTTTGATTGTTCTGTCAAGACTCCCTATCTTAAATGCAATGAATAACAATCTGTAAACAAAGCATAATCATTTCAAAAGATATGGATATATCATCTATAACCACATCATAATCATATCATAAAATAACAACAATAATTCTAGTATGTGATTTTATTGGGAAACTCAAATAGGATCTTATTTGAGTTGTATCTTCCCGAATATCACATGAATTATACCTTTGTCTTCCAGGTCTGACGAAGACGAGGTCTGGTATTCCAATCTGTCCATACCTGATCTGGCAATGACAATATCGAAGACGCTGTATCAGTGAATAACTCAATATACAATCTGTTCTGATCAATACTCAAATCAGTACGTAATCTGATCAATGTCTGAACAAGATACAATTCAATTCATATCATTGACATCAAAATATAATCAAAATCATATCTGAATCTAATCAATCTAACTCAACTGATGTCTTGACAGCATATCAAAAAAAATGCAATCTCAATCAATATCAAATCTGATCAAATGTCAGTCTGCTGATGTTTCGACAGCATAACAATACAATCTGAATAACCCCGTCAGTCTCAACATCACAAATATAATACTAGAACTCATAATCAATACTGATATAACTCATAATCTCAACGATAACACAAATCTGATATAAAAATCGTAGTCAATATCTTTAGAAAATCATAATAATTGCATAAACAGTCTATTATGAAATCTGACTTCAATTATACAATATCTACGGTAGTAGAAATACCATATCTGAATCATATTCGATTCTAGCAACATCATATTTTCAAAACATCTCAAAACGTAACAAAACTTACGTCCTTGTGTAGCTCGAGTCAAGAGGAACACAATACTGCGTTCGGATTTGAATTCTGATAGATGGATCTTCCACAATCGCAAGTCTTTCAAGCGACACGCATGACCGCGGGTGCGGTGATCCCAGGAGCGCGGGTGCGCTCATGCTTCGGCAGCTTTTCATTTTCAAAAATCCAACGACCGCGGGTGCGGTCTTGTTCTTACTGCTGGTGCGGTCACCCCACTGTAGCTGTACCGCGGGTGCGGTCCTTCTAGCACCACGGGTGCGGTGTGGCTACGGCCTTTCTTGCAAAAATCCACAATTGCATGACCGCGGGTGCACCCCAAATTTCTCATGTCTTTTCTTCCTTCATTGCATATCATGCATTCTCATATCGTCCGAGTCTCACGTTAATGAAGATTAATAATCTTGGTTTATCAATTCTATAATTCTCGGGCATTACAAATAGGCTCCTGTATAACTCTGGCCCTGACCGATCTGTTTCGAGCCACTAGAACTGGATGAACTGCTTCCTTCTGACTTTCACGAAATCTTTCTTTCCACCACTGCTGCTGCCACTCTCGAATCGGGGAGGTGGTTGCTGTTGTCTCGGTACTGGAGGCACAAACGAAGCTCCCTTCTGTCTCATCAGACAAGCTTCGGCTTCCTTGGCTCTGTTCAAGGCATCGGTAAAATTGTTTGGTCGCCTCGTATTCACCCATGTAAATATTTCAGGATTCAGGACATTAATGAACTAATCAGCAACAGCTTCATCGTTCTCGGCCACTTGTGGAGCAAAGCGCAGTAATGTAGAGAACTTGGCCACATATTCCACAATGTTTAGCTGAACTTGTCTCAGATTGGCAAATTCGGCCCCTTTGTCCTTCCTGTACGACACTGGAAAGAATCCCTGATAAATTTCGGTTCTAAATACTTTCCAAGTAATTACTATACCTCGATGCTCCAAGGCCTTCTTTGTTGTAAGCCACCAATTCTTTGCGACGTCATGCAATTGGTACCCGATCAGTTTCACTCTCCGCTCATCAGTGTAATCCAAGGACTCAAACTGCATCTCAATGTCATCCAGCCAACTCTCACAATCCACTGCTGTCTCAGTACCCTTCAGAGTCGGTGGATGGAATGACTGAAATCTTTCAGTAATGTTTCCATCGGTGTTGATGTCACATCATTGGAGGATTCGAAGTGCTACCCTGTTCTGGTATTCTTCGAGGAGGCATATCTGATTATCAAAAGGGTTCGCAATCAAATACAACAAATCTGTTTCAGTCCTCCTCCGATAATCTTACTGCTGATCAAGAATCGGTTTTGATTCATTCTCAATAACACATGTTTCCAAATAAAATCTTATAAACAAATAAACATGCATTATAAAGCAACAGAGCATGCTAGCAATCAAAAGCAATGAATGAAAACTCATTCTACCCCGCCCACTAGCTCATATATCAGTCTAAAGGATCTATGGCTCTGATACCATCTGTTGTGGGGACCCGGACGCTAATTCATTTCTTAATCATCGGTGGGAATAATTAAATCAATTATAATAAACAGGTTCCAAATATTTTTTGTATTATATAAGTGTCAATTGCGGAACGTAATGGAATTCATTCAAATATATATATAGAAAAAAAGTACAAGTTTGTTCCATACACAGTCATTTAAAACTAAGTTTTAACGACTACATGTCAAGTGTTCAAACCCTATCTACAATCCAAGTCCGTAGTCTCCACTCTAATCACGATCTCTTTTCATCTCCTCGACCCTGATCATGTCCCACCTGTTGCCATGCACACATACAAACACGACAACAGCCGGATAACTCCGGTGAGAAATACATCCAACTATAAATCAACGATACATTCAATTATATAATCAATATAAAGCATAAAACAGATATCAGTAATATGTATCAAAATCTGAAAACATAATTCCATATAAATCTATTAGTCAATTCATAACTCTATATCTCAGACTAGACTCATTCCTAGTCTAGGGATCCCGGTTTCCAGACGTTGGCATACTATATCGAATCTCAGTAATAGAAGTAAATCCACCTCTAATCAAACATCGATATAAACCAAAATCCAGTGTCTTGACCTATCCGTCAAAGACTTTGGCACCTCCGCCAATCACTATCCTGTGACAATGTGCAATGGGTCAGTGACGATTCCATCACCATTTGGCCCTTCTGTCACGAGACCAATCATCTAATACATTCTTTCTATAATCAATAGAACAAGCATATCAAATCAAATCAAATCAATGCACACAATAACAGTAAGTATGTGGTTTAGGGAAACTCAAGTATATCACACTCGAGTCATTCTCCCGGTTCAACATTGACTTATAGCTTTCTTTAGTTGCAGTTCTGACAACGTTCAAGTCTAGAATTCGAAGTTTTTCAATACTCAATCTAGCAATGACAATATTAAGAAGTAAAGTATCAATATACTGCTCAAATCAATACCGAATCTGATCAATCTGAATCTAACTCAAAATCAACGGCATAACGGAACAATCTGAATATACCCAAAAATACAAATATATACATATCAATTTTTGCTACTCCCAATCGATAACAACACAAATCTGATATCAAATCTCAATCATATCCAATCAGAAATTCATAACAATATCCTACGGTATCCGCTCTTCAATCCAGTTTCGATTATACGATATGTACTATGTCAAGAACACCATATATGATTCATATCCAATTCTGACAATACCATAATTTCAAATCATATCAAAACTTGAGAAAACTTACGTCCAGTTGTATCCTGCGTCGATATGAACAGAGTAGTGAAGTCGGATTCAAAATTTTATAATCGAAACTCACACAATCAAATTCCTAAAGAAAATGATAGTTTGAGGGAATTTTCTCTGAATCTCTTGGTTTTGCTGAGGAAGAAATGAAAGAAAAACCAATATATATTCCTTGCAAATCACACGTGCCATCCTCTAGATTTTCGTCAAGAGCCTCTCGCGCATATGTGCGACTTCATCCCGTGCATGTGCGCGCAAGGTTCTGTTCTAGTAGTTTGGCTTCACAACTGCTGGCGCATATGCACGCCTCATCTTGGCGCATATGCGCCAGAATCTCTGGACTTAACTTTCGGCTACCGATCTACTCGCTTATATGCGCGCCTCATGTCGCGCATATGCGCGAGGTCTTCTGCCCATTTCGCGCATGTGGCGCATTCTGTCGCGCATGTGTGCGAATGGTACTGTCCTCGCCCACATTTCATGTATTTCTCGTCTTTCCCGGTCCGATCCTTTCCGTCTATAATCACATCAATTAATCAACGAATCATTTCAGATTAACAACACAACAAATCTCGGGCATTACAATGTTTATTTCGTTATGGAAATTTTAGATGGTTTGATGGTTAAGATTATGTGGTATGGTAATAGATATTCAAATGGTATTAGTGATTGAGTTTAGGGGAAATGATTATTGTTTATAGTTATGTTTATTTGAATGGTAAAAGAATGATTATTGTTTTTAGCGTTATGTTTCATAGGTGTTATTGGTTATGGAAATGAATGAGTTTTGTTGATGATTGTGTTGGATGATTGGAGAATATATTTGGATGTTTAGTTGCATTGGTATTGCGTGGGATTGAATGGTATTGGGAAGGTTGGATTTTAAGTGTCTTGGTGATGATCTTGTGGTGCAGGAGTAGCGCTGCTCCCTGGGCGTGCAGAGGTAGCGCCAGGGCCGAGACCCTGACGCCGCGGCGCGCTAGACGTGCGAAATTGCTACTCTAAAATGATATTTTTGGTCGTGAAAAGGTAGTATATATATTATTCTAGAGGCTTCTACTCATTTCTAAACCCTTCCTTCTTCTTTTGATCGGTTCATGCACTTTTCTCTTCAAGTTTTCTCTCCTTCAATTCACCACTTCAAGTTTAAGGAATTGAGTAAATTTCTTAGGTTCATCATCTAAGTTTCCAAGCTCCAATGTAAGGAACTTATATTCTTTTGGAATTTTAAGGATTTGAGAAGTTGAAGTTAATTGATGGATTGGTTGAGTTATTTGATTATTGGGGATGATTAATGGTTGAATTCATGTATTTTGTTGTATGATTCCCTTCAAGATCATCTAAAAAATCATTTGCTTGTTGGGTTGTAAATAATGGTTATCCTTTGTGCTCACATGATTTATATATGTACAAAAACCATATTATTTGATTTCTAGCTCCTTCCATTGTTATGTTCTTGACATATTCGTTGATATATATTCATTAATCAAAGGATTACCATTGATTTTATTGACAAAGGAGCTAGAAGTTATTGTTGCCTACCAAGTGTTTGTTCAATTGCCTCAATGAAATCCATATGATTAAAGCCAATAATTGATAGTAATTACATGCATGTCATTGGCTAATTTCATAATTACGAGTATCTCTCACTGTTTTGATATTTATATCAAAGAGATACTTAACACAGGTCACAGGTCACGGAACTATCAATTCTTTTGCTTTAATTCATGCCACGAGGTACCATCTATATTACTTTGATATCTATTGTTTATTAAAGATGATATTATTCATTTTTCAATGCCATGTCCATAGCCATGTTCCAAGCCAAGTATATGTATATGTATTTCTTATGTATAGCTTTCTACTTACTGATTTTTATCTCATTCCAGTTAATGTCATGTGATGCAGGTGATAAGAAAGATTGAAATGGATTGTCCAAGATGGTAGAAGTCATATGGCATGAGGAAGATAAACTTTTGGCAAGTGAAATTTATTTTGATGGTTTGAATCTTGGATAGTTATATTTATTTAAGTATTCATCTTTTGGGGAAAGAATTGTATATTTTGTTGATGATATTGCATGATGGTTTAATGTTAAAATTAAAAATGGTTATGGCAAGATATAGTCAAGTTTTTGTTCATATGTAGTTTTAATTGGTTTTGTTTGCCTTTAAAATGTAATGCTTCCGCGTATGTCATGGGAGTGGGTTGTTTCAGTTTGACTTCTGTTCATTCAAATCTGATATACTATGCTACGTAAAAATAATAATGTTTTAAAAGTATTATGTATCATATGTTTTCTGGTATTCGATCAGCCCCTCTTGCTGAGTGTTTCCTAAAATTCTCACCCCCCTTACGCCCCTCTCCAGATGAGAATGAAGAACATGTAGAACATAAGGAGGAGGAGCAGTTCTGGGGCTGGTAAGGAATTAGAAAGAAGGAATTCAAGTTCTTGATGTTCAAGCCCATTAGTGTTCCTTTGTTTTTCTTAGTAATGTTTGTACTTTTAGCTTCCGCAACCACTGTATTTTTCTCTTCATGTAAAGAAAATGGAATTTTATGAAATAGACTGGTATTTGAATATTTGTTACGAGGCTTATTGTTATTTGATTAACAATGTGGATGTAATGACCGAGATTTAATGACTGTAATCAGACGTTGATTAACTGTCAGAATTGTGATTAGCAAATATCACAGGAGTCAAATAAGACATGAGAGGTGAAGCCGGGCGTCGGTACATTATAAGCTAAGATGTTGGACAGAACATCTGGCGCCCGAGCGGTAGAAAAGAACCGCCCGATCGCCAATGCACCATAATTATATAATTTGGGCAGAACGTATGGCGCCCGAGCGGTAGAATGTTACCGCCCGAGCGCCATGGGATAACAAGCTAAGCTCGGACTGAAGGTCCCGCGCCCGAGCGGTGATGTATTACCGCTCGAGCGCCGCTGAAGTTTGGTGAAATGGTGCCACGTCCCAATTGCATGCAACGGATATATATATACATGTATAAATCGATTGTTCCTTCAGTTTTAGTCACAATTAAGAGTGAGAAAGGTCATAAGGAAGTTGTGGAAAATCCTTACGCCTTTTTATTTCAATCCGTCCGTCAGATTTTGAATCTGAGTACAGTACCGAGTTCCTATCAACGTAGGCTACAACTGGACGTAAGTTTTGCTACGTTTTGACAAGTTTTGAAATTATGCTATTGTCAGAATTGAATATGAGTAATATATGATGTTCTTGACATAGTAGACATCGTATAATTGAAGTCAGATTATAGAACGGACTGTTTACGTAATTGTTATGATTTTTGGAATTGATTTGACTGAGAATTTCTATCAGATTTGTATTAGTATTGAGATTATGAGTTGTACTGATGCTGTTTACGAATTCTAGTATTATATCTGGAATGTTTGGATTGACGGGGTTATCGAGACTGTATTGTTATGCCGTCGAAACATCAGTTGATTGATATTGATCAGATTCGGTAGTGATTTCGATTATATCGTGATATCGTCGATATGGATTAGATCGTATCTCGATTGACATTGATCAGATTTTATTGTGATTTTAATATTGATCAGAACAGGTATTGAGTTGAGTTGTTTATTGATACTATATATGTTCGATATTGTTATTACCAGATTGAGAATGGACCGAGATAGAGTCGGGACTTCTTCTACTTCTGAGCGAGAAGATAAAGGTATAAATTAATGTTGAGTTGGGATTTCACAACACCCCGAC